>NC_137023.1:25034256-25121756 GCF_032717465.1 Coenobita brevimanus | reverse complement strand
CGCGTCTCTGTATTGCAGAAAACAAAGATTATATTTCAAAATGATTGTTAGGATAGAAGGATGGAAAACGTACCGAAACAAGACAGCATCTGGGACAGAAAGGGATTAATATTTCTGTACCCATTATTACTCTCAAGACTATACAGTATTTACAAAACGTTTTTTGCTGGAATGTAACAATGAATACAGAACTCAATGTACTCCCATCCCAAACGCTCTCATGATTCTGTGCTATTTATATATTCTGTTTTTGTACTTTTTTCATCCCTCCATGCAAACAATAATTTTATATAAATATTTCTGTTTTTGGTTGTAACTGTTGTACAGAATACGCTCGTATACACCTTTTCGTGTACAAACTGTGGCTGATAAAGAAAGAAAGACGAAAGAAGAACAAAAACAACAGTTTTGTGACCCGATTTCGAGGTTCCTACGAAGATTGACATGTCTTTGCAACTAACTTTTCAATCCAGTAGGGAGGGTCGTTTTTATTTGAATGCTTAAAGCTGGGCTTCGCAAGCGTTTGGGGGTGCACGTCCCCATACTTTATGTATAGGGACGTGCAGACTTGTAATATGATATTTACGAATGATAGACAATAGCGTTACGGATGTTCTCCCTTCTGTTTTGTCACAGATTTACTGAATCAAAAAGTGGCCCCGTACTAAGGACATTTAGGGATTTCTGTTTACATTAATTAATTCTTTCGATATGTTTGACGTACTTAAAATAATGTATTACTATTACTACCTTCAGATGAATACATGGTCGGGAGTGATTCTTTTAGAAGATACAGTTTTCATTAACACCATCACTACATGGGCTCTTTCATATGCTGAATAAAATCTTAGTCATGGGATTAATGACACTTCTTTGCACGACATACCACCCACCCTCATACACACTCCAACATTAACTTCCTCCTCCTCCTCTTCTATTACCTACCCCACCCGAAAACACTCTCCTATTTAATGTCTCACATCCTTTTTGCTTTGTAAGGTTAAAGCTACAGCAGATTATTTCCCTGCTATCCCATTACATAAAATTGTACACCTCATTCCTAACAAATAATATCATTTATTCACCTATCCCTGCATGTCACTCCACAGGTACAGCTGAGGCAACCTGATGCAAAAGCTTTCAGCATTGTCTTTTGTCGTACAAACATCAGTCACTCTTCAGAACTAGTACGCGCATTCAGTGTTGGAATACAGTATACTGCCTTGGGAACCTTTCTTTATTCCTACGCCCACATGCCTATTTCTTGTCACTGCTGTCGATGTCACTGTGACTTTTCTTCAGTTCATCGACAGACAGTCTTACCACTCTTGATCACGAAACTGCCTACTTAAACATTTCATATTGCAGATCTGTCATATATTCCTAAGCTACACCTACATTTCTCTTTGTGCCTTTTTCAAACACTATCATTTGGATATTCTTAAGGGTTACTTCAAAAATTTTATATTTCAGGCACACAACCAAATTTCCCCGACGGATTCTGGAGCTTCCTCTCTTTATCGGGTATTGCTACTGCTATATCACTTGCAAACAGAAGTACAAACAGGTCCCATACATTATATTCTTTATGCAGAACGATCCCTCAATTAAATGTCCTCACTTCACTGCTCTCGTTTCTTCATCGATATACACTTTGAGCAGTGACAGGGTCACGACACAGCGACAGGGACATGACAACGATGAAGCTGAACCTCACACTTAACGGGCTGTCTACTCTCATATCTGCTTTCGAAAAACACTAACAGTGATAACGTTAATATATCAGGTGATGGAATCTTGGTGACGTTTGCATATTATGTGGTGGGTGGTGAAGCAGTGGTGGTGGAGTGGTCGGTAGTATGTGAGGATGTGCACAAACGGTTGGCAATGCTCGCTGGCTGATGAGAGAGTTTAGTAGACGAGGCCAAGTCCCCAAAGACGGTTATGGATGCTCTCGAATTCCCGAATGACGCAGGAGATTTTTCTTTTACTGAGTTAAGTAACATAAATTGTGCGACCACCAGCAGCCTCGACCCTGCCTGCACTTTCTGTCATGGGCAAAAATCTCTTTAGCAGCTGATGTATGTGACTGGTCGTATAGAGCTGGAAAAAGCGCTGTATGTTTACGCCAACACTGCGATGTCCTCTGTTTGTGGGAAGATATCTTTGCACGTACAGACAGTACTCAGATGATTATTAAACATTATCAACCCTCATTATAAATTTGAGATTTGTTACTGTAGCATGGCCAGAAGGTACAACTTAACCCCTCCACGTCGATAGGTCCTCTGAGGAAAATCGTCTTGGGATGGCACAAATAAAACACTGAAATAGCAATTTTAGTGAAATGGTTAACTGGGATTAGTTCTTGCCTCGTCACTAAGATAGGTCCGTCCTAAGCAAGAAGGAAAATCAAAGATCTGTCACAAGAAATGAGAAATACATCGACGTGAACGGGAGAAAATTTGATAATATCCAAACAGTCATATTTGCGTTTTCTCTTGTATTTTATTCAGTCTGACTCCAGACAATTTTATTCAACTGAGTGAAGGGAGACACTGAAACTTTATGATGGTTCCAATATTTCTCTCTTAGTCGGGAGTACTCTTGTATTTTATCCCGGTTTGATTCATAGTTTTATTCGACTGAAATTAATAGGAACTTGAATGCTGTTATAATACAGAATAAATCATTTTACACATTTGCTGAAAAAGTATTATGTTTTATAAATATAACTAATTTGGGCATCAGCAAACACCACAAGACCAGACTAACCCAAGTGACTCAAGTTAGAGTAAAAGCTTCCGGGAAATGATCTTATTGAACATTAAATGTGATGTACCATAAACTTATTTTAATGATGCTTGAGACGTTATGTAGATACCAGAATATATGGTTAATGATGATCAAGGTAGTTTTCGGGGGGGGGGGGATGTATCTATATGAACCGCTTAGAGTGACACGAGTTGTGGAAGGAACATGTGAGAAAGACTTCGAAGTTGTATCCTGATATTACAATATCGTGATTTGTTCAAAAGGAAAAATTATACCCACATATGGAACGTTTCTTTCTGGTAAGATACAACATTTTCAATTTGACTTCTCTGTAGATGGTCCAGGTCAGGAAGATATTGTTTTATTTTCCATATAAACTACGTTTCTTTATGTGTGTGTATAATCTATTTCGAAACTAAGATGCTTGTGGCAATTATAATACTGGAAAGATATGCCTGACTAAATGAGCAGGAAGAGACTGTGGATGGCAGTACGAGTACAGGGAATATGAGAAATATTTTAAAATGCAGTAAACAGCTCATGTAATGAAATCAGACATTTTTAATAGTTAGTGGATATTTAAAATAGAACTTCATTATCACTGTTTACTGGTAACAAAGGTATGTTACGTTTCCGAGACTATTCAATACGTGTATGTTTGGATGATGAGGGAGAATAAACAGAATGGCGGAAACGCTGATACAGGATGATGAATATATCAGTGTGGTTAATATTTTAATGTTGACAAAAAATGAAATGGAATTTTTCTGGAAGGAAAAAAAGTTTCCATTGCACAGCTGACGATGTGCAGAACTATTTAATTTTTGGTAACAAGAGCCCCGGACGGGTACATATGTCTCGACGATTTCTTTCGAGCTGAAGAGTTTAGGATTAACCGAACATTACCTCCTCAGTATTTCTTTTTCTGTCTACCCGCGGAAAAGTATGGTAATAAGAAAAGCTCACGAAAGGTAATAATGAAAACAGAAATAGAAATGCGCCAGGGATGTGGAAAATTAATTCATGTAATACTTGTGGTTAAGTATCTTAAGGTCTTCGTGCAGAACAAAATAAAGACTAAAGAGTTTACAGCAGAAGAAAGCAGGCGAGTGTTAGGCTTCACACTGTTCCACGAAAATACATCAGTGGTGTCAAAATGAATACGGCGACAACGAGGAGAGAGAGAGAGAGAGAGAGAGAGAGCATGGATCTGTTGAAAAATATGTGAGCTTCATAGTTTGCGCTGGAGACGAAACAGTGATTCATGTGCGAGATGCACTATGACTGCAAAAGCGAATACTCTTAGTACTTGTATAACTCTGAAACTGGTTTGACATTATTTAGAAAAGTAGGCTAAATAGAGGACAAGAATTACAGAACTGTTCAGAAACGGACCTGGGATGCCTGTAGTGAAGAGAGAAGGATCAAGATTAGGATCGACGAGTGATTAATTTGGAAAGAATTTTCTGATATGGTAAGGCCACACGAAGAAAACAGATATAGTAATGCGTTGTCCACTTTTGTTGGGTCTAAAATCTGTCATCTCTCCATCTTGAATGCTGATCTGTAACTGGATATTACTTAAAAAGAAGTTCTTGGAAACAATGTAGTGCAGCAGTATCGTCATACTGTGCCACTGAGAATCGTGAAATAAACTACAATATGACGAAAATCTCAAAATTATGGTGGACTCACTAATGTGTGACAAAAAATATATATGTAAATGAAATTGGAGGCAAAAGGTGACGAAACAGATGTTTTTTTGCGATGAATGAATCTGAGAAGGAAAGAAATATAAGAAGAAAAAAGAATGACGCATGAGAGAACTAGGTAGATGAAGCTGCAACGAACTGCAGTATATCTTGACAGTGGGCGGAATGAATCTGCCACAGAGATGATTGGGAAAAAAATGCCGGTGTTTAGTATTTCGTGTATAAAAGACCAACGATGCTGGGAAACTCAAATAACAAACGAAGGGATGGTTGGTTCATTTTACTTGCCCCTAAATAGCGCTTTTCATTTCCTTTTTTTTAAACTGAATTGTCCCAGAACACCATGAAAATTATGGTAGCACAATGAGTATACTGACTATATAATATACGATCGTGAGTGATGGAATTCTCTTTATCCCACCTAAATATTCAATCTACTGAACATAATTTAAAACAGTAGCATGAGACTACAGGTCAGTCATCTGTAACAGCTCAACAATAGTTAAAAAGGAAGTTATTACAGTATGAGTCAGCAGGGCAGATATGAGTCACTATCATCATCATCATCATCATCATCATCATCATCATCCCAACCTGTATTCCTGTCTAAAAAGTCAAGGTGAGATAAGAACTTGAAATAATGGAAAAAAAAAAAAGCACAAAAATGGGAGCTCCATAAACATAACAAACAGTGAATTGAGAAACAAAGTCATACATTATTAGAGCCTTCGAAATCTTGACTCCATCTCAGAGGCATCATCATCTGCACATATTTTTTTTAATTTTCTTTGCACATGCGTGTCATTCCTTTAACTACTAAATTTAAAACCGGGTGCTGGACACCTGATATTCTGCTTTCGCACTTCATCCATTCTTATCGATTCCTTGTTAGTTTCATACCTTCATAAAATTCCTCACCTTTCTTTCTTATAATCTCATATACTATATCCATATACCTTCTTGGCCTACCATGCCTCCTTCCACTATCAAACTCACTCATACTTGTATATACCCTTTCACCACGGTATCTATATCCACTCTGTCTACTTGACCCCCACATGTAAACACTTTCATCTCCATTCATTCATCAACAGACTTCCTTACATTACATTGTCAAGGAATCATTGTATTATATCCTCTCCACATCCACCCTACGGAGCTTGCACAATCTTAATTCCGGTGTACTTTCTGTTGACTTTTATACGCATGCTTTGTTAGTCTCACACCCATAGGTTAATGGATGTTAATCAAGCCACTCTTTTTCCCCACTTCATTTACATATCTGCCTCATTTTTATATTACAGCACGTGGTATGTGAGTTCTTTCCATCTATTTAAGTCCTTCTCCCTTGAACAGTAGATCGCAAAAATAAATAAATAAATAAATAAATAAATCATAAAGATACCAAACCGAGTTATCCAAAATTAATTGTTGTAGTGCTAAAAGAAGAAATCTTCATAGAAAAATCAATACTTACGCACCACTATAAGGTACATAAATATCTCTGTCAAGGAAGCTTGTGTTTTTGGCTAGGTTCACTTGTAGTTCAGTTTGTCGTCCTACAACGTGATCGAAAACCATTGAATAGAATTGCGCTGTATTTGTTCTAATGACTGAGGACGTTCAGTGGAACAAGTGCCTAACTGTGAGGCGAACAATGTCAGGTCAGGGTCAAGGTCATGAAAACCGTGATAATATGACTGAATTTCCAATTTATTTGGAATAATTGACCGAGTGCCATCAAAGGAACATGTGAGCGAAAAACGTTCAAAGATCAAGGTCCTGAAAGTATAAAATTAATGTCAGAAAATTATACATATCTCACGAATAGAACAAAGACATGAAACCAAGACTGTTGTACAATGTTTCTTACAGAACGACCTTCATTTCGTATTATGTGCTGGTACTGTATATTGTAATAAGCTTTTATTAAAAAATTAAGGCCACATCTGACAAAATTTAATCTTGAATTGTGAAAACTTGTCAAAGGAAAACGTTCTCTCTGTGCTCCTACGTGTGTGTGTGTGTGTGTGTGTGTGTGTGTTTGTGTGTAATTCACCAGGTCGGTCAGGATCACTTGATGGTCGTGATTGTCAGCTTTTACCCTCCAGGAAGGGAGCTGAGAGCTCATATTGTCCGATCTAAGGGCAAGGCTGTGACCTTCACACATGCACACATCCGTCCCCTAGCTCAACGGGGACAGTAACCACCCACTTCATCAGTGAAACTTTTCGCAACCTGAGGGAGGCGCGAACTCCCGTCTACCAGATGGCAAGCGAGAACGCCACCACTGAGCCAGCGAGTGGTGTGTGTGTGTGTGTGTGTGTGTGTGTGTGTGTGTGTGTGTGTGTGTGTGTGTGTGTGTGATATTATAGATAGATAGATAGACAGATAGATAGATAGACAGATCTATCTATCTATCTATCTACATTTTTATATATATATATATATATATATATATATATATATATATATATATATATATATATATATATATATATATATATATATATATTTCTTAATGCTTTTCTTTCCCTTACAGGTGGCTTTACATTGAGTGACAAGCCAAATGGTTTCATGTAAGCCAAGAAACTATTTACAACGCTGGGTGGTAACCATATAACCAGACCATACGTGCTCCCTACGTGTCAGCAAGTGGGTTGGTAGAGGATTAGAGCTCCTCCCCGTAAAATAAATAACTCAAAGTCAAATGACCACCCCTTACCGGATTATGGCGTCTGGCAATATATATATATATATATATATATATATATATATATATATCTATATATATATATATATATATATATAGAGCCAGATTCCTATATTACCTTAAATATTACTAATATTTCTGTCTTAGAATGTATTGAAATTCTCGGTATTTCACTTAACAGTGACCTCAGCTGGACCTCTCATGTCATATCACTTGCTAAAACCGCCTCAAAGAAATGTGGATTATTTGACGGAGTTCGTAGCTTCTTCACTGACGACCAGTTGGCTATAATGTATATGAGTTATGTGCACTCAGATGAAATATTGCTCACCCTTGTGGACTGGATATGGGGAGGTTGCACTAAAGTAATTAGACAAAGTTCAGAACAAAGCTGTTAGATTTATTAATAACCCTGCTATTACAAATAAACTGCCTCCCCTACAGGTAAGAAGGAATGTTGCCT
The DNA here is from genome assembly GCF_032717465.1 of Coenobita brevimanus. Lineage (NCBI taxonomy): Eukaryota > Metazoa > Arthropoda > Malacostraca > Decapoda > Coenobitidae > Coenobita > Coenobita brevimanus. Next base: position 25,114,093 of record NC_137023.1, on the reverse strand, counting down.
CCCTTGCATTATTTTACAGATACTTTTATGGCGAATGCTTAGGCGAAGTTGCATCCATTGTGCCACTTTTCTATGCCTTCCCCGGTGCTACACGGGCATCTGGTAGCCCTCATGATTGGAATGTCACACTGCCATACTGCAAAACTTCCGCCTATCAGAAATATTTTTTTCCCCGAACTGCATCTCTCTGGAACTCGCCTCCCCAGAGCTGTTTCCCCTAAACTTCAACCTACAGCTGTTCAAGTTCAACTGTTACAGATTTTTGTGTGCATGGAGGACACTAGTAATCTGGTGTATGGATTATATTTTTTATTCATTAGTTTTTTGTAAAAATGTGTGACTTAGTTTTACATACAATAGTACTGTATACTGTATCATAGTATTAAGCAAGAAACTGTCAACAATACGTAAATAGAAAAATACTGAATGCAGTACATTTATATGCAAATAATTAGTCGTGTATATTGTATTGATACGTTGCCAGCAATAAAGTTTGGTAGGCCTATCACACACACACACACACACACACACACACACACACACACAGTGTGCGTGTGTGTGTGTGTGTGTGTGTGTGCGCGTGATAGGCCTATCAAATTTTATTGCTGACAACATATCAGTGCAGTTTAGACGACTAATTATTTACATGTAAATGAACTGCATACAATATTTTCATATTTACCTATTGTTGACAGTTTCTTTATTAATACCATGGTACAGAATATTACCTTACATTAAACTAAGACACATTTCTACACATTTCTTGTAACCATAGGCTACCTAGTCATGCAACCCTATGTCACGCTGCATTACCTGCTGTTAAATACATGTCACGATTATATTAGTTGTAACTGATCCCGATACGTATTCATTTATTTTTATTTATTTATACACTTATTTATTTCGTTATGCGTGACTGTAAATATTAAAGATTAGTTCTGACGTTCATTTTCCATCTGCCCTATTATTTTGACGAAGTGGTGACTTATACTGATGTAACAGGTTGTTACGTAGTGATACTAAGAATTTTATCGTTTAACCCATAACCCCGTTTCTAGTACTCAAAAGGAATAAAGCATTTTTTTTTTTTTTTAGCGTATTATCCACACCCAGTAACAGGAATATTGTCTGACGGCAAAGGAATGTGCGGAAAGAATAAAAGATACTAACCTGTGATACGGGTCAAAGCAGCTTTGTACCCCTTCATGGTATGTAATCCTTTTGTCCCAACCAGCACTGATCGGGAAGGGCAGGTGCTGGCACAGGCAGGAAAATCGACGGTGAGTCCTCTGGACAACCCATACGTTTTCGCAGAGTGAGCATGAATGGAAGGGGGAAATAGACACAATAAACACAGGCACTGAAAGCAGAAACGTTATTGGGTTAGTGATTCTTGTTCAACACTTGCGTGAAGCTGGTAACTGGCATTCTTCCAGCATATTTCATAATCTTTTTTTTTTTCCCCTTCGGTAAAGAAATATGTACCACTCATATATCGTTGTCTGTAACAGACAGTATCTTATGAATTGGTGTGTTAATTGTCGTTCGAAAAACTTTGTTCTCTTGTGAAAACTGTCAGCAAATAGTCTACAAACATCCCAAAGCCGTATGATGAGGCTGCGAGTTGTTATCGTTTTTGCTTCCACCAGATCATTTTAGGTAGCATGAGGATGACAATTCTCCGGGTGAGTGGGTTTAGCAGTTTCCCATCTTCACAATGCACTTAACATTTGCCCTACTCGAAAGCTAAAACAATGGAAAAGAATGGGTGGCTATTAAGTGAGAGTACATTGCAGTGAAGGCGTCCGAGAGAGTGTGTTTGGAGCGCCACCCTACTCCACTCTGACCCCTAGGTACACATCCAACAAACACCACGCACCACCGACGCTACACACGCCAATCGTAATACGAGTACATGCCATCCCTTTTTTGCTACATCAGGCTTTAAACGAAAATACCCTGGACATTATTGGTTAGATGTGGGAAAATTGGTACAAACGATGCCAGGGAAGGAAACAATGCTCATTAATTTTACACAAGTATCTCTTCCCTGAAGCTATTGTACTCGTTTACGAAAGGATTATCTCTGACAGAACAGTCTAATGCCTTATATATTTACATTTCCACTGATGACGCCAACACTCTCACTGTTCCCTGGTTCACTCTTAGCAAAATAAAACTGTCTGGCATTAACTGAAATAGAATACTAAAGTTGTCCCGATCATGAGTGGGGAAATTATAATGGCAATAAACTTCTCAGGACCCTATGACTGACTTTCTTCTACACTCAGAATAAGTGTGTGCGTGTGTGTGTGTGTGTGTGTGTGTGTGTGTGTGTGTGTGTGTGTGTGTGTGTGTGTGTGTGTGTGTGTGTGTGTGTGTGTTCTCTAAATTGATCCTATACCAGAATACATTTTTTGTTTCTTTAACTTTTCACAGTAGTATGTAAACTTGCTATTACATGTAGAACCAAAATAGTTGTCCTCATACTAAACATTTTTTTCAATCCAAAGCACTTCAGTTCACAAGCCGAGACAAAATACACAGTAGGAAAAATATCAAGGGTTATATGTGCGTCCGTACCTTATGGAACCCTCCCCTAAACCCCCACCAACCACCTTCTGAACCCCCACCAGCCACCTTCTAAACCCCCACCAACCACCTTCTAGACCCCCACCAACCACCTTCTAAACCCCCACCAACCACCTTCTAGACCCCCACCAACCACCTTCTAAACCTCCACCAACCACCTTCTAAACCCCCACCAACCACCTTCTAAACCCTCACCAACCACCTTCTAAACCCCCACCAACCACCTTCTAAACCCCCACCAACCACCTTCTAAACCCCCACCAACCACCTTCTAAACCCCCACCAACCACCTTCTAGACCCTCACCAACCACCTTCTAAACCCTCACCAACCACCTTCTAGACCCCCACCAACCACCTTCTAAACCCTCACCAACCACCTTCTAAACCCCCACCAACCACCTTCTAGACCCCCACCAACCACCTTCTAAACCCCCACCAACCACCTTCTAAACCCTCACCAACCACCTTCTAGACCCCCACCAACCACCTTCTAAACCCTCACCAACCACCTTCTAGACCCCCACCAACCACCCTCTAAACCCTCACCAACCACCTTCTAAACCCCCACCAACCACCTTCTAAACCCCCACCAACCACCTTCTAAAGCTCCACCAACCACCTTCTAAACCTCCACCTTCAAAACCCCCCACCAACCACCTTCTAAACCCCCGCCAACCACCTGCTAAACCTAAACTCCCACCAAACATCATTTATCCCCCCACTAACCACCCCATTAACTAGGGTTGCCTAATATTTATTACTTCATGCTCCCCCAGGTAAAATGTGTCGGAACCCCCCCCCCCCGCCTCTCCCATCTAAAAAAAAGGCCATACAAAAGCCAAAACAAACTTATTTCCTGTTTTACTGAATAATTGCGGAATCAAGCAACACACTCTGGAAATACTAAAACAAATATATCCTGGAAGTTAAAAACAAATTCTTTACTTGGCTGAAGTTAATAAAACTTGTGAATTACTTCGCCTTGCTGGAAAAAAAAAAAAAAATAGTAAGCCCAGCCACACTGATCTGGCCTACCAGCTCTGAACTTCAGATTGGCTGACTATTTATTGTCCTTGATACATAACACATTTAATAAATTATCGACCAGAAATATTTAAGCAGAATTAACAAAATACATATGCATACGTATAGCAAAAGAATATATAACATTCAGTACTGAGCAAAATACACTCTTTTAGAGCGGACAGTACATAAATGAAAAATGATTATGTATATGATCAGAAGGTATCAGTCCATGACTAGCAAGGTGTAAACTACTGCTGCATCCTAGGGATCGTTTGTACTCGTTCACCCCATATTGAGATTCCAGGCACCTCCTGTAGAATCCTGCTATCCTCACCAGAGTCCACCAATCAGTAATCTAACACCCCCTTAAACATTATCAACCACCTCTTTAATCCCAATCAACCACCCTTTTAATCCCCATCAACCACCCTTTACTCCCCATTAACCACCCCTTTAGTTCCAACCAACCACCCCTTTTATCCCTATCAACCACCTCTTTAATCCCCATCAACCACCCCTTTAATCCCCATCAATCACCCCTTTAATCCCTATCAACCACCCCTTTATTCTACATCAACAACCCCTTCAATCCCCATCAACCACCTCCTAAATACCCATTAATCACCTTTTCAGTCCTCATCAACCACCATTTAACCCCCACCAACCACTCCAATGCTCAAAACTAACCACTCCATAAAATCCCCACCAACCATCCCCTAAGTCCACACTAACCGTCCCCTTAAACCCCAGCCAACCGCCCCCTTATATCTGGACTGGCTCATCCACTCCTGCCGTGGGTTTATATTATTTAATATTGAAATATAGCGCTTCACACACTGATATCCATGTGCCTGTACACTGTGACCTTGACCATATGAGTGTATGGTTGGACACGACACATTTGTAGTAGTGTGCCAAGTGAGGGTCATCATTTCTTTTCCCTCCGGAATCTTCCGGAATGAGTTTTCGGTGCACATTGTGGTACATATTTGCATCATCATCATCATCATCCAATCCTATGTCGCCCGATGAGGAGCGCAGGAACTCGGGGCTAGGCAAGCTGGTCCTGACATTTAAGATGAGAGAGACCAGCCTCACTCATCGCTGAGTGGTATTACGTGAACAATAAACCTCAACCACTCCTTGGATATAAACCTATACAGGCTCAATCCGATTGGAGCACCTTAATTATCCATTAACCACCAGGCGCCATAATTTGGTTATATGATTACCACCCAGCGTAGTAAATGGTTTCCTGGTGTACAAGAAATCATTAGGCTTGTCAGTGTAGAGTTACCCGTAGACAGAAGGAAGACGACAGAAAAAAGGAAAGAAAGACAGAAGAGGGAGAGTAAAGTCCCCGTAGGCAGAAGAATGAGGAAAGAATGACGGAAAGAAAGACAGAAGAGGAAGGAAAAAAAGAGAGGAAAGAGCAGACACTCAAAGCAGCACTACATTGTGTGAGTTATGCATGATATTATTAATATTTTAGGCTGGCATACCCAACCCAGCTGAATAAAACTGTTGTGTAATATGGAATAAGATACTAATATTGCCTGTTATCATACTCATGTGTTGTATACTCACCATTAGCTGAATAAAATAGTCTTGCGTTAGATAGAATATGACAGTAGAGATCTCCCGACCATGAGACGATTAATGGTTAACTGCGTTAATGACTGGACGCGTTTACTCGCTATCAGCTCAGTTAAACCGTTTAAAGATTAAACCGCGTAGTGTTGGCTTGGCTGGAATATCCTAATAGAAATGTCATCCATGATTTTATATATATATATATATATATATATATATATATATATATATATATATATATATATATATATATATAGGGTGTAAGGGTGTAAGTCTCGTAGCGGGCTCTGTTGACTTGGTTTGAATTCTAGAGATCGTGGGTGACTTCCATGCCTAGCACAGTGAGTGAATCTGATGTATTTTTGTAAATTATTTGGATTTGAAGCAGAGGATTTTATTCCGCCCAAGATGAAACTCTGATATTAATGATGGTGACGAAGGCTATATGCAGTCAGTGCAGTTTCGTAAGTCTCTCCAAACATTAATTAAATCGTGTGGAAAATGCGCAGGAATGTGTAATTGGAGGTATGGTTGTAAAGCAAGTTGATAGGTTTAAATATTTAGGTACTTATTTAGCCAAGGATGGTTCTTTGAACTTTGAATTCGAGGAAAGGTTAAAGAAGGCTAATCAGGCAATGGGAATGCTTAAAAATATTTGGAATAATAACAATTTTTTTGTGCATACAAAAATCAAACTTTATAAGGTAATGGTTAGGAGTATCTTAATTTATGGACACGAGTCTTGGTACAGCATAGTGACTATGGAAAATAAATTCTTGGTGTTTGAAAAAAAAGCACTCAGAAGAATATTAGGAGTCAAGTGGTGGGAAAGGATACCAAATAGTAGAATTAGAGAAATAACGAGAGTGCAGCCGGTCGATGAATATGTTAGGTTCTCACGATGGAAGTGGCTAGGACATGTATGTAGGAGACAGGGAATAGTACGAGGTACACCAGGGTGGGTGGCACTTGGTAGGAGAGGTAGAGGAAGGCCAAAAGAGACGTGGGTGAGGACAATGAGACGGGAAGCTGGAGATGAGTGTTGGGGAGATCTTGAGGAGTAAGCACAAGATAGGATGTGGTGGTGTGAGTTCATCGAGGCCCTTTGCATCCCCGAGGGTGCCACAGGAAATGATTGATTGATTGATAATTTCTTACTTTGTGCAACAGCAATCGCCGACGTGTTTCCCCTAAATCTCAGCAGCTCAACTGATTAAGAATTCAACTGTTGATGAATTGGCTAGGAACAGTAACCGGTGGATCAATGTTATTCATTGGATACATTTTCATAGATGCAGGTGCAAGCAACATACTGGACAAGAATCAGCCCATTACATAAATTACAAGTGATCATTTACCAACGAAACTAGCTCAAAGATATGGTAAATACACAGTCTAGGAACTACCTAGTTCCAGAATGATGTGGTCTTCTTTGCTGCAGAACTCAGTTTGCACAGGGATACCAAGACAAGTTTTAAGATATCGTGAGGTAGCCACAGACAGATTGGCGGCAACCATGCCGATGGGCAGCAAGTTATGGCGTTGACAGTCTCCCTGAGTTGAGCTGAGGGCAGGCAGCAGCAGTCTGTGATGATGGTGGTCAGATGTGAGCGTGGCAGCACCACGTCGGCCAGGGAGAGGTAATGTTACACACATACACCACACCCACAACCACAGACCTTCGTCACAAGAGCTACCATAATTGGTGTGGACTTCCTTGATTTGCTGCAGCTCAGGAAATGCTGGTGCGGGATTCAACAGTCATATATATTTGAGAAACTTCGTAATAATTCGAAACGCATTTCCCAAACTTCACATACCATCACCGAGTTATCTGTAAATTAAGGGTAATATTATCCCGGGCTATTTGGTTCTTATAAAAGGAGGGTTTCCCATCGGCCACAGAGCTGCTTTTTAAAGTTAGGCTGCACAGTAATATAACAGTAACCTTTTAGTGCAACTTAGACAATGAAAGGCCTCAAGGTTATACGGTACACCTGATAAATTTAAAGCCCTTACCGTTTTGTATCATTTTTGAAAAATTGCTCTTGAAATGAGGCAGCCTAGATATTTTCTGTGGACAAATATCTGTTTTTATAAAGTTTATCAAGACGAAAATTTGAATGACAACATACTTCATGGGAAAGAAAGTTGGAACACACAGGCTAGTTCATTAATATTAATCAATGGTCTGATTATCCGTTCCTTATAAAGCTGATTTCTTGTTTTTATTGTGCCTATTAGATGGCTGTAATTAACTGTCGAGGAAATTGATGCTGAAGAGCTGAACACTACGTTCACTTGCAGTGCTGAGTCCTTCCTGCTAACAGCGCTCCATGACTAAAGCTAAATTTACACGTAACAATCCTACTTCTACGGGTAATAGTTTTTTTTTTTTATGCAAGGAAGAAGGAACCAAAGGCCATGAGCCCGCAGTAACAGTTCCCTCCAAGAGAAAAACATAATACAATAGAGAGCGAAATTCAATATCCGATCATTTTGAGATGCCTGGACACACTGCGTTTGAAAGACTGGAGATCATAGTCGGCAGGAAATACAGACAGAGGGAGACAGTTCCAGAGCTGACCTGTTGCATAAATGAAAGATTGGGAGTAACGGTTAACTCTTGCATTAGAGAGTTGGACAGAAAAGGGATGAGAGTTTGCTGCTAGACGGGTGCTACGCACCCGTCGTAGAGGTGGAGGAATGCAAGCAGACAGTTCAGAGGAGCAGTGACCATTAACGTAGCGAAAGAAAAGAGATAAAGATGCAACAGTGCGGCGAAGAGACAGAGGTTGAAGGGAGTCAGTAAGAGGTGGAGAGTTAATGAGACGAAAAGCCTTTGACTCCACCCTATTGAGAAAAGCTGTATGTGGGGAGCCTCCCCGCACATGAGAGTTGTACTCCACACAGGGGCTGATAAAACCCCTGTATAGAGTCAACAATTGTGCAGGGGTAAAGAAAGAGCGGAGTCGGCTTAGCACACCCAATCTCTTGGAAGCAGATTTTACAAGAGATGTAATATGATCTTTCCAAGATAAGTCCCGAGTAAATGAAACCCCAAGCATGTTCAAGGATGATGCAGGATTAAGCTGAATATTATTAAACATTAGTGGGTATACCTGTGGAAGATTTTGTCGGGTTGATAGGTGTAAGAACTGAGCCTTAGATGCATTAAAAACAACCATATTATTTTTACTCCAGTCAGAGATACGAGCCAAGTCAGACATTAGGTGTGCCATAGCCTCATCCCTTGTTTGTTGAAGTAACTGTTGAGATGGGCGTTGCGGGAACCGAATGGAAAGGTGAAGGGTGGAGTCATCAGCGTATGAGTGGATAGGGTTAGATGTACAGCTTAGAAGATCATTGATGAATAAAAGGAAGAGAGTTGGCGATAGGACAGAGCCCTGAGGAACACCACTGTTGATAGATCTAGGAGAAGAACGATGGCCGTCTACAACAGCGGCTATAGAACGACCAGAAAGGAAGCTAGCAATGAAGGCACAGATGGAAGGATAGAAACCGTAGGAGGGCAGTTTGGAAATTAAAGATTTATGCCAGACTCGATCGAAAGCCTTTGAGATGTCAAGTGCAATGACAAAGCTTTCGCCAAAGTCCCGAAAGGAGGATGACCAGGAGTCTGAAAGGTAGGTGAGAAGATCGCCAGTGGAGCGTCCCTGACGGAACCCGTACTGACGATCGGAAACAAGGTTGTGATAGGAAAGATGTCTTAAAATTTTTCTATTGAGAATTGACTCGAAAACTTTTGAAATACAGGACGTTAAAGCAATTGTACGATAGTTGGAGGGTTGGGAGTGGTCACCCTTCTTTGGGACTGGCTGAATGAGAGCAAACTTCCGCAAGAAGGAAAGGTACAAGTTGACAGACAAAGGCGAAAGAGTTTGCCTAGGGAGGGTGTAAGCACAGAAGCACAGTTCTTGAGAACAACAGGAGGGACCCCATCTGGCCCATATGCCTTGTTAGTACTGAGGCCAGTGATGGCAGAAAATACATCAACTGAAGAAATTTTAATGTCAGCCATGAGGAAGTCAGAGGCGGGAAGTGATGGAGGAACAGCACCGGAATCGTCTAAGGTGGAATTGGAGGAGAAAGTCTGTGCGAAGAGATCTGCTTTATCAGTAGAAGAAATAGCTACAGAACCATCAGAGTAGAAAAGAGGAGGGAAGGATGATGAGGTAAAGTTGTTAGAAAGATTTTTGGCAAGGTGCCAGAGGGAGCGGGAAGAATTCGAGTTGGAGAGTTGAGAGCATTTAGTATGGATGAAATTATTTTTATTAGAGCGAAGAACAGACTTAGCACGATTCCGGGCAGAAAAGTCAAGAAGATGTGATTCAGGGGTGGGTTGGCTCCGGTACCTTTTGTAGGCCCTCTCCTTGTTGCGGACAGCATTAGAACAAGCGTGATTAAACTAAAGCTTTTTTGCGTTAGTCAAAGGATATGAGAAAGGAATGTATGCTTCCATGCCCGAGAGAATAACCTCCGTAATGTGCAAGGCACACTCAGATGGCTCCCGGCCATGGAAGCAATAATCATTCCAGGGAAAATCAAAGAAGTACTGCCTGAAGGCCTCCCAGTCCGCGGCTCCAAAATGCCACAGACGACGTTTCCCTGGAGGGTCCACAGGCCGTACCAGAGTGATAGGACAGGTTAAGGTAATAAGGTTGTGATCGGAGGAGCCCAACGGAGAGAAAAGATTAACAGAGTAAGCAGAAGGATTAGTTGTGAGGAAGAGGTCAAGTATGTTGTAGCTCTCTCCAAGGCGGTCAGGGATACGGGTAGGGTGCTGTACAAGCTGCTCTAGGTCATTAAGGATAGAAAAGATGTAGGTTTGTTCACCAGGCGGATCCGTGAAAGGAGAGGAGAGCCAAAGGTAGTGGTGAACATTGAAATCTCCTAGAATGGAGATTTCAGAGAAAGGAGAAATGGATTGAATGTGTTCCATCGTAGAAGTAAGATAGTCAAAGAATTTTTGATAGTCAGTAGAATTAGGGGATAACTAAACAGCACAGATATATTTAGTCAGAGAATGACAGGAAAGCCGAAGCCAGAGTGTAGAGAATTCAGAAGAATCGAGTTCAGGAACACGAGAGCAAGATAAGTCGTTGCGTATATATACACAACAGCCACCTTTGGCTTTGAAATGAGCATAGAGAAAGTAGGAGGATACAGAAAAGGATTTGCTGTCAGTTGCCTCAGACAGCTGAGTCTCCGTTAGAAAAAGAAGGTGAGGTTTAGAGGAGGAGAGGTGGTGCTCAACAGAGCGAAAGTTAGAGGAAAGGCCGCGAATGTTGCAGAAATGAAGAAGAAGAGAGTCAGACAGTGGTTCCAGGCACCTCGAGTCATCACCGGGAGAGGGGCGGATGGTGGGGGCATTTATGGTCCCTCCCACTGGGGACTCCGAGGCTAGGTGAAGAGACGCCATTTGTTAAATTTTGAATAGGAAGTGTGTGTACTGTGCATGTAATTTGGTGTAGATAGTTAAATTTGTACTGGAGAGCATGCTGGCCTACTCTCTGTGTAACTGAGATACTGAAAAAGTTCAGCAAAGGGGGATGGTCAGGAACTAGTCCTGAGGGCTGATGAAACGGGAGCTCCAGCACTCCCTGTCATCAGCTTTCCATCCACCTCGGGAGTACTGCCCTGCTCGACTGGTGCTACGGTCTACTCCTGACTGATGGAATGCTAAGTATGTTAGGAATAGTGAGAATGAAATTAGGATGCACTATCCTTCGACTGACAGATTGACTTCTTCCTGATCTGTTCACTTCAACTTGCCGATAAAATGTCATTTCCTGGATCACGACTTCTGGCGGCATTGTGATTTCACGGATTACCGGATTTAGAATTCGCGGATTAAATTTTTCGAAATGTTGTATAGCGGTAGTGTTAAATTTTGAAATTAGGACTCACAGGCAAGCCTACTTCCGGTTCATTCCTTACCTGATCTAATAACCTAACCTAACCTAATACCTCCCCTGTATAATATTTCGAAAATCTGACTCCGTGAAATCTATATCCGGCTGTCCGTAATATCAATGTCAGACTTCCAGCCTCTAGCAAGACATTAGAACCGAAATATGATTCTGACCACAACAAGAAGTGTTATGGACAGGACGCACGCAGAGCCAGAGCATTGTTTTACTCTGCCACTGAGCTCCGGGAAATGGGCTGCAAAACAGACGAAATTTCTGTGAAGTAATGGAGGACGAACTTTAATACTGAAATAGGTAGTGTTTTTGTAGATCTCTCTTAACCAGCATATACTTGTTATATGTTGAATATTTGTTGTTCCTGTAGACTGAGAATTATTAATGGTTATGCAGTACCTGATAAGAAAATGTAAATCTTAGACTCACGAAATGTTTGTAAGCTTCGACAGACGCAATATCTATAATAATAAAGGCGAGTGTTTGTATGTTTGTTACCTATACACTCGGCTCCCTTAGGGTCTACCCCCACATATGATGCATATTCTGAATCAGCATGATCCAGGGAGTGTTTTGGTATATAATTTATTAGGATTAAATGTATGTTGAAAAGATACAATAGGTATATTGGCCGAAGGCCCAATCAGCCCTTCGCAGGATCTACCCGAAAAAGTCCGCCCTCTGGGCGGACTTTTTCGGCTGGTAACTACTAATTTTCACTGTGTTGCAGTGCTTCTTAGCGTCTTCATGTAAGATGCTCTCTTCAGAGGTAATGTGCGTAACAGACTTTCCTTAGAATCTGATTTGAATGTTCACATGCAGAGCTACTTCTTCGATTCCTATAATGATTATCTGATTAATGATGCTTCGTAAAGTGATCTGAATCAGTGGCTTTGGAAGGAATGCTTACTGCACAATTGCATTTTACTGAAATCACAGATTGAACCAGGAAAGTTTTGATACTCTGGGTCAGTGTTAAGGTCTTCATTAATTTGTATGCCACTTATCAGGCAAAAGCAAAATACACAGACAAATATTAATTCATTATAGTCAATACAAATTATCCAGGGAGGTCCGTAAATGGTGCTCCATTAGAAACTCATCTACTGGTATCCTTTGCGTTGCGGGAACGGCTCAGTCTGCCGGCGCTGGCGTGAATGAGGCAGTGGGAGAAGGAACTGAATGAATGATACAGGGAAGACACTGATGACGCACACTGAGCCGTCCCCACAACACATGAGAACGCTCTTGACTAAGTGGAGGAGGAGCGTTATATATGGACCACCCAGTACAATAGCTAAGCATCACAAACCCATGTCATAAGAAGGTATAATCGTCAACACGTTACCCTGTCACGGTCCTCTAGACTTCAACCAGTTTTGGTACGAGGCTGAATTAACTTAAATGTGAATGCAAATGCTAAACAACCGCAGGTAATTGAAACGGCACGAACCTTGACATTAGGTGAGAGTTTATCTGAGCAGTATCAGAGACTATGGCTGTTCAGAATAGTACAGATTACTAAATACTTAGTGAACTTGTTGAATTACCCTAATATAATGGAAATAAAAAAGATTTAGAAAAATGACAGAGTCTTTGAGGCCAGTCCGTTACGGTTATTTGTGTAAAAACTGAGAGAATCTTACCAGTAGCCATATTCATAGAACTTTTTTTTTTAATAGCAATATGCATTGCGATACGAATGATTGACTTTTCAAAGAACATACAACGAAGCTGTTTATTGTATGCTGACAACAATTAGTCATGGTATAAAGGAAGAAAAGCTTCATATTTTTAGTACCAAAACAGTACTACAGTCAACCTTTTGGGAAGGCCAAACTTTTCCGATTGTCTTGATTTACTGTTTCTCATTAAAGTGTGCTAATTTTAAGAGTAATCCATATATTTATATGTCATTTTTGTTGTATTTTTAATCAACAGCTCTTTGACCCATAGACATAAGTATGTGAATAAGTCAAACAACGAATAGCAGGGCATGTCATTGCCATGGTCTAGTGAGATTAGGAACAACTTATGATTTTCGGATATTTTTTTGAACCATAGTAAATTTACACAAGTTCGTGAGAGGATGACTGAGTCTAAAATATGGTAAGACTTCAGAATAATGCGACAGACAGTGAGGATATTTAACTATCTACTGCCAGACGTTTAATCCAATCCTCTTGTTTATCCAGGACGGTCGACTGCGAATATGAAATCACCAAGTTCTCCTTTCACTAGTTACCTTCCCTGTTCCCTCCTGCCAGTCCAGGCCGCCTTCGTGCATATACTCCCCTAGTTAACCTTCAGTATTTTTTACCTTCATCCCATCATTCTACCATCTACATTTATAATTAGGTGCGCCATAATTCCAAGCCCTGTGATATAGTCTTCCTGTTACCAACAGTTGGTACTTCCATTCCGTTCCACGTCTTGCGATCTCATTCATTTCTTCACTAACGAAGAAATAAACGTAACTACAATGCACTTCTCAGGTTACTCATTTTACGCCCCTTTCTTTACTTCTGTCATTCTGGAAGTGTATACTTTTGACCCTTACAAGTCAAAGTTGACTCCAACACATTGATATGCAGAAATCTCTTTACCCTCATGATCATATTCGTTCCCTTCATTTCATTTCTTTACCCTCATGATCACATTCGTCCCCTTCACTTCATTTTTTTTTTTTACTAACCTTGGACGATTTTACTTAACTTTAGAAAACCACGGAAAGTAGAAGAAAGAAATCCCTAATGCCTCGAGATGAAAAGCCTTTTCTAAGTTGAATAAAATCACCTGGAGAGCAAATATAAAACAAAATATGTCCTCAGGCTGAGGGAGTCAGTCAACTGTTTTCATGCGGCTTCCAATTTCCTACCCTGATGGACTGTCTCTTATAACTGCACTTCAACTGTTCTGCTCTTGCTAATTGCCCTTTCTAGATATATATATATATATATATATATATATATATATATATATTCCTTTACATTTATTGAAGAATTTAATGCACACCTGTTTTCAGTGTTTCTTCAAAACGACATAACGTTACATCCTCCCACACACATTCATTCGCAAATTTTGTCGCTCTCACACACTTACTCCTCAGTACATTTCCTTCTGCATTTCCAAGCAGAACATTATCATCTGCAGTGGAAATCTTAAGCAAAAAGTAATTTGACATGGCAGTTGCATAAAAGTCTACCCCACAAGAAGGAACATTAAAAAACTGTAACAGCTGTGCCCAACACCCAATCAAAGGCCGAACCTCTGACCCTGCCCTGTGACATGGTGTTTCAACTAATTGTTCTCGGACTCGAATGAATTCATCCTTGTATAATGCTCAGGAAATCCATTAAGACGTATGGTCTAATTCGAATCCGAACAGAAGCTGACCTTGTTCTTTGGCTCTGGCATTTAACCTGCCTTTCTGATTCTTTCCTGACATTTCACCATTCTTCCAAGATTGGTTCAAATGTGATAAAAGCTTATGAAGTTAAAGAACCGAACTTTTGACTTAGCCCTGCGTCCCTACCTTTGATTGATTGTTGTCAAAACTGAATCTGACACTCGGCCCTTCCACAAAATTTGGTCAAAATCGCAACTGTCTGAATTAACCTTGCCCTAGGCCTATGGCTTTTAAGACAAAATGTATATATTTACTTGTTCATCTGAGGATCCTAAGCCATTATTACAAGTTAGGATCAATTCCACTACATAGCATTCCTTCATCTTGCTAACAAGCAGGTATATTAAAGGACAAACAGAAGAACAGACAGATAATGCAAATCAAAATACATAACCCCAAGAGTCAGGTGCGCCTTTGCAATTAAAGAAAGTATTTCTTGCACCAAAATTAGCCAACACAGTTGCTAATGGACAAAATCATGGTGTGACAGAAGTACTAGGATAAAAAAGGCCTACATATGAGGTACTCGAATGAATTCATCCTTGTATAATGCTCAGGAAATCCATTAAGACGTATGGTCTAATTCGAATCCGAACAGAAGCTGACCTTGTTCTTTGGCTCTGGCATTTAACCTGCCTTTCTGATTCTGTGGATAAAAAGTGAAAGAAATGTAACAGTACTCACAAATAATAACAGCGAATATAATGATGCGGAATATGCAAATGAAAGAGTATCTAATAATATAGATGTGAATTTGGACAACATAGCAGGTGTTAAAATTGGAGTTTTTTCAAGGAGGATATGCGACAACTGAGAAATGCTGATTTCAAAACTGAAGACACCTACAATATGTATGTAGAAAGGAACTGCATTAGGTGTAGGTGGAGGGTATAAAGAACAGACAGAATACAAGTGGAATGAAGTGATTGTGGACAACATCGGATTTAGCCTAGCTGAATGGAGCTGTAGATCATTAGTATAAAGTGATTGCACTGTACCTGTTTCCAAAGTCACTGATGATCAAAATGACTGTCTATATCGCCGAGCAATAACTCTCAGAAAGAACCTGTGTTTGAAATTTGGGTCGGTCAGACTATGGACAAAGTCTGTTTCCCCTTTGTCCCTGTTCACCCTGCGTTGATACTGGGATCCCGGATGTAATATTAACATTGCCAGTCGTATTCTAGAGGATGATTTGGATTGAGCAAGTCTTGATCATTTGACCTCTTCTTCGTATTGACTAGTGAATCAAAGTATGTATTTATGTGAATTTGAAGGAGGTGAAAGAGAGAGTTGGAAGATGTTACGTGATGTGAAGAAGCAAGAAAATTCGGTATGGAAACTGAGAGAAAGTAGAATGGACAAGTCATAGCTACGAATACCTTAACTTTACAGGACGATGCATTGTAATTTAGTTTGGCGGCTCTGATCAGTCCTGCACGTAAAGTTATTACGACAAAGCTTTTTGTTATGGATTGTTGCTTGGTTTAATGAAACCAATAACCTGTGAAACGAAAATGAAGAAAAATATATGTCCTACTGCACTCAACATTTTTTTTATTCTTAATGGTTTATATTCCTTTATGTCTAGATAATATTCATCTCATGCATAATGAAGAACCTTGAATATACTTTAGTAATGATGACGCAGATGAAGTAATTCATGTTTAACCCGCTACTCAAAGAGCCCATTCCTAGACCATTAAAATATTTTATCGTACGCAACAGAAATTAAAAAATGCTATGTAGTTCAAAGGAACGTTACAGTAATGGAATGTTGCAATAATGGATGTGGGGTGCATAGTACAAAGCGACATCTGCCAGGTGGTGCAGCGGATTATACCTTATGACTAAACCGTAGGTGTTTTGTCAACAGCTGTCATGTCGCTGTTGTTGGGGGTGTGAGTCCCTTGCTACCCACCCCATTATGCAACTTTCCACTATATCACCCCTTACCGACCTATTCTCTGTATCCCTAATCTGCCTCTACAACTATTCACTCATGCAACATCACCTGCTACTCAAATCATATTACACGACTCCATTTTACATGTTACATAACTATTCTTTTCACAAACCATCATCCTCTGTAGATGGTATCTCACGTAACAACTCCTATTGCTTACTGCGTAAAACACAGCTCCTTCATTTCACTTTGTATAAGTTGGAGCCAGAGGTGCATAGGTTAGCGCATCCAATAATTAACTGAAAGTACTCTAGTTCGATTCCAGGTAGGTTAGACTGGCAGACTCATTTTTGTTTCTCCCCCTTGTAATTGTTCGTTCCTCAGTATAAACAGGGACCTGGTTATAAGTCGATTGCAGTGGATCGCATTCTTCGAAACTAAAATATGCATAACGCCTAAGTCTCCTTCTCCCTGTTCTGTTTGCCCACGATATTCTTTTATAATTGCTCTCAAGCTTTATATTCTTTCCTGCTTTATCTTACCTATGTCCCATGTAAGCTTCTGATTAACGTATCGCAGTTGTGCTAAATTTTCGGTTACGTTCATGTAATTTCATCATTTCAAATGTAGGCTACTCTGTAACGCATTAAATTAGTACGGATTATTCGGCTGCCTCCAAGTAATTTATTTACTTTATATTATGTAGGCTACTTTATTACCTATGAGTTACAGTAGTCAGGACTTTCAGGTGTACGTCCATTTAACTTGTTGATTATTCACACCACTATGACAGCTTTATGAAAGGTGTATTAAATTCGTCTGGCGGTAGCAATAACATAATATAAAAGATGTATTTCAAAGGTGTGTTGATGGTGATGTAAAAAATGTACGATTTTCTAACTGTCTGTCTGTCTGTTACCTGATGTCACTCCCTACCGAGGGGATGACCTCGACACACTGACCTCTAGGTGTTTCTGGCCCCACTTAGTAATTGTGATGGTGATTATAATTATGTATTATATAAACTGCTTCCTGGTAACGTTGTCCTTAGTTATGTGATGTGGATTAACTCCGGGCGACAATGTCTCTACCAAACAATAATATTATCGCTGAAAACGCATTCTTAATTATCATGGTTTTTGATACTATTAATATGCCTCCGTTCACCTATGGTGGAGTAGGCATTTAATGATTGCTTTGTCAGTGTGTGCGTGCGTGTATGCTAGAGTAGGTCCGTGCGTCCGTAACACACTCTTGGGAGTGATATCTCTTGAACCCATTGACGGATTTGCACCATACTATTGTCAGTGATGCCACTAGGAGAAGATGACGAACCGATTAGGCCAGCTAGGTCTAGACATCAAAGGTCAAGGTTGTAAGGGGTCGCCTTAGTTTTGTTTATGCAAAGGTGCAAGGAAGAAGGAATCAAAGGCCAGAAGCCCGCAAGATTGTTCCCTCCAAGAAAAAACAAAAACAAAATAACTAGCTGTCTATCTATTGCCAGACACCTCAATCCGTACTGGGTGGCCACAAACAAATCGCCTCCACATCGCCCTGTCCCCCGCCATTTCACTGCCCTGCTCCCAACTCACACCCCCCTCTCTCATATACTTTCTCCACCTCATCCCTCCATCTTATCCTCGGCCTCCCCTTCCCTCTCCCCCCCACCACCTCACTCACATACACTCTCCTCCTCGGTCTCTCACCCTCCATCCTCTCCACATGGCCAAACCACCTCAGTGTGTTCCGCCTAATACTTCCTATCACATCCACATCCACACCACAATGCTCCTTTATTTCCTCATTTGTCAGCCTGTCTCTCCATTTGACTCAGCAGGCTCCTCTTAAATAACTCATTTCCACTGCTCTCACTCTTGACTTGTGTCCTTCCAACAACGTCCAAGCTTCACTTCCATACGTTAGAGTTAGTATCACAATACTGTCATGTAGTGACTTTTTCACTTCCATGCTCACTTCCCTGTTTCTTATTACTGCCTTCAAGGAACCAGCAACCTTTCTTCCTTGTTGTACACTTTTAAGCACTTCAACCTCCAAATTTTCATCCTTATTCGTCACACTACCCAACTACTTAAACGTACTCACATTTTCTATTTCCTCACCATCCAACCTCACTGTACATTCACTGACTTCACCTCTCTCAAAGACCATCACTTTACTCTTCCCTGCATTCACCTTTAGATTCCGTTTTTTACACTCTCCCAAACCCATCCACCAAGCCTTGCAGCTCCCTTTCGTCTTCACTCAACAACACAGTTTCATCTGCAAACAACAGTACAGGGAGTTTCCAAACACTACCCTCTCTCACCAGGGCCACTCCAACATCCACTGCCCTACCTTGTACCTCTTTTATTACCCATCCTTGTACAGATTGAACAACCATGGAGACATGACACATCCCTGATGCAACCCAACTTTCAAAGAGAAAAATTCACTCAGTTCACCATCCACACTCACTGCAGCCTTAGCACCATCATACATACTCTTCACAGCATTCAACAACTTCCCATCTACTCCATATATTCTTAATACTTTCCACAATCCTTGTCTATCCACCCTGTCATATGCTTTCTCCAAATCCATGAAAGCCGCATACAACTTCTTTCCCTTCTCTAGAAACTTTTCCACTAAGGATCTAAGAATGAATATCTGATCTACACAACCCTTCCCCTTCCTAAAGCCTCCCTGTTCTTCTCCAACTATATCCCCTGTTCTTTCCCTAACTCTGTCAATAAGTATCCTACCATACACTTTTCCTATTACACTAAGAAGACAAATGCCCCTATGATTACCACACACTTCTTTTTCCCCTTTTCCTTTGTACAAGGGAATAATTATACCCGACTTCCAATCCTCTGGGACTCTACCTTCCTCCCGGGCCAATCTGCACATCTTCCACATCCATTCTACTGCTATCTCTCCTCCATGCTTCAGCATTTCACCACACACTCCATCAATTCCTGGGGCTTTCCCCAATTTGAATTTCTTCATTGCTTCCACAACTTCTATCCTACTGATTTCTTCCTGTCTTCTCACCTCCCCCCTTCTCCCAGCCATTCCCCAGCCACTGATTCTCGCATTCCTTCCATCCTCTATGTTCAACAAATCCTTAAAATGTTCTCTCCATCTGCTCCCTTTTTCTCCCTTCTCCACTAGTAATCTACCATTTTTATCTTTCACTCCCCTGCTAACTTCACTTCCACCCTGTCTTACTCTCTTCACCTCTTTCCAGAACATTTTTTTACAGTCCCTCCACTTTACACTCAGATTCCTTCCAAATGCCTCATCCACTCTCTTCTTACTCTCTCGTACTAATCTTTTCACTTTTCTCTTCCCTTCTACATATAACTCTCTCTTCCACCTCTCAACTTCATCCATGCCCCTATTTCTCATCTATTCATTGTATGCTTTCTTTTTTTTTGACACAGCCCGTCTCACCTCGTCATTCCATCACGCTGTTCCTTGCACCCCCATTCGTCTTCTCATCAGCCCACACACCACATCACATGCTGCACATATTTCTTCTGTGAATATCCTGCACACACCTTCCACATCACCCATCTGCTCCAACTCATATTTATCCAATCGTTCTGCTACTTCTCTCTTATATTCTGCCATTTTCTCATCCTCTTGTAACCTTTCCACTCTCCTTGCAACTACTCCTTCTTCCCGTCCTTCCCTTCTTCTATTTCTTCATCTTACTTGGATCTTGATATTGGCCACCACCAAGTAGTGGTCAGGAAATCCACTCCCCCAACCTCTATAAGCTCTTGCATCCATTACACATCTTTGCATCCTTTCATCCACACACACATGATCAATCATTGCCTTCCTTTCATTCAGTTCACCACCCACTCTTCTCATCACTCACCATGTATACCTGTGGATCATTTTGTGCCTGAAGAGGATATTGACTATCATCAGCCCCCTCCCGGCACAAGTGTCCACTAACGCGCTGCCATTCTCATCTATCGCAGCAGGCACACCCCACTCTCCAACTATTCCATCCACCTTCACATTCCCTACTTTACCATTCATATCACCGATCAAAAACACTCTCTCATTCCTTCCAAACTTTACCATGCACACTTCCACATTTGTCCAGAGCTTTTCTCTCACTCTGCTTGCATGATCTTGCTTTTGCGCATACATGCACACGATCACCCACATTTGTATTCCAACTTTCAATCTTACCCACACAATCCATGACCCAACTGATCCATACTCTCTTATGTTCTTCTTCCATCTTTTACTCACAACAATACACACTCCTTCTTTTGCCCTCTCATTCTCACCTACTCCTGCACATATACCCCATCCATACTCCCATTCTCTCACACTCTCTCCTCTCCATTTAGTTGCAGTTACTCCACATACATCCACTTTCGCACCCTCAAGCACCTGGACAATCTCTCTCTCTTTCACCTCATCATTTGCACCCCTTACATTCCATGTTGCGATCCGTACCATGTCCATTGTCCGATCCTTGGTCGTCATCTTTTGGTTTGTCCTTGTCCGAGGCTTCTTGTTCGTTTTTTTAGTTAGCTGTTTTCCGGGGAGGGACACTAACCGTCCGCCAACCCTTTTAGTCGCCTCGTACGACAAGCAGGGATACTGGGGTTGTATTCTTGAAAACCCCCCTACCCCCAAGATCCTCTCACTTCGAGATGCCTGGACATACTGCATTGTAGAGACTGGAGGCCATAGGCATTAGGAAGTACAGACAGAGGGAAACAGTTCCAGAGATGATCTATTGCATATGTGAAGGACTGGAAGTAATAGTTAACTCTTGCATTAGAAAGTTGGACAGAAAAGGGATTTCTCCTGAAACCCTCAACGGATTTCAACCAAACTTTTGCCAGCAATAAAATGTTAAAGGATGATGAACTGATTAGGTTAGCAAGGTCAAGGGTTCAAAGGTCAAAGTCATTCGACTTCATTTATCCTTGTTGGATCACTGTCTCCTGAAACCCTCGACAGAACTCGACAAAAATTTTGTTAGGGATACAGTATGAAGGAACGATGAACTGATTAGGCCAGCAAGGTCAAGGGGTCAAAGGTCAAGGTCATATGGGTGTGGGCGCGATATCTCCTGAACCCCTCGACGGATTTTTGTCAGTGATACAGAATGAAAGGATGACGAACTGATTAGGTCAGCAAGGCCAAAGAGTCAAAGAACAAGGTTATAAGAGTCGACTTAGTTTATCTTTAGTCTCATTTCAATCCACAATGAACCCTGTTATGGAGGTTGTATGACGAGTCCATGAGCAAGGCTTGGTAGATGCATACAGAGCGACTCTTTGCGTCAACAACTTGGGGCACGAACTCTAGGTATTTCATTTCCTTCTCTTATTATTTCAACCTTCAGCCAGAAAAGCGGTTCCTGTTGAAAATGAAACTGCTGAAGAAAATTACCGGTAGGATAAAATATACGATGGATATTAGTGATGAAGAGCCCCATGGTCTAATTAAATTTGGCCAGAGCATGCATACTGTGAGAGGGACTATTATAGTGATGTTACAAAGCTGATAACGAACAGAAAGCAGACAAAACTATTTGAATATGAACTATCAGGTTGTTGCTGTTTTTTATTTACCCTGGTCTGTCTGGAAAAGTAGACCTATCAAGGGCAGGGAAACAACGGCCTCTGTAGGGCCGTCCCATGCAGCGACCCGAAGCTCCCTTGCAGCAGGCAGCGCCTAGCCACAGCGAGGCGTGGGGAAGAACGTGGTTTGTTTCCAGGATGGACGCCTCATTTGCATCTCTCCACCCAGTTAACAGGGCCATCATAGTGGGTTTCACATACCCCCATTATTTGGTTATATGATTACCTTTCAGTGTTGTAAATAGTTTCTTGTTAAAGAAAACCATGGGGTTTGTCAGTCAGTGCAGATCCACCTGAAGCGAAATGAAGAGTAATAAAAAAACGACAGAAAATATGGGAGAAATAGGAAGAGAAGAGAGAAGATTCTCTCTCCCCCCCCCACACACACACTCTTCGAGAGAAGTGAAGTCAGTGAATGTACAGTGAGGTTGGGATGAGGAGGAAATGGAAAATGTGAATGCGTTTAAGTACTTGGCTAGTGTGATGAGTGAGGATGGAAGTTTATAGGGTGAAGTGCTTGAAAGGGTACAGCAGGGAAGAAAGGTTGCTGGTTCCTTGAAAGCAGTGATAAGAAACAGGGAAGCGAGCAGGGAAGTGAAAAAGCTACTACATGACAGTATTGTGATACCAACTCTAACGTATGGAAGTGAAGCTTGGACATTGTTGGAGGGACAGAAGTCAAAAGTGAAAGCAGTGGAAATAAGATATTTAAGAGGAATATGTGGAGTCATGGAGAGACAGACTGACAAATGAGGAAGTGAAGGTGTGTTGTGGTGTGGATGTGGATGTGATTGGAAGCGTTAGAAATACATTGAGGTGGTTTGGCCATGTGGAGAGGATGGAGAGTGAGAGACTGACGAGGAGAGTGTATGTGAGTGAGGTGGAGGGGGGGGGGAAGAGGGAGAGGGAGGCCAAGGATGAGATGGAGGGATGGAGTGGAGAGGTATATGAGAGAGGGTGTGTGAGCTGGGAGCAGGGCAATAAAATGGCGGGGGACAGGGCGACATGGAGGCGATTTGCTTGTGGCCACCCCTTACAGGATTAAGGCGTCTGGCAATAGATAGATAACAGCAGAGGAATAAATGGGCATCACGACATCAAATAAGTGGATGGTGTCATCACCGCCTACCATCTGAACTCTCATGTAAGTCTCTCAAGACCACAGAATATTCTCTGGGTGATTACGATAACATACTATATCCATCTTACTTTAACACGGCCTAAATTTGCCATCTCTTCAGCTTGAACGCCGAGTTGTAACAACAGATTTACACATGAACATAGTGCTAGTCAAGAAGTAGTGCTATGGAAAGGATGCAGAGCCATTGTATTGTTATTGTGTTACTCTGACACTGAAATTCGTTACAAAAGGCTATGTGTATGTTAACTTTTATTTCAGTCGTTGTATTTTCCATGCTTATTTTTCTTAACTGAAATGCTTTGTTTATGTTTTATATACTTCCTTGTCCGATACTTCATTCCTTGTCTGCCCTTGACACTGATTTGCTGTTTAATTGCTTGTACTTTAACCTGCGGATTTAATAAGAAGGATCAACATATTAACGTTAGCGTCTACAAAAGACCTAAATGCTTCTGTATACAGGTTGAACATTTAAAGGAGCATCTGATGAAACAGTGTTAAATGATAGCTAAAAAAAAAAAAAATCTCATTTGTTTGTAGATGTTGCCATTTCCTACATAGTCAAAGCCTGTTCTAATAGTTCTTCGGAAAAGTAATAGTGGTGGGTCGTATAGCCTAAACGTCCTCATTCCACTATGTCTGAATGCCACTGAGTTTCTCACCTGCCAGCCACCATCAGAGTTGCCTGATCCTGCACTAAGGTATTTTCTGCCAAAACATACATACCAAAGTTTGCCATGTGACAAGAAAATTCCAGTGTTCTTTAATCTTCCCTTGATTAAGACTTGAAAATGCCATAAATTATTTGTGTTAATCCCGTCAATAATTTGGAGCAATTTGTCACCCTGGCGGCCACACAATTCGCCCTGGACGTCAGGTACGGAATGGGACGTTTTTTGAACAGAAGTGTCCCGGTCATGTTACAATAGACCATGGGGAATCCTTTCAGGACGAGAACATACTTGCTGCTTCCTGATAATTTTACTGAACTATGGAAGCACTTTTGGTAATGAGCTTAACTCAGTTTATTTCTAATCTCAATCCTACTAGACATATTCATTAACTCAGATTATCCAGAGACAGAAATACTAATACTGAAACCACTACTACTACTGCTACTGCTACTACTACTACTAGTACTACTACTGCTACTACTACTACTACTAATAATAATAATAATAATGATAATAATTGTAATAATAATAATCATCATCATCATCATCATAACAGAAATGACAGTAATGATTTATCGTGCCAAATAGTACATACAGGATATACCCTGTTCGACCTCACCTGAGAGAAAAGCCTTAGGCTATTGAAAGCTCGCAGCTAATTGGCTGTCCGAGTGTATTCATTAGTGACGATGTATTTTAAATGATTTATATTAGTAAAAGGGTTACATTAGCCGTTTCATTATAAGACTCCTCAAACTCACACACACACACACACACACACACACACACACACACACACATATATATATATATATATATATATATATATATATATATATATATATATATATATATATATATATATATATATATATATATATATATATATATATATATATATATATATATATATATATATATATATATATATATATATATATATATATATATGAATCAGTAGAGAGGCGGCCTGCAGTCCTGATGGACCCAGGTTCGAATCCCGGCTGGGGCAGGTAACAGTTTAAGGATTTGAATTTCATAGAAGCAGACTTTCCTGATCTACTAGATGACCCGCCGACATGTCATAAAAGTATCCCCGCTAATACCAATACACCAGTCCTGTATGAGACAGCCCTAGCATGTATTCAATATGGACGGTGGGTGTTAGCGCCGAAGTGGTGACATGTGGAGGTGTAGGAGGACTACTGGGCCTTGGGATAGGCTACTGCCTCCAAGATATAGGCCCTGAAGCCTTTGCCCAGAGTCGGACACATAAAATTATATATATATATATATATATATATATATACATACATATACATATATATATATACATATATATATATACATATATATACATACATATACATATATATATACATATATATATATACATATATATATATATATGGAGCCGCCTCTGTGGAACAGTGGTAGAGTGTGCGTTTCGCACGCTGGAGAGCGCGGGTTCGCCTCCCTCCAGAGTTGTAAAAACTTTCGGAAGTGTTCACCAAGCCACTTGCTACTTTGGCGGACACAAGGGGTGCTGTGGTTGAACCAGTGTCGCATACTATAGTCTCGGCGCACGACTCTGAGGTTGTCATTATCGTACTCTGGCAAGCTACCATTCAAAAGTGCTTCCGATTTCGTATCATATTATAAACGAATCAAATTATTATGAAAGAATATATTATACACGATTATTATTATAGACGAACGTATCATACACGAATGACATGAGTCTCATATTATACACGAAATCAGACGCACTTTTGAATGGTAGGTTGCCAGGGCATGATAATAACAACCTCAGAGTCGCGCGCCGCGACTATAGTATGCTTTCACCCAGTCGGCATAAGGCGGGCCGATTACACTTGGTTCACAGACTACACGCACATCCAAAGCCACTACAACACAACAGTCACATTCAAAAGCACTTCTCACCCTACTTACAGTCTCTACCAGACAGCCTAAGCCACTGGGTAGAGATACAGTACATTGGCTGTATCGTCCCTGCTTCGGTAGGGATAGGCCGGTCCTGCAGTGGACCTCAACGGCTGATGATGATGATGATGATGATGATGATGATGATATATATATATATATATATATATATATATATACAAGAGCCACATTGTTTGCTTGTTTGTTTGTTTGTCCTTCATTCACTCCCAAACCATCAGCCAGAGGCCCCTTCACCCATATATATTTTGAATCCGGGTGGCACAAGGATGGTTTTAGGGTGAGGTCAAAATTCCGGACTGGATCATTTGAGGTCACAGTTAGTGTTCGAGTTTTTGGCCCTGGCAACGCCGGGTACCCCTACAGCCCAATTTTTGGCATGGAGACTTACATGATCTCCAGTTCGGACAAAGGCTATGTGTGGTTGACCACTGAGGTCATTTGAGGTCACGGGTAATAGGAAAAAAGTGCTGTCAAATATTCTGCGTTAGTCTGCGAAAGCTGAAATAAAAAGTTCCTGAAGCTCTTCATACATGATGTTTGTGGAGTGGAAAGAATGATTGAACTAGAACAAATAGGATTAGGATGTTTGCCTTTATATATATATATATATATATATATATATATATATATATATATATATATATATATATATATATATATATATATATACTGTATATACTGTATATATATATATATATATATATATATATATATATATATATATATGTGTGTGTGTGTGTGTGTGTGTATGTGTTTGTGTGTGTGCGTGTGTGTGTGTATGTGTGTGTGTGTGTGTGTGTGTGTGTGTGTGTGTGTGTGTGTGTGTGTGTGTGTGTGTGTGTGTGTGTGTGTGTGTCTGTCTGTCTGTCTGTCTGTCTTTCAATCTAAATCTATATTTCTCTCTCTCTCTCTCTCTCTAAAGTAATGCAAGAATGAAATAACCAATGGCCAGGAACCTACAAATTGTTACCCCTAAGAATAAACAAAAACAAGGTAACAAAGAGTCTGCATTGATTAATTTAAGAATAAGGGCTTACAAAGTCTATCAGATGGCCCTGATACTTGTGACATTTTCACGTCTGCCAAAACTACACTCGGGAAAAACTTTTGGAGTTCCTTGATCCCCCCCCACCCCCCATGTTCAGACGACTTTAGGTAAAATACAGTTCATTGCTGCGATATGATGTAAAATCTAACGTAATAAGGTACAGCAATTACAGCGAAATGTACCATTTCCCTGAATTCTCATAAATGACTGCAAGGCATGGGTGATGAAGAGTATATTGACACCTGTTGCTTTTCAATATCCTGCAACCCGTCATAGCTATAGTAACTGTAGATATTCAAGACAAAAATATAGAAAACTTTCCGATGATTCGAAAATATAATGAATATTGTAAAGTGATGGGACAGTAAGACGCTCTCAGGTAAATTGGAAAACTCGTCTGCTTAGTCCTGTGCGACATCTCAGTTCTCGTCTTGGCTGGCTGCATTCCAACGAACCCCCCCTCCCTCCCCCGCCCGTGTCTAACTGTGATTCATCAACATTTAGGGAATTATTTGTAACTGAAATTCGGATGTCTTGCATGGTTAAATTTTACATTACGGTATGTCGCAGTAATTGTGTGTAATTTACCTTAACTTGCCTCATCAGGGGGAGAGGGGGATAAAGGACCTCGTAAAACTTTGTGCAAGTGTTCATCGCGCAGGGCCGAAAATTTCATAAGTAAGTAGGCCATCAGACTGACATTGCAAGCCCTCCGTTTTTTATTAACCCATGCAAATGATTATATATAAACACACACACACACAGCTCTCTCTCTCTCTCTCTCTCTCTCTCTCTCTCTCTCTCTCCGTATATATATATATCTATATATCTATATATATATATATATATATATATATATATATATATATATATATCCAATCCTACACTACCCCATGAGGAGCGTAGGAGCCCGGGGCTAGGCAGTTGGTCCCGGCATTTAAGATGAGAGTGACCAGCCTCACTCATCCCTGAGTGGCATTACATGAGCGATCAACCCCAACCATCCCTTGGATATAAACCTTCACCGGCTCAATCCTATTGGAGCGCAATAATTACCCACTAAACCACCAGGCGCCAAAATTTGGTTATATGGTTACCACCCAGAGTAGTAAATGGTTTCCTGGTATACAGGAAACCATTTGCCTTGTCACTCAGTGCAGAGTCACCCACAGGCAAAAGGAAGAGGATAGAATGAAGGAAGGAAAGACAGAAGAGGGAGAGTAAAGTTACCCGTAGGCAGAAGGACAAGGATAGAATGAAGGAACGTAAGACAGAAGAGGATGGAAGGAAAGAAGGATGGAGGAGAGGAAGGGGCAGACACCCGACGGCAGCACTACATTGAGTGAGTGGATGGTGAGCATATGACAGGGTGGATAGACAAGGATTGTGGAAAGTGTTAAGAATATATGGAGTAGATGGGAAGTTGTTGAATGTTGTGAAGAGTATGTACGATGGTGCGAAGGCTGCAGTGCGTGTGGATGGTGAACTAAGTGACTTCTTCTCTTTGAAAGTTGGGTTGAAACAGGGATGTGTCATGTCTCCATGGTTGTTCAATCAGTACATGGATGGGGTAATAAAAGAGGTACAAGGTAGGGTAGTGGATGCTGGAGTGGCCCTGATGAGAGAGGATAGTGTTTGGAAACTCCCTGTACTGTTGTTTGCTTATGATACTGTGTTGTTGAGTGAAGACGAAGGGGAGCTGCAAGGCTTGGTGGATGAGTTTGGGAGAGTGTGTAAGAAACGGAATCTAAAGGTGAATGAAGGAAAGAGTAAAATGATGGTCTTTGAGAGAGGTGAAGTCAGTGAATGTACAGCGAGGTTGGATGGTGAGGAATTGGAAAATGTGAGTACGTTTAAGTACTTGGGTAGTGTGATGAGTAAGGATGGAGGTTTGGAGGGTGAAGTGCTTGAAAGGGTACAGCAGGGAAGAAAGGTTGCTGGTTCTTTGAAAGCAGTAATAAGAAACAGGGAAGTGAGCATGGAAGTGAAAAAGTTACTGCATGACAGTATTGTGATACCAACTCTAACGTACGGAAATGAAGCTTGGACGTTGTTGGAAGGACACAAGTCAAGAGTGAGAGCAGTGGAAATGGGTTATTTAAGAGGAGCCTGTGGAGTCACATGGAGAGACAGGCTGACGAATGAGGATATAAAGGAGCGTTGTGGTGTGGAAGTGGCTGGGATAGGAAGCGTTATGAGGAACACACTGAGGCGGTTTGGCCATGTGGAGAGGATGGAGGGTGAAAGACTGACGAAGAGAGTGTATGTGAGTGAGGTGGTGGGGGGAAGAGGGAGGGGGAGGCCGAGGATGAGATGGAGGGATGGGGTGGAGAGGTATATGAGAGAGGGGGGTGTGAGTTGGGAGCAGGGCAGTGAAATGGCGGGGGACAGGGCGACTTGGAGGCGATTTGTTTGTGGCCACCCCAAGCGGGATTGAGGCGTCTGGCAATAGATAGATAGATATAATTTGAGCAATCTTATCTTCAGAAATGAATATTGCAACCCATATAAAAAGAACATTTATAATAAAATCATTGTTACTAATAAATACACTCGGAGGAACCAATTGCATACGAGCTTTCAAAAACTTATGGCTCTTCTCTTCTCGGATGAGATCGAACAGGCTATAGTGAGGAGGTGTTAAGGAGCCTACTTAACCCGGAAGATTGTTTAGCTTCTATGTATGTAGTATTATACAAGTACTGCAGACGTGCTACATTGCCTCGCTGTCCCTAGTCCACGCGAATATTTATTCAGATGACTTTGTTTCATACTCGCTTTCTCGGGCCACATTTATTTAGCCCAGAGGATACTTCCCGGAATGAAATGGTTGTTTATATCCATCACCATTATCATTTCACTGCGAGAGGCCTCCCCTAATCTGAATTAAAATGTCTCTAGACAGAAAGAATATAACAAATTAGCTCCTTAGGAGGAAGAGGTTGAGGTGATAAATGTATTATAATAATATGTTAGCAAAGATGATATTATCAGATCACTTACAAGTCGGCGAGAAAACTAACGTGCAAAAGGAAGGAATAAAATAGGTAAGGAACAGATATTAACAAACTTCATGAGGCCATAAAAATTTTAACCTGCCAAATAGTTCACCACGATTAAAACTCCGCCGACAATTCCCTGCCGGCTAAGGTGATGGAAGGTGTTGCATAATATATATGTGTGATAGCAA
This sequence comes from Coenobita brevimanus, assembly GCF_032717465.1. Taxonomy (NCBI): domain Eukaryota; kingdom Metazoa; phylum Arthropoda; class Malacostraca; order Decapoda; family Coenobitidae; genus Coenobita; species Coenobita brevimanus. The sequence continues at coordinate 25,083,976 of NC_137023.1, read as the reverse complement.
CGCGAAGTGCACAAAACAAGAGTATGAGATGGAAGGATGCTGTATGATATCCGGAAAGGAGTGAATAATATGGAAGGTAGGAATCAATGCTGGTAGGAAACTGCGGGCGAACTTTTGCTGGTGATACTGCAAAATATGCTGATAACGAAGAAATAGTAAAAAACCTGCTACAGCCACGAGAATACAACGTAAAGTGTGGCTGGAGATACTGGGGCTGGACACTAACTGCAGGGATTGATGAAAAATCTTTAGGCATTAGTGGCACGGGCCAGGCAGGGGGCAATTACCTGGAGTGCCAGTAGAGAAACCTAGGCTTGTGAGAGAGAGAGAGAGAGAGAGAGAGAGAGAGAGGGGGGGGTGGAAGTCGTGTAAACTGGTAAACAGAGATTATGCGAATACACTTCGATTTGAACAAGTTTAAGGACATGTAGATCTTAGTGGCACTATGAGAGCATGGCACAGTGAAAATTCACTCTTAATGATCTTCACGGCAACAGATATAATATACCTCAGTCTGAAGCAGCAATTTATTGTTTTCTTGCACACAAATGCAGCTGATGCATCAAAATATTTTTCGTTTACTCTTGTTAGTAAGAATACCATCATCCTTCACGTTTTCTCTATAACATATATATTTTTTCTCGATAATACAAGTTAGATGGTCCAGGAAAATGGAAAGCACATAGAACTGTTTTGTTATGTATTCACCGATATCTCGACCAGATATTACTTTCTCACCTGTGCATAATCATGGCTAATGCGCTACAACAGTACCTCTAGTGAACCCAGAAAAGCTTCACCACCACAAAGCTGGATCTACTTGGCCCTTATATATGCTTGGATTGTTTTTACCTGACGGAACTGGACCACACCAACAACTTCAGTACTAAGATTAGTGTAGTTATTTATACAATTGTGTCTCATGGCAATACTCTAAATAGAGAGTGGGTGTGAGTTAGTCCCCGTTGATGAGGGTCATAACGGAGCATTTGTAAGCATTAGACATGTCCAGCCCGCACGCCACACTACAGAGCGCATTTAGCAGTTTCGTTTTCACCATGGCTTCACTAATAACTGTTCGCCAACTTTACTGATAATTTTTTTCACCAAACATTGATCAGCACGTATTTGATATTGTTTGTATATCCTCATTCTTATTTGTACTGCCAGAAAGACAACATTTCACCCCAGTTTTCTTCCACTCCCTGTTTTCTCTCTTCTACGGAACCCCTCGAGCTGAGGTGTCCACGGTGAACATTTCTTTAGGTTGTACTTAGTTTTACTTTTTCAGTAAATCCTTATGTACCATCTCTCTCTCTCTCTCTCTCTCTCTCTCTCTCTCTCTCTCTCTCTCTCTCTCTCTCTCTCTCATGTACAGTAGGGTCAAGATTGTGGTCGTCAAGATTGTGGATTCTTTCAATAACTCACAACGTCTGCTACAAAATGCGGCATGTCTGTCATTTTTCTGTCATGGACATAAGACAACGAGTTATCTGCCTATAAATAAATATAAATGAGTTTTGCTTGGGAAGATTGTGTGGCCCAGCGGGATGAGAAATAGATTTGGTGATATATTGTGCTAACTTCTGTGCCTTATTGTACTATTTCGCTCACTGCAGGTTTCTATTTTTCTTATGCTCACCTTATACCCTGCTCCTCTTCGTATTTTATTGTCAGTTTCACTTTCACTGATTTATGACGAAAAATAAAAATGTGATGCTTCAGCGCATAATTATATCGTGAAAGGGAATGCAAACCCTCCAGTCTATCTATTTATCTATCTATTGCCAGACGCCTCAATCCTGTTCGGAGTGGCCACAAACAAATCGCCTCCACGTCGCCCTGTCCCCTGCCATTTCACTGCCCTGCTCTCAACTCACACCCCCCTCTCTCATATACTTCTCCACCCTATACATCCATCTCATCTTCGGCCTCCCCCTCCCTCCCCCCCCTCCACCTCTCTCACATACACTCTTTTCGTCAGTCTTTCACCCTCCATCCTCTTCACATGGCCAAACCACCTCAGTGTATTCCTCATAACGCTTCCTATCACATCCACATCCACACCACAACGCTCCTTCATATCCTCATTTGTCAGCCTGTCTCTCCATGTGACTCCACAGGCCCCTCTTAAATAACTCATTTCCACTGCTCTCACTCTTGACTTGTGTCCCTTCAACAACGTCCAAGCTTCACTTCCACACGTTAGAGTTGGTATCACAATACTGTGATGTAGTAACTTTTTCACTTCCATGCTCACTTCCTTGTTTCTTATCACTGCTTTCAAGGAATCAGCAACCCTACATTATTTAACCATTATTTTTGAAGTGTGTACTGGAGACAACGTGTCTGACCCATCTATATCGTTGATAACTTCACAGTAATGTTGATGCAGACTGAAAGCATCCAGTTATCTTGGTCGTACCACAAACTGCAGTTGAAAAACAGAGACGTGCTTGGAACTATTTTTTTTTTTTTTTAACACGCCTGGGACGGAGTCTGGAGAGGTATTGTTTTTGGTCGAGTTTCTTTGTTCCTTTGTTTGTTAGCGACTTAGTTAATAACGGCTGTGTGAAATTACATGAAACTTTCAGGATATGTGGCCACTGGTTCCAAAAGGAAGATATTACATTTTGGAGGTAATCGAGTGATCCGGAAAGGTAAACATCAAGGTCACGGATTTACAGAGGGCTATAACTTGCAGCCGGTTGAATACAGAGATATTTACTATTATCAGCATACAGGAACTCCCGTATGGACCTTCATATGGCATCAAGACCTTCGACCGTGAGTGACTTTGAAAGGTCAAACTCAAAATCAGGGATATTCAGGGGGCTATAACTCGAAACTTGTTGCAGATTGATGTTTACTATTATCAAAGTATAGGAAGTCCCATGTGGGCTTTTAATTTGTACCATGACCTTTGATCTTAAGTGACCTTGAGAGGTCAAACTCAAGATCACGGAGATTCAGGGGACTATAACTCAAAACTGGTTAAGATAGAGATATTTACTATTATCAAGAGATAGGAAGTCTCACATGGGCTTTCATTTGGCACCACGACTTTGACTGTGAGCGACCTTGAAAGGTCAAACGCAAGATCACGGATTTTCATAGGGCTGTAAGTTGAAAACGGTTGCAAATAGAGAGATTCTACTGTCACCAACAAATATAACCTAGAAAGGTGAAGTACAGTGTTACGGATTTCCATAGCGCTATAAACTGAAAAGGATGGAATCTCATATGGGCTTTTAATTGGTACCATGACCTTTGATCTCTGACCTTAAGCGTCCTTGAATGGTCAAACTAAAGGTCACGGACATTCAGAGGGCTATAACATGAAAGTGATTGAAGACAGCGATATTTACTATTATCAAGATATAAGAAGTCTCATGTGGGCTTTCATTTGGCACCATGACCTTTGACCTTGAGTGACCCTGAAAAGGCAGATGCAAGTTCGTGGATTTTCAGAGGGCTAGTACTTGAAAACGATTGAAAATAAAGATACTTTACAAATAATTAGTATTGACAAATAATAAGCCCCATTTCATATGCACCATTACCTTAGACCTTAATTGTTTACCGACACTAAATGGCAGTACTGATTCAGTATTTAACACCAATAAAATAACTGCTGTCGGGTAAAGTTTGTTGTGCCTGGCATCACTTGTTTCAGTAAGATGACGTATTTTACCGTTTATTCTTGCAAGACCAGGTGTCTTTAATTCAATTTAAGAAAACCTTTTAGAAATGTACTGGTTAATGGGGCATATATCCAACAAGTCATGTTCGTTATATATCTCCTGAGTGAATACAATCGTACCTATATAGACAGAACATATAAAAAAGACACCAGCTTGGTGAAGGGGTTGAAATTAAGGCAGTGAGAGGCAGTTGCGTACAAGTAATGATCAATAAATATTATGGACACTATTCTCGTCCGGTTAGGAAGCTCCTTTGCTGCTCATTTTTTAAAGTTTATTTCTCCATTTGAAAGGATAATAATATGAATGTTTTCTCTGTAGTCTATTGCCTTAAGTAACAAAAAAAGAGAATGATGAGGGCGCAATATGTAAAGCAAATTTTTTTTTTTTTTATGTGAGGAAGAAGGAACCAAAGGCAACGAGCCTGCAAAACTATTCCTTCCAAAAGAAAAACAAAACATAAGAGAGAGCCAAATTCAAGATCCGATCATTTCCAGATGCCTGGACACACTGCGTTTGAAAAACTGGAGATCATAGCAAGTAGGAAATACAGACAGAGGGAGACAGTTCCAGAGTTGAGCTGTTGCATAAATGAAGGACTGGGAGTAGCGGTTAACTCTTGCATTAGAGAGTTGGACAGAAAAGGGATGAGAGTTTGCTGCTAGACGGGTGCTAGGCGCCCGTCGTAGGGGTGGAGGAATGCATGCAGACAGTTCAGAGGAGCAGTGACCATTGAAGTAGCGATAGAAAAGAGATAAAGATGCAACAGTGCGGCGAAGAGACAAAGGTTGAAGGGAGACAGTAAGAGGAGGAGAGTTAATGAGGCGAAAAGCCTTTGACTCCACCCTATTGAGAAAAGCTGTATGTGGGGAGCCTCCCCACACATGAGAGTTGTACTCTACACAGGGGCGGATAAAACCCATGTATAGAGCCAACAATTGTGCAGGGGTAAAGAAGGAACGGAGTCGGCTTAGCACACCCAATCTCTTGGAAGCAGATTTTACAAGAGATGTAATATGATCTTTCCAAGACAAGTCCCGAGTAAATGAAACCCCAAGCATATTCAAGGATCATGCAGGATTAAGCTGAATATTATCAAACATTAGTGGGTATACCTGTGGAAGATTTTGTCGGGTTGATAGGTGCAAAAACTGAGTCTTTGATGGATTAAAAACAACAAGATTATTTTTACCCCAGTTAGAGATATGAGCCAAGTCAGACATTAGGTGTGCCATAGCCTCATCCCTTGTTTGTTGAAGTAACTGCTGAGATGGACATTGCGAGAATCGAATGGAAAGGAGAAGGGTGGAGTCATCAGCGTATGAGTGGATAGGGTTAGATGTACAGCTTAGAAGGTCATTGATGAATAGAAGGAAGAGAGTTGGTGATAGGACAGAGCCCTGAGGAACACCACTGTTAATAGATCTAGGAGAAGAACGATTGCCGTCTACAACAGCGGCTATAGAACGACCAGAAAGGAAGCTAGAGATGAAGGCACAGATAGACGGATAGAAACCGTAGGAGGGCAGTTTGGAAATTAAAGATTTATGCCAGACTCGATTGAAAGCCTTAGAGATGTCAAGTGCAATGGCAAAGCTTTCGCAAAGTCCCGAAAGGAGGATGACCAGGAGTCTGAAAGGTAGGTGAGAAGATCGCCGGTGGAGCGTCCCTGACGGAACCCATACTGACGATCAGAAAGAAGGTTGTGATAGGAAAGATGCTTTAAAATTTTTCTGTTAAGAACAGACTCGAAAACTTTTGAGATACAGGATGTTAAAGCAATTGGAGGATAGTTAGAGGGTTGGGAATGGTCACCCTTCTTTGGGACTGGCTGAATGAGAGCAAACTTCCAGGAAGAAGGAAAGGTACAAGTTGACAGACAAAGGCGAAAGAGTTTGCCTAGGCAGGGTGTAAGCAAAGAAGCACAGTTCTTGAGAACAACAGGAGGGACTCCATCAGACCCATATGCCTTATTAGTATTGAGGCTTGTGACAGCAGTAAATACATCAACTGAAGAAATTTTAATGTCAGCCATGAAGAAGTCAGAGGGGGAAATTGATGGAGGAACAGCACCGGAATCGTCTAAGGTGGAATTGGAGGAGAAAGTCTGAGCGAAGAGATCTGCTTTATTAGTAGAAGAAATAGCTACAGAGCTATCAGAGTAGAAAAGAGGAGGGAAGGATGATGAGGTAAAGTTGTTAGAAAGGTTTTTGGCAAAGTGCCAGAAGGAGCGGGAAGAATTCGAGTTAGAGAGTTGAGAGCACTAGTACGGATGAAATTATTTTTAGCAGAGTGAAGAACAGACTTAGCGCGATCCCGGGCAGAAACATATAAAAGATGTGATTCAGGAGTGGGTTGGCTCCGGTACCTTTTATAGGCCCTCTCCTTGTTGCGGACAGCATCAGAACAAGCGTGATTAAACCAAGGCTGAGGAACAGGTGCTAGAGAGCCTCCAAACCAGACTAACATGGGTCTTAATTAATAAAAAAAAGATTATGAACCGTATTATTAACACTGAGAGGCCCCGGGGTTTTAACGAGCCACAGCACGATAGTTATCAACCATGTGATAATGAAAGAACACATGTGACTGTCCTTTATCTTTGCAGGCTGTAGTATACTCTGTAATATAGGATGAAGGTTGATCACATTTAACAAATTACCTGTGTTTCGTGAATAACCACTAAAAATACTTCCGTACATCTTTGCCCTCTTAGTTTTAATGATAACTTGTATCTTTGCTCTGTCAGTGTTAATAACAACAACCTATGAATTCTCACCCCAGTCCTCGTCGTCGTTTGGTGTGGAGGTGGTGTGAGGCAAGGAAGGACGGGTCACTAGAGCCACCACCCCCGCCCACACCCACTACCACCCCGTCCCGCCAGCCCACCGACACATCCTGCCAGGGGGAACGCAGGTAAGGCCACCAAACACACCCAACTCTCTTTCACGTTTTCGTCCCTTAGTTTTGGCTTCTTTACATGTTGCCTGGGTACCTTTTAGGCCACACAACCAGCACTGTTTCACTGTTATGCTTTTCGCCTTTACATATCGTTTTTTTTTTTTTTTTTTTTTTTTTACATTTCACTATTAGCCTTTCGCCAGCATTTTTTAATATATGGATTTCTAATTACATGTCACTGCAACACTTTTTGCCAGCACACAATTGACACTATCACTATCTTTGTCTCTTAGGTATCGGTTTCTTTACATGCAGCTACTGTCCTTTATGCCACACAACAAACACCCCACTAATACCTTTTCTGTCTCCAGGTTAAGGCTTCTTTACATGCCCTTTGCCACGATTTTTTAGTTACCATTGATCCTTTTTGCTACATTTTTTTTTCCCTAGTATTGCTCTGTTATATCATTAAGCAGCTAACAGAATGATAGCCATTTCATTAACAAAGTAAAATGACTTTTGTATTAACATATAATACAGTAAACAAAGCTGAAATTTAAACTGGATATTTATGACAATGTAGATTTTCATGATGTTACAGGCTATAGAAAATGGTACAATGTTAAATAAATAAATGAATATGTAAATAAGTAAATATGTATTTTAATAAATTCACAAATAAAATAAATACAATAAGAATCGAGTTTCTTCCAGATGCACTGAAATGTAAATGTAAATAATTGAATAAATGAATGTTAAATAAGTAAACAATTAAAGATGAATCAAGAGTGTTCCATATGCACTGAAATCAGCTCTCCATCACATGAATTATTTTTCCATGTAGGGTTTTTACTTCATCGTTTATTTTCCACACATCAGTTTTTTCGCAATAACCGATAACAGAACATTCCCACTGGAAATAAATGTGTGTAAAATTTCCGTGCAAAGCAAGAGCAGGTTGCTTTGTGTGACTAGCTCTCACTTCCCTTTCACTCACTCCATGTTTCGGCGTAAATTGGCTGGCAGGGCAGCACGCTTCGTTTTCCTTTGTTGACAAAATTATATTTCGCACAGTAACTTTTAGTTCGAGTATGCATTCCCCATGCCGGTTGTGGATGCAGTGTTTGTCGAGCCTTTCTGCAACACACGGGGGCTTTATTTAGTGCTTGTTTTTGCCGTATTCCTGATGAACGATTCGGTACTCCAGAAAGATTACATTAATTTGTTGTTACAGTATGTGTACTAGGATTATCTTTTTTTACTGTCAATATATAGAATGCTAAGTAAACCATTTCGATTTCTTTTCAGCCTTCCACCATTTCCGGTTCTTCATAAATATAGGTATTTACGGGAAAGTAACTGACATTTCTCCTTATATTTCGGCACTGTAGTTGTGGTAAAGTCTTCTGTGGAAACTGTGATCAAAAGTTATACCAGCACTTATATATTATTATTAGCCACAAAGATTTGACACATTACATCAACCGAATACACACTAAAATAAGTTTTCCTAGTTCCCCAAGCAGACAATTTCACAAGAAAATAATCCATCCTTCTCACGCACGGCGAGATTGCACAGCGAACATTAAAAACAAATGCAGTTTCCCAGTTGCGCTCCCTTTGTTGTGCCTGGGGGTATGTGACCCGACGAGGTATTGTGTGGCGGAGAGAATATGTGACCTTGGCGGTGTGTGGGTTGGGGTTGGGGGAAGGACGAATATATGACCTGGAAACTGTGAGGCCTAAGTAATGTATGTGTGATCTAGGGCTGTGTGTGTGTGTGTGTGTGTGTGTGTGTGTGTGTGTGTGTGAGGAAAGTGTTCGTGTGCTTGAGGTGGGGGGAGGGACTGTGAGGTGTAGGTACGCAGTTGTACAGGACCGCATACATCGCATCTAGACAGGGTGGAGTCAAAGGCTTTTTGTCTCATCAACATCTCTCCTCCCCTTTCCTCTCCCGGACCCCCTTCTGCTTCACTTTTTCTCACAGTATTGCCTCCTTCTCTCTCTCTCTCTCTCTCTCTATAAGACTCTATCTACCCATCTATATATATAAAAGTATATATCTATACATAAAAGTATCTATCAAAAAGTATCTATTTATATGTATCTATCTATATAAGTATCTATCTATCTATCTATCTATCCATCTATACAGAGAGATAGATGTAGGTATACATGTAGATAGATAGAGAGAGGTATAGATATAGATAGATAGACAGATAGATATAGCTATAGATAGATTGATTGATTGATAGATATGGATATAAATAGATAGATATAGACAGATTGATACATAGATGTAGATAGATAGATAGATACGTACATATATACATACATAGATATAGATAGATACATTGATAGATGGATAGATAGATACCTAGATAGATAAAGATAATAATTTAAGTATTAACAAATATATTGTAAAATGCGGTATTAAATTTCATACTGAATATAACTATACTTTAAGAAAGCTTTCCAGTGTCAGTTTGAATATTTGTGTGAATCTTTTTACAAGTTACTGTATAAATTTATTTGAAGTTGTACTATGGATTTAAATAATAAATGTGAATTTTCTTTTAAAACAATTTTCCATCGGCTACCAGAAGACGGCTAAGAAAATCCTGAAATTGAACTACACCTTTTCACATACATGTTGAGACATAGTTAATATACAGCTAATTGACATATATACCTCATAACTGAATGACAGAACACATATCGAGTGACACATATCTGTTCAACCAACCTAACAGAAATGATTGACATGAGTTATGAGATTGAAACAATTGAACAACAAACCGAAAGTCACCTTAATGTTTCAGATTGTACCAACTGAAAATAATTGATACATTACACACTCGTTCTTTTATTGTCACTGTCAGTTTACCTTGTGCTTCGTCAGTTATCGTGTGATCAAATCATCTGCCAAAGCGTTTTGTTACAGCGTCACTTCATTACAGGGGAATGTCAAAAGATGGAACAACGTGTCAAAGCCATAGGTGAATTGACTTTGAAAATCGTTGACCTGTCTGAACTGTTATGTAGCAGTCCTAAAGCTTGTTTCATAGCTGGAATCAATTTATTTAAACTGTCAAAAGCTAAGATTTGCACACAGGATGCTTAGGTATCGCTGCGTCTTTTATTGTAACAGTTTGTCTTATTTCTAATCAAAATCATTTCGAATTAAGGACGTCGGAGCAGTTGTGTTTAATATGCATAATGGGGATAATAACTTTAGCTAATGATATAGATGCCATTAAATCAAGGATTCTCCTTGTTCGAGATCATATCCGAACCACGCGCTAATAAAATTATTACAGAATTTCTTCTATGTTAAACATACTCACAAACATGTAAATACAGAAAAAAAGTTCATATATCTTTTTGTGAAAAAAAAAAAAATGTATCTGTCTGTCTGTCAGTCTTTCTGCCTGTCTCACTGTCTGTCTAACCATATACATTATTACAACTACTCTAGCCATGGCTTTTTTTTTTTTACCTTCGCTTGCACCCTCTTTCCCATCAAGTTACACAAGTTCACCCATTCTCTGGCCAACTTACTCAAGCAAGAGTCAGTCTGTACCCTCATTTATCATCTTTGCAACTGCTTAACTTTGGAACTATCTTCCTCCGGCTGTCCTTTTCTTTTTTAGTGACCTCTAGTCTTTTAAAAGCATTGCGTCCAGTCATCTGGAAATGAACTAAACTTCAATTCATTCGGCTTTCTTCTGTGTTCATTTTTGCATGGAGGGGACAAGTTTTACAGGCTCTAACAACATTTTTTTTTTTTTTTTTTTGCGCATAAAAAGATACTTCCTAGTTTACCCCTTCATCCCGAGGAAATTTCAGTTATTTTGTAGTTGTTACCAGACGATTTTATTCAACTTACGCAAACAGCGTGGTAGTGAAGAGAATATGCTTAACCCCTCCAGTCATAAGTTATGTAGCTGTAGAAAAATCATCTCTGTGTTAACTAAAAGTATTGTAAAATTACGTCATCAGTGATAAAAGGTTAATTTACCGTGTGTGCTATGTTAACATTACCTGGTATGTTTTTGATGAACACTATACTAATAGGGAAGAAAGTATGATTAGCATGCAATTGAGTATTAAGATGTGCAATACATATTAAGAATTAAGGATGATATGAGATAAAGCCTCTTAACTGTTGGAGAATAGCTACCTTAAGACTGAGAAGTGTCCAAAATATGTGATTGAGAGTCCAACCTGAGATATGACTGAAAGAGCCTGTGAAATTATAATTCACTGTGTAACAAGGAATTTGTATAGTCAGTTTTTTTTATCTTGTTAGACTCAGTTTTCCACGCTGATTTCAATGGTGTATGTTTTGTTTGTGTATCTCTAGGTTTTGTCAACAATTGACAATTGTTTGTTTCCAGTCTTGTTACCATGCGCTGATGTAATGGCTGACGTATCACTTACCACGTCACACACACACACACACACACACACACACACACACACACACATACACACACACACACCATCTGCATCCATGCAGATGTCACTGATATGACCATTATTGCGTCATGCAACGCGGATACAGTCAGTTCATTTGATGAGCTAGTCTCACATGGCTAGTTTGGGTGGTCGATGTGTTTTTGAGCTGTTCCTAAAGGTGTTTCTATTGATGAGAATGACCAATAGACATTCTTGCAAGCTGTCAGGCGATACATTTTGTTTGTGGAGAAAATATTGGACCGAAGATGATCAAACACAAAATCTTTATTGATACTAAATTTGCTCGTGCACACAAAGCATATTCTGGGGTGGCAATGGGCGATCAAGATAAGGATTGGGCTCCGCACTACACTTGTGGTAACTGTTGCTCTGCACTTGAAGCTTGGCTACAAGGAGCGAGAAAGAAGATGCCTTAACAGTTCTGAGAGTGTGGTGAGAGCCTTTGAATCACCACGACCATTGTTATTTTTGCAAGGTTGATATAAGTGGTGCAAAGAGCATTAACCCCTAGGATATGCAATTCGATTGACTATATCGACATGAAAATCTGTATATGGAGCCGATTTTTCGATTCATACAAAAGTATAAAGTGTTATGTCCAAGATTTAGACCTTGAAATTACACACCTTATGCCGCAAACCAGAGCATTTTAGAGCAACTGGTTCATGAGCTATAGCCCATCAAAGTTGAAAAAAAATTACCCTTCCAGCCAGCACAACTCCCATTTTCTATGTGCTCCCACCCCATTCCTCCCACATTCCTCCCTCATTCCTCCCCTCCCTCTTTCCCACCTACTCAGTGCTTAGTTCTGATTGGTTGGAAGGGATATACGTCGCAATTGGGGCAGAGCATGTTTGCCCCACTTTTTCCCTGAGCCCCTCAATCGATCACATTCGACTTCTTGCGTAATCCTGAAAAAGGATCGATCGATCCTGTTAGCACCTTAGGGTTTAAGGGCAGAAAGAACATTGTATATCCAAATTTGCCTTCTTCGATCTCTCCAGTGCCTCACAATGATGAGCTGGCAATTCCTGTCACTCCTGCGGACACGGAAGTTGTCTCCGACCATGCAGACATCGTCGATGACGGAGGGGAAAGTGATGATGAACCGTATGTTGCAAAATGTTCCAGAGACACTCCGCACTTTCCCAAGCAGCAAGAACCAGATGACTTGGTCTGGGATTTAGGACTCACCAAGTCCAGTGCTGAGCTGCTGGCATTGCATCTAAGTGAATAGAACTTGTTGGATCCCAGTTGCAAGTTGAGTTATAGGAATCGCCACCTTTTCAAATTTTGTGAAGAAACCATGTTGTGTTATTGTTTCGATGTTAAGGGCTTGTTCAAAGCTGTGGGAGTGTATTACAAGGCCTCAGAATGATGACTCTTCATAGACAGTTCCGTGAAGAGCCCAAAAGCTGCACTTTTCCATAACGGCAATGAACTCCCATCAATTTCAGTTGCACATTCTGTGGAAATGAAAGACGGCTATGAGAATGTGAAGATTTGTCTGACAAAGATCAAGTACTCAGATCACAATTGGGAGGTTCATTCAGATTTCAAAACGATTTCATTCCTACTTGGAATACAAGGCGGTTATACGAAGTACTCATGCTTTTTATGCTTGTAGGACAGCCGAAGTGATACAGAACATTTAGTGAGAAAAGACTGGCGTCTCAGAGAAAGTCTCACACCTGGCTCGTGCAACGTTCTGAGAGCTCCATTGACCTCCGGAGAGAAGGTATTGTTACTACCACTACACATAAAACTTGGTCTTGTGAAACAATTCTTGAAGGTCATCTACATGGATGGCAATGCATTTCTGCATATCCAATCAATGTTTCCCAAACTGAGCATGGCAAAGGTGACGGCTGACATATTCAACGGGCCGCAAGTACTACTGTCAAGGTAACGGGAGACTCAGGGAATAGCCTGGATTCCATTTTCTCTCCTAGGCCTTGGTAGCTGGTTACACATCTTTCTGCCTCAAACATCAGAGGGCATCAGGCGCCCTCTTTACACAATACACACATCCACATTATATTACATTACCTTAAACCAGCTATCCTTTCTCCAAAAAACACCAGTCTTGTCATTACACATCATACCCATTCCACAACACATCCCTGTTCTCCCCCCCATAAAAAGAACCATGGCTGCTGCTATACTGGGAATCAGTGCGGTGGTTTCTTGGGTGACCACCACCGGCAGGGCTGGGTTGTCTGCACAGGGCCCTCCCGGTTGTCATCAAGCAGCTGTGCTACCTCCAGTGTTGCGGCGCCCTTAATCTGCTCGTCAGTGCAGTAAAATGTTCTTTTGCAATATTACGGGACTTCACTCCAACATTATTTCTGTTCAAAATTTCCTCCAGTTTGAATCCCCTGATCTACTATTTTTGACAGAGACACAAGTATGCTCCACCTCTGATTTAGCTAGATTTAATTTTCCTGGTTATATCTCTATTCAAAATTTCAGACCCAAAGGAGGAGTACAGTATGTTGCCTTGCTAAATCAGAAATTGCCCTGGACGAGAATACTAAATTTAATTGTCCTTATTTCGACTATTCCATATACAAATTAAATTCTTTTGGTAAAAGTAAGTCTTTCTGTTGTGTTTATCATTCCCCTAATGCCCCCCAGAGCCGAGTTTATTTGACTCTCTGTCTTCACAACTAAATGTCCTCAGTATTAATACTGCATCAGAAATTATTCTTCTGGGTGATTTTAATGTCCATAATGTTGAATGGCTCACTTATTCAGCCAAAACTGATGACCCTGGTCTTGAATGTGAGCTATTTGCAGACTCATTTTTATCTCACTCAGTTAGTCAGTCAACCCACCCGTGTACCAGACAACCCCGATCAAAATCCCCACCTATTAAACTTGTTTCTAACAACCAATTCAGGTAATTATGGTGTCGAAGTGAAGTCCCCCCTCGGATCCTCGGATCATTGTCTGATTCAAGCCACCAGTTTAACACCTACCACACCCTCCTGCCCTGAACAGGTCGTGGTGACTAAATGGCACAACAACAGCTCAGACTGGGAGGGACTCCATAATTTTTTCATGGATGTTCCTTAGAGCTCCTTCTTCTCCCAAGATGCAAATTCCACATTGGGCCACATACAGGATTTCATTAAAGTCGGCATGGATACATTCCTTCCCCATCATAATTACAGAAAAAGATGTAGTTCTCCTGAATGATTTGACTACAATTGTGCTAGAGTAACAGAACATAAAACAATAGCATATAACACTTATACAAGGACTAAAACCAAAGAAGCCTTTAACTATTATAGAAATATCGGAAACCATGCTAAAACTATCATCAATCTTTCTAAATCAAACTTTCTGCATAGACAGGCTAACAAACTAGTAAAAAACCCAAATGATATCAAAATATTCTGGTCAACCCTTAATTCATTCAAAACTAACTTCACTAACTCCTCTTCTATTTCACCTTTACAGTCCCCCAATGGAAATCTAGTAAGTGACCCACGTGAAAAAGCCAGACTTGTTGTTGAAATTTTTTCAACAAACTCAACCCTAAATACAGAAAATTACAATATCCCTGTACTTGATTTCGATTCCCCTCAAATATCTCCTTTCATGATTCACACCAGATACGTACAAGTTGTATTACAGAATCTCTCAGCAGACAAAGCTACTGGTCCAGATGAAATTCCTTCAATAGTACTTAAAAATTGCTCCTCAGTGTTGGCTCCTGTATTGGCAATATTTTTCCGTATCTCAAGTTTTCCAGCCTCTTGGAAAGAAGTAAATATCCATCCTGTTCCTAAAAAGGGGGGAACTTCTGATCCATCAAACTATAGACCAATTGCAATAACTTCCATTCTTGGGAAAGTTTTTGAGATGCTAATTAACAAACACATAATCAAGCATCTAGAAATCATTAAATTAGTCAATGATCGGCAGTATGGATTTAGACAAGAACGTTCAACCATAGACATTCTTTGCCTTCTTATCCATCAGATTAACAAAACAATAGACCAACATGGTGAAACACACACAGTAGCACTTGATATATCAAAAGCATTTGACAGAGTATGGCACCGGGCCTTATTGTCTAAGATGTCACACTATGGCCTTACATCATTGGTTCATCTAATTTCTTCTTACCTTCATAATAGAAAAATACGGGTCATGGTAGATGGTATTTATTCTCAGTTTCATTCCATAAATGCTGGTGTACCTCAGGGATCAGTTTTGGCGCCAACTCTCTTTCTCATTCATATCAATGACTTCCTATCTGTCACTCACAGCCCAATACACTCTTATGCTGATGACTCGACCCTTCGTAGTTCTTTCACATTTAGTACCTCCTTTACACAATTCGATATTATAAATTCCCAAATCACCACAGCTATTTCTCTGAACCAGGACCTTTCTAAAATTAATCAATGGGGACAAAAAAATCTGGTCTCATTTAATGCTCAGAAAACTATCTATCTATCTATCTATTGCCAGACACCTCAATCCCGTTTGGGGTGGCCACAAACAAATCGCCTCCAAGTCGTCCTGTCCCCCGCCATTTCACTGCCCTGCTTCCAACTCACACCCCCCTCTCTCATATACCTCTCCATCCCATCCCTCCATCTCATCCTCGGCCTCCCCCTCCCTCTTCCCCCCTCCACCTCACTCACATACACTCTCTTCGTCAGTCTTTCACCCTCCATCCTCTCCACATGGCCAAACCACCTCAGTGTGTTCCTCATAACGCTTCCTATCACATCCACATCCACACCGTAATGCTCCTTTATATCCTCATTCGTCAGCCTGTCTCTCCATGTGACTCCACAGGCTCCTCTTAAATAACTCATTTCCACTGCTCTCACTCTTGACTTGTGTCCTTCCAACAACGTCTAAGCTTCACTTTCATACGTTAGAGTTGGTATCACAATACTGTCATGTAGTAACTTTTTCACTTCCATGCTCACTTCCCTGTTTCTTATCATTGCTTTCAAAGAACCAGCAACCTTTCTTCCCTGCTGTACCCTTTCAAGCACTTCACCCTCCAAACTTCCATCCTTACTCAACACACTACCCAAGTACTTAAACGTACTCACATTTTCCATTTCCTCACAATCCAACCTCGCTGTACATTCACTGACTTCACCTCTCCCAAAGACCATCACTTTACTCTTCCCTACATTCACCTATAGATTCCGTTTCTTACACACTCTCCCAAACTCATCCACCAAGCCTTGCAGCTCCCCTTCGTCTTCACTCAACAACACAGTATCATCTGGAAACAACAGTACATTAATTTCTCCAACAGAAAGAATCCCTCAGACTCTCACATAATTTTAAATGATGTCAGTATTCCCATATCCACTACAATTGATATCCTAGATGTTACTCTAAACCTCAACCTAAGCTGGACAGCTTATGTTAAATCCCTTGCTTAAAATGCTTCTAAAAAAATGGGACTTATGTACAGAGTTCGTGAGTTCTTCACTGACGAGCAGATGGCTACAATATACAAAAGTCATGAGCGTTCTCAGATCGAATGCTGTTCACCACTGTGGAGTGGATGTGGAGCGGTTGCATTGAGGCAGTTGGACAAAATTCAAAATAAAGCCATTAGATTAATCAATAATTCTGCCATCACGCAATACCTTCCTCCATTATCAGTACTTAGAGATGTTGCTTCTTTAGCATTATTTTATAGATATTTTTACCGTAAGTGTTCAGACGAACTGGCTTCAATTGTGCCTCCCCTTCATATTTTCTCCCGAAATACTCGGGCAGCTGGGAGCGCCCATGAATTCACACTGTCTCCCCCGCAATGCAGAACCTCTGCTTATCAAAATTCATTTATTCCCAGAACTACTACTCTCTGGAATTCGCTTCCTGGGAGTTGTTTCCCACAAATATTTGATCCACTTCAGTTCAAGTCCAGTTGTTATGGGTATTTTATGAATGGAGGACGCCTTTAGGCACATGGACTTATTTTTTTTCCCCTTTGTTTTTCCTTCTTCCATTCATTATCTATTAAAAAAAAATGACCGATGATGAAGACACGATTGAAATGCATTCAGAGGCGTTGTGGAAGGTCTGCGCAACCACAGGAGACCAGATTCCGCACAGCTCGTTGATGACCCGATCAGCACATTCCACCGGCTTGGATGCAGAATGTCAATAAAATTACACCATCTGCTTTCCCACCTTGATTTCTTCAAAAGCAACTTGGGTGAAGTGAGCGAGGAGCATGACGAACGGTTCCACCAGGACATTTTGCTGATGGAAACCAGATATCAGGGCAGGTAGGACGAGGCGATGATGGGCGATTACGTTTGGGGATTATTGCGCAATTGTCATCATAGCTACAGGAAAAATTTAAATCAAAAGTGTATTTCTAGATACTGTGTGCCCTGCATTCCTTGTGATGTTACTGTTTGCTCATTTTCTAGTTATATTCGTAATATACACCGGGAAGTATATAAATTCTTTGACATTCTAAACATTCTCGAAATGTAAACAAGTTGCAGTTCCTGTCCTTGTACGGTATATGTATGCTGTTACATAATTCCTGTAACTCTAGATTTACACAAAAACAAATAGCATACTCGGAATCAACGCATTGACACTGATAAGAAATAGTGTATAAATCAACATAAACCAAAAATTAGCTTAAGTTTGTTACACAGTGTCTAACAGAAATCGTGGCGAACGTGTAAGCAAGGAAATACGTGACTCAGGGATCGAGTAACTACAGTAGCTATGACCGCGATTGAGAAGGTAGTCAGGGACAAAAGGTAGCCTAATATTTCACAATCTTTGCTTCTCACTTTCCTGTGCTGGCTATTCCTAAGCTGCGAGAGGCTTGGTGTGTTTAACTACCCATCGATTATTTTCCCTCCTGTCATGGGTCAGAAAGGAAACTGTTTGATGTGTGAAGTAAAGGCGGTAGAATACTAAGCGAAATTTGTCCATGACTATACTTTGGTATTTTGTTAAGTCTCGGTAGAGATAATAAGGTAGAGTGTGGTCTGTGGAATTCGAGAGCCAGGTACTTCGTGACCGGGTGAGTATTCATTCACTTCACTATGATGTGTGACTTCTTTATTATATTCCTGTTTCTGTCAGTCGACTCTAATTAGCCTCGGTTCTAAGTCTGGTTGTGAAGGCGCTGGGGATTTTCATCAAATACTTCGGATCGTGAAGTCGTTTACTCATTTCTTCTTTCCGCAGATAATTCTAGTAAGTCGGGGAGCATATCTAGTAGTGATGAAGTCAGCAAGAACATTATATAGTGAATGGCATGATAATTAGAGTTATACTTACTAATTCCTTCAAAAGTGTGAGGCTCAAAAATAATGTGAAGAGATAATGCCCTCCCAACACCCTGGTGTTCTACTGGCTGATTTATCAGGCTTTCATTGTGTTTTAAGTCAGTTTGAAATGGTGTAAGAATGCTACTGACGGCAGCAGTAACTACTTGTACGGACTCTGGTGCAGTGTCTTGGTATCATAGCCTCCGATTGTTCGTGTACCGTAACGTGGCGGAGATTTTGCGTTTTTGTAGCTTATTTCTCATTGCTCAGTGGCAGAATAATAAAATATTTATCCTTTCCATGGCAACCTTTATGATAAGCATTATACTTTATTGTGAATTATTTGTTACAGCTAACCATTTTAGGTGGAGAGATACTAATATTATGTCAAGCTGGATTGGATAGAATATATTATATTCTACTGTTGTGACAAAGAAAAATATACTTGAAGACTTAGGAGGCTCCATATGTTCTTTTTCTAATGATTTATGTATATTCCATTGATGTTTTCTGTAGCTCTAGATGGAAAACAGTTCCGCTATACATATATATATATATATATATATATATATATATATATATATATATATATATATATATATATATATATATATATGAAGAGGAGGGCAGGCACAGAAAAGAATGATAAAGGCTAAGGAAGGTGCAGGCAGCACCACTCACTTGATGTAGTGCTGCCTACTCCTTCCTTAGCCTTTATCATTCTTTTTCTGTGCCTGCCCTCCTCTCCTCCTATTTCTCACATCTTTCCTGTCACTTCTTATTGCTTTTCTTTCCTTTACAGGTAGCTTTACATTGAGTGACAAGCCTAATGGTTTCCTGTAAGCCAAGAAACCATTTACAACGCTGGGTGGTAACCATATAACCAAACCATACGTGCTCCCTACGTGTCAACAAGTGGGTTGGTGGAGGGTTAGTGCCCCTCCCCATAAAACAAATAACTCAAAGTCAAATGGCCACCCCTTACGAGATTATGGCGTCTGGCAATAGATAGATAGATAGATATATAGGAGAGAGAGAGAGAGAGAGAGAGAGAGAGAGAGAGGGAATGCAGGTGCTGAAGATACTTGAGGTAGACTGGAAAGTGATGAAAATCGTCATTGTCATTAGGGGACAGTGCGGCAGTGCGTGTGAAGGGTGAACAAAATGAGTTCTTTGATTTGACTATGGGAGTGAAACAGATACGTGTCATGTCTTCATGGTTGTTTAGTAAATGTATGGGCGGTGTCATAAAAAAAAAAAAAAAAAGTGCAAGACAGGCAGTGAATGCCGGAGAGTCTGAAGTGAGACAGAGTAAAACTGGAAATTGCCGGTATTGTTGTTTTCTGACGATAGTGTACAATACTCTTAAGTATAGATGAATGGGAGATGCAGGGTGTGGTGAGTTTCGAAGCGTGAGTAAGAAACCAAACCTAAAGTCAAATGTAATAAAGTGGAACTTCTCTTTCGCTCTCTCTCTCTCTCTCTCTCTCTCTCTCTTTTAAGGAATAAAGTCTCGCAGTGCTTGATTGGCTGAAATAGCTGGGAAAAGGAGAAGGTGCGTAGGCTCAAATTATTAGGCAGTATGATGAGCAAGAATGAAGTTCATGAAAGGGCACTCCAGGGAAGGAAGGTAGCAGGTTCACTGAGCACTGTCATACAAAATAGGGGAAGTGATCATAGAAGATTTAAAAAAAAAAAAAAAAAAATCGATGCATGGCAATACTGCGATCCACACATAGACGTATGAAATAAAACATGGAATTTGTTGGAAATACAAAATTTGAAGTCGAAATGAACTGGAGATACGTGGGAACAGAGAGGGCCTGTAGGGAAGTGCAGGAGCGTTGTAGTGTTGATGTGAATGTTAAGGAAAGCATTAGACGTACCTTGAGGTGGTTTAGTCATGTGGAGAGGAAGGAGAATGAGAAACTAACTAGCAGAGTGTATATGAGTGAACCTGAAGGGGTGAAAGGGGAAGATCAAGGATGAGATGAATGAATGGGGTGGAGAGATATATGGGTGAAGGTGTGTGACTTAGTGAGCTGGCAGATCTGATGGCCAACGAGAAAATGTCAACGAGGCGATTCATTTCTAATCAGTCCTACCTGGATTAAGGTATCAGCATATATATATATATATATATATATATATATATATATATATATATATATATATATATATATAGATATATAGATATATAGATATATATATATATATATATATATATATATATATATATATATATATATATATATATATATATATATACATATATATATATATATTTATATATATATATATATATATATATATATATATATATATATATATATATATATATATATATATATATATATATATATATATATATATATATATATATATATATATATATATATATATATACTGTATACATATATATATATATATATATATATATATATATATATATATATATATATATATATATATATATATATATATATATATATATATATATATTAGATAGATAGACAGCTCCATGCAAGCCTGGGAAAGGGAAATGATCTTGCAAGTTAACTGAGGAAATGTTGACGACACATAGGAAGTAGCAAAGTCAGGGGATGATGTAGGTAGTGTGTCAGCGAGATAGCAGGGGAACAAAGCCTAATGACATACACACATACTTACACACAGGTTTCTGGAACTTTCCAACCACAGTGTAACACACGTGACACAACCCCTGTTTCACCAGAATTTAGGAAGCAGAGAGGCAGAAGGAGGCTAGCATTAGAACCGACAGGTAGTGGAGAGAGTGAACAAGAAAGAGGGGCTCTTTAGACTTACTTATTATATTGTCTCTGTAAGACATACCCTACTCAACTTAGATTACTCTGAAGATAATAAATTAAGATCAACTCACTGTATTCATCTTTAATTCCTACTACAAGAAATCGAGAGTGACAACTAAACCACAAAACTTCTCTACAAGTAACTACGAAGTCTTTACATTATTTGGTGGCCAGCAAAACTACGGACGTCCCGTCGACATACTTCCACGTCCTCACGTTTTGTCACTGCCAATCCCGTTGACGTACTTCAACGTCCTGCAATTGCAAGGTTCATAATTTCCACAATTTTCAAAATTTCGCGCAAGATTTTCGATTCGCCCACCTACCCAAGCCTCCCCTACCTGCCGCCAGGCGGGCAGCGTCCCAGACCCCGCATGACCCGCGCTCGCCCTTGTCTCGGTCACTCACCTGTTAGCAGTGACCCAGGTCAGACATTGCGCGGAAAGGTCTCTCAGACGACGAAATTGCATCTGCCCTGGAAGCCTTCACTGGAGATAGTGATTCTCCACTTGATGATGATGTGGTGGATCGCGATTATGTCCAGCCAGAGGAAGAATAACAAGCAGTGATGAAGAGGTCCCTTCGCCCCGGGAAAAGTAGTATGTGACATATCTTAAGGCAAGGGAAGGCTAGCCTGCACCCCAACCACGTGCACGGACCTCTCTCCATCCCGATTCTGATGAGGACGAGGATGAGGACGATGACGACGACGGCGGCCTAGGACGTGATATCGCCTCGTGGTTGGGTAAGGAGAAAATATCACCCCAAGGATCAGAAGGTGGGGCGAGAAGACAAATAAGGTATGGTCCAAGTCTTTTGTCTGGGGAAGTGGAAAGTGATGTGGTGGGAGTGCGGGGTGAAAGGGAAAGTGGTGTGGCGGGAGCACGGGCTGAAAGGGAAAGTGGTGTGGCGGGAGTGCGGGGTGAAAGGGAAAGTGGTGTGAGGGAGGCAGCACGAGCACGTGGTGCACGTAGGCCTAGGGGAGAGGAGGTGGAGCCACTCCCCAGCACGTCTTTCGCCCCACAATATTCCCAAACTTCCTCCCCACAGCCCCAGGATGTGGGGAAAGGAAGGAAAGGGAAGGGAAAGGGTAAAGGAAAAGGGAGAGGGAAGAGAAGTGCGAGTGATGAAAGGCGCCGCTCTCCACCTCCCCAACCTCCCCCACCACCCTCACCTCCCCACCTTGATGAAGGGGACGATGGGGACGTGGCTGGAGACGGTGGTGTCTTGTGGAATTGGGAAGATGGAAGTAATTTTACTCCCATCATTCACCCTTTCACTGAGGAGTGGCGGTCTGGTTGCACGGCTCCAGGTGTGCATGCGGGTTCCTCTAGGGTGGATTTTTTCCACTTGTTCTTTGGGGAGGCGTTTGTGGGGCGCATAGTGGAACAGACCAACATATTTTCACGAACACAGCACCGTGAAAGTGAACGTTTGGGAACCACGAGCAGGCATTCCCAACAATATGACTATCCTGTGACAATTTCAGAGATGTTCTTATTTTTTGCCCTGGTTCTCTTGATGGGTGTGGTACGAAAAAACCAAATTCCTGCCTACTGGACAACTGACCCAATGATCCTCACACCTTTCTTTGGAAATGTGATGAGTTGTAATAGATTTCAGCAGATTCTCTGCCGCCTCCACTTTTTTGGTGCAGAAGATCCAGCTAATGCAAATAACACTGATAAAATGAGGAGAATTAGGCTTGTATTTGATCATTTACGGGAAATGTTCCGCTCCTCATTTTATCCTTACAGAGACCTCGTCATAGACGAGAGTCTTGTGTTGTGGAGAGGCAATATTTCCTTTCGCCAGTACATACCCAGCAAGAGACACCGTTTCGGGTTCAAGATCTTTGCTATGTGTGACTGTAAGACTGGTTATGTGCAAGACATAGTCTTGTACACGGGCACACAGACAGATATAACAGAAGATCGTAGTATTGGACTCTCAGGGGCCGTGGTGAAGACAATGATAGAGGAGTACCTTCATCGTGGTCATGTGTTGTACCTGGACAACTGGTACACTAGCCCTCTTCTCGCTAGGTTCCTCCACCAACACGACACCGGAGTCTGTGGTACAGTCAAGAGAAACCGTCGCCATATGGTCAAGATAGGGAGGAAACTTGACAAGAACGAGGTGGTTTTCTTCCAGGCAAATAACGTCCTTGCCACCCTGTGGAACCACAACAGGGAAGTTTGCCTCCTATCAACTGTACACAGCCCCCTGATACACCG
The DNA here is from genome assembly GCF_032717465.1 of Coenobita brevimanus. NCBI lineage: Eukaryota > Metazoa > Arthropoda > Malacostraca > Decapoda > Coenobitidae > Coenobita > Coenobita brevimanus. The sequence continues at coordinate 25,060,526 of NC_137023.1, read as the reverse complement.
CACAGACTCTATGGATCACCGTAGCGAGAGGAGGTGCAACTTCTGGAAACCCGAGTCTGTACTGGACTATAATCTGAACATGAGGCAAGTGAATCAGTCAGACTCGATGATTTCCAGTGTTGACTGTGCCAGGACCACGATGAAGTGGTACAAAAAGCTCTTTTTCCACTTGCTCGACATCACGGTCCTGAACGCACACTACCTGCACGCCATGACAACAGGAGTATCAGAGACCTTTGAGGGGTTTGTGAGGGAGCTGGCACATGAAATAATCGCCAGGCATGCCCAGGACAGACCCACACACCGCACCTGCACCCCCATGGCTGCCCAGACTCCCCTACGCCTCGCAGGACGCCACTATCCTAGCACAATCCCTTCCGACCCAAACCGTCGTAAACCCCAGCGCCGCTGCCATGTATGCAAGCACTTGACAGTCAGACCAGCCACTCAGAGAAAAGACACAAGGTACGAGTGTGTCGAGTGCAATGTTGTGTTGTGCCTTCAGCCATGTTTCAGAGAGTACCATAACTTCCTACACTACTGAAACTGTGTGGGATGGCGATATGACGCTCAGTATAATGGTAAGGCCAGTCAGTATGTGCTAAGTCTTATATAAAGTTGAAACGGGTGTAATGTTTTCAGGAAAGTAATGTATAAGTTGAGAAATAGTGTAAGTTGAAAGAAGTGATATCAAAACTACACCCACTGTGTAAATCTGCGAAAATATGACGTTCAGTATAACACTCTGGTCAGTAAATATGTGATAGCAAGAATATAAAGTGGAAACGGGAGTAATGTTAGCATGAATGTAACGTATAAGTTGAAAAATAATGTAAGTTGTAACAATTGATGTCACGAGTACACCCACTGTGTAAATCTGCGAAAATATTACGCTCAGTAGAACATTTTGGTCAGTAAGTATGTGATAGGAATGATATAAAGTGGAAAAGGGTGTAATGTTAGTAGGAAAGTAATTTATAAGTTGAATACTAGTGCAAGATGAAACAACTGATATCGCAATAACACTCACTGTGTAAATATGCGATAATATGATGCTCAGTAGAATCGTAAGTTCTGAAATTATGTGATATCAATTATATCAAGTGTAAACATGTGCAATGTTAGTGGAGAATTATTATATAAGTTCAAAAATAGGTTGTAAGTTGAAATAGTAGTCATAGCGACTTCACCGTCTGTGTTATTATGCGCTATTATTACGCTAAATATTTATGTAAGGCTTGAAACTATCTCAAAACAGTTCTCAAAAGTGGAAAATGTATAATGTTATTAGGAAAGTATTATGTAAGTAGAAAAAACACAATACGAGTTGAAACAACAGTCACAGCGAGTTCACTCACTACGTAAATAAGTGCTAACATTACACTAAATGTTATCGAAAGGCCTGTGAATACGTAAAAACAGTTCAATAAAATGTAAAATGGTATAATGTTATTGGAGATGTATTATGTAAGTAGAAAAAATGATATTTATCATGATTCAGGAATGTTAGTGATTCATCATGACCAGTCTGCCCGATTTTGCTCGGTTTGCACGATGGTACAATGCTTATTTCAGCTCTATTTTTGTATAAAATCCAATATACTCTTGTATCACATGTTTTTATGTTTGTAATAAATACATATCTACTTACTTTCATTGGTTTCCCAGACTTATAATACCATAGAAAACGTGAGAGCCTCAGACCACCTACAGAGAACACGGTACCAGGTGTGACGAAGGTATACCTGTTTAGGCCACTTATGGACCCCGGTGAACAATTTCTTGGTGATTGACCTTTGTTTCTGACCAAAAGCGAAAGTTTTAGCAAAAAAAATTTGGGTCCAAGAATGGTCGGGATTGGGGGGTACCAGTGGTGAAAAAGTGGTCGGGACGGGGGCGGGTTAACAGGGTTCACCGTTCCGGCCGAATATATTCCACTATTCCCTCACACAATGATAAATAAGTCCAAGTTAATTTAACAGAGCAAACAGTGAAAATGAACACGAAACAAATACTGCGGATCTAACAACCCCACCTCATGTGTACGTTTACCATGAAGATAAAACTCCCCCAAAATTCTCTGGCACAGAAAAAGATCGCATTGATGTCATTTCATTAGTTAGTCAGTGCGAACAAATGTTCATCAAGCGCCACATACTCGATGAACAAGAGAAAATTGCTATTTTTTCATCTTGCATAAGCCAGGAAAGATGTCCAGCAAGCAATTTATTGAGATCTGACAAGCTCCTCAAGGCCAGGACATACGATGAATTTAAAACTTAATTTTTGAAGAAATTTTCTGGAGGTATGAACTTCTTGCCAGGTATAATTCCAGAATTACATAAGATTGTAGATCTTGTAAGAGAGCACACTACAAACCATGTGCTCAGTGAAATAACTGCTGATGTCTCCACAATCAAAAGAACATTGTTAGTTACTTTGGAAAACTCAAATTGGATAACAGATGATGGAAAGATGTCCCCAGACCTCGCATGGACATCATTGGTTATGAAGCTGCCTTGTGTAAATTACCTGATAGGACCCTTAAGATCGCCAAGATGATCGCGTACACCCCAAGCATGTGCTTTCTAGACTTAATGAACGAGGTAGAAATGCAGTGCAGTAAAGCAGGTATGGTCGACACACCCACACATTCTAGTAGAATGAAAGTACCTGAGACAGTATCAGCTGTGAAAACATCTACACCGACCCCAAACAGAGAAAAAAATCGATCACGACCCGAAAGCAAGCAGAGCAAACACCCAAACGTGATGAGGGTTCGATCACAAACACCAGGCTACAGGCAGTTTCATAAGTTTTCGCACAGCCCGAGCAGGTCTCGCGCCATAAACAACACTACTTATGGGAAGTCACCTCGTAGGTCACAGTCAAGAGATAGGTCCATTCTATGTCATTATTGTGCAAAACCGGGACACACAAGGTATGAATGCTTTATCAAAGCAAAAGAGGATAGACAAAAGAAACAAGGATTTGGTCCTTACTGTAGGCATCATAGATACCAAGGGCACTGGACCAGTGACTGCAAAACAGTAGAAAAAATTGTGTCTATGTTCAAATCGGGGGAAGACCAAGTCATGACAAAAAACGAACAAACGTAAAGAAAAGCAAGTCTATAATTCACATAGGAGGCATGTTGGGAAATGAGTGTATCTTGATACCAGCTGTATGTGAGGATCAAAACGTTTCCTTATTTTTAGATACAGGCTCTCCAGTGAACTTAATAATACATGAAGAAATAAATAGAATTCTTAAAAATAAGAAGAAAGTAACTTTTCTGGAAGAAGCTGATTTAGATTTATATATTGTAGATGGAAAACAAATTACAGTGAAAGGTATGATAAGATTAAATATCAGTTTCACAGAGACTGCAAGACCATTCTCTGCATTTTTCTATATCGTTGAAAACTTAGCAATTAAAGCTCATATGTTACTGGGCTTAAGATCCATGAGAGCAGAGAACATAACTATACTCCCACAAATGAATGGAATAGACTTTGACAATGAATTCATAGAGGAAATACCATCAGAACCCTCACCGATTAGTAAAAGAGAACCAAAAAGAATTGGTAATATTAAAGGCTTAAACAAACATACACAAACAGATGAGTGTATAGATCCACTCCCACCACCAGCCCCAGCCTCCAGAATTAGTGACCCAGATAATAGTACTGATTTATCAGTTATTCCAGCCCATCTCACCAATGATTTAGTTGTACCATCTAATTCCAACATGAAAGTTACCATAAAGAGCAAATTACGGAATAGTACTGTTCTTATCTTAGAAGAATTATGTAAAGTAAAGGGATTGTCAGTAGAAAACGCATTGTCAGATGAACGATGAAGGGCAAACTCAGATATTCATAATTAATCACATGAATGGGGAGGTTCAGTTGAAAAAGGGGACTTGCATAGTTAATATTGAAAAATGTCCTGCCCCTGTGAAGGAAATAGTTATAGCTGGAGTGACAAGTGAGATAAAATCTATGGATAGAGAAAGCATAAAAGAGAATTTAATTTACTCAGGTGAATTTGATGAAGAATATGATTTGTTAACCCTGCTGGAAACACACAGGGACACCGTAGCATTACCCGGAGAACAATTAGGGTGTACTAACCTGATTAATCACAAGATTAATGTGCACCCAGAAACACCACCAATTTTCGTACCAGCCTACCGCATCCCACACTCCCAACATACACTTGCAAATCAGTATGTCGATGAAATATTAAAACTTGGAATTATTGAACCTTCAGTCTCCGCGTGGAATGCCCCATTATTCTTCGTGCCCAAACGAAATGGAGAAATGCGTGCGGTAGTAGATTACCGTAAACTAAACAATCACACAATCCCAGACCGATTTCCCATGCCATTGCTAAGCGACATTCTACAGAATATTGGACCTGAGAATAACATATTCTCAACCATCGATCTCCTAAACGGCTATTATCAGATACCGGTTGCAGAGGAGTCACGTAAATACACTGCCTCTTCCACAAACAGAGGCCATTACCAATATACAAGAATGCCGATGGGGCTGAGGACAGCCCCAGGAACATTCCAGCATCTTATGAATTACGTATTGTCCGAAATTTTAGGACAAGGAATATTTGTTTATCTTGGCGACATTATAATCGCAACGAAGAATATTAAGGATCATCTCAGGAAATTAGACTTACTCTTACAAAAGCTTAGTGATGCTGGTTTAAAAGTTAAGCTTTCTAAATGCAAATTTTGCTTTAAGGAAATAAATTTCTTAGGCCACAAATTAAGTTCTAATGGTAATCACATCACTGATGACAAAATACAGGCAGTGAGTGATTTTCCTGAACCCATTTCGACTGATGAAGTTAGACAATTTTTAGGTCTGGCTGGGTACTATAGGTCATTCGTACCACAATTCTCTCATATAGCTTTTCCTCTATTCCAACTACTCAAAAAAGACGCTATATTCCAATGGGAAGAAGAACAAAAAAGGGCATTTAATAATCTACAAATTAAACTAACAAATGCACCTTGTTTAGCATATCCAGATTACACAAAATCATTTCTTATTTGTACAGACGCATCAGTTAAAGGATTAGGGGCTGTACTGATGCAGGAAGATAAAAGAGGAAAAAATCAACCAATTGCATTTGCCAACAGACAAACAAGAGGTGCGAGAAAAATTATTGCACTACAGACTTAGAGGCACTTGCAGTGGTTTTTGCATTACAGAAGTTTCGAGATTTGGTATATGGTTACGAAATCCACTTATTCACCGACCATAAACCACTAGTGGGTATGTTTAAAGAAAAACTCCTTTCTGGGAGGAGAGCAAGATGGAAATGTACAGTTGAAAACTACAATGTACAAATTCATTATATACAAGGTTAAATGAACATAGTAGCTGATGCATTATCTAGGAACACGAACACAATTCAGGTCGCGGCATTAGATCTCAAAGGATATATCCCAAACCACGATGATATCGCAAAGGCACAAAGACTTGACCCAATATGGTCTAAAGTTATATACAAGTTAGAAAGTGGAGATGACATACAATTACCCAAACTGCATGTACCACTCGAACAATTCACAATGGTCAATAATACATTATACAAGATTAACTCTAAACAACCAAAACGCCAAAGAAATACTAACCAGTTGGTAGTACCTAATGACATGATACCCCAAGTATTACGAACGATACACGATAGCCCACATGCAGGACATCCTGGAAAGGATAAGACATTCAAACAAGCCCAGCTGTTATATTACTGGCCTTCATTACGAAAAGATATAAACAATCATATAGACAGATGCGAATCATGTGCGAAACACAAAGGATACCCAATCACACCTGCACCGAAGGGTAATTACCCTGTACCACATCAACCATGGGACGTTGTCGCTGTTGATTTACTCAAGATGCCATTATCATACAATAATAACCTATACCTATTCGTAGCAACGGATCATTTTTCCCGTTATGTAATTTTAGCTCCAATTAAAGATAAGACAGCAGAGACAGTAGCAAAGGGAATAATAGATAATGTAATATGACGCTTTACTACCCCAAAGGTACTAATAAGTGATAATGGAGGAGAATTTAATTTTAAGATCTTACAAGAAATATGTAAACAGTACAACATCAAAAAGGTTAACGTTTTAGCCTATCACCCAGCATCGAATGGGTTAGTAGAGAGACAAAACAAAAAAGTATTAGATGTGCTACGACACATTCTCAGTGAAAATTATGCAATCTGGGATGATTGGATTCCCAGAGTAGAAGCCTCAATTAATGGATCTATAAATAAATCCATAGGTGACACACCACATTTCATTATATATGGGACAGATAAAAAACTACCATATGAGCTCCTAGAAGGTGAAAGTCTGCCCATATACAATAACGATGATTAAACTCCGTTAACGTGAATTCCAGGACATACACAAACGAGTCAAAAAACAATTAACGATATCCAATTAAGAAATGACGGAGGCATTTAACAGGAAGGCAAGAGATTCACCTATCAGCTTAGGAGACATTGTTTATGGTATCATTCATAGGAGAGACAATAAATTATCCCCAAAATTTGAGGACCCATACAGAGTAATTAACATAAAAGCAAACAAAGTTTTAATTAAGTCACTGTCAAGTGGCGAAGAGAAACAAGTTCATATTGACCATTTAAAACGAGTTTCAATGGAATTATCCAATAATTATTCAGCATCGGATACAACCGAGCAGGCGAACGTACCTCAAGAAACCAAGCAAACAACAATGATTACAAAAAGAAATTAAGGTCCTATACCAAACAATCAAACATAGGTGCAACTGTTCCAGTAAAATCTACAGTACATCATTTACGAGAATTAAATATCGATTTAAACTCCTTCTATAAATGAAATAACAATCAACCGTAACGCACATCATCACTATCATCGACCACAGCATGACCATATTAGGAAATCAATAAATTTGTTTTTTTTCGGTAGGTTACGATGAAGGGACTTATGCTATAGATTCTCCTCTACATAACTGTCACGGGGTTTTTATAATATCACGGTAATTTTGATATAAATGGTTAAATATTATTTAAATTGATATTTATATTCAATAATATTGAAGCGCAGAGACAATGATTGTCTTGCTACATCAAGCAACGATTACTTTACGCTGGCTTGTGCACGATTCTCTAAGAACGAGAATTTATAAACTTTCTCAACAGTACACAGCAGAGACTAATTACTCACAATTGCTGAATTACTGTACTGTTAGCCTCTGGAGAAAGTTACATCACCCCTGACAATAAATAACTAATACTAATAATAATAACATCAGGTTCTTGCTGATGCATTAACTCCTGGCACAACGGATTTTAAGTTAATACAACAAGACTGGTCTAAGTGCCAGTTATGAAAGCAAACGTTTATGCAAGCTAGGAGCTATATGGAAAGTAAGCTTAATTATGGAGAAATGAAACAAGATTTACTCTACATTAAGCTCAAGAAATAGAACTGTTAAATTTATTAATTACAAAAATAAATTTAACATTACATTTCAAATCAAATCAATGAGACGCACTCGCTCACTCACACAGAAGCTAAATACTTACGCCTAGGGAAAAAACACCTTAACTAAGCTCTTAAAACTACAAAATACACAAAAGAAATACCAGTCGATGAATACTATGTATCACCCGAGGAGTGGGTGGGAATACCGGGATTAACTGTACTAATGGAGCTTGGGGTGCTAGCTGACCTCTCCACTTCTGAGCACAGACCCTTTCTCCGTCACAGCAAACACACGACTGAATTCAAATAATGTATGGGCAGGAAGCACGAGCCACCGGAAGAAGGCGTGGCTAACGGTTTATGCAAGTAGAGGCGAACGATAAAGAAACAATTGTATCGCTCAGTAGCGCACTTAGTGACGTGCATTAAATCGGTCACTTTTGAAAGTGACGAATTATTTGAAAAGTATACCCCGAAATGGAGAGAGAAACGGTTAACTGAGCGATACACAGTGAGTTTTCCACTAATAGTTCGTGGCTTCTCACAAAAAGGAAATGTCGCGAATTGATTCGTGACATTACGCCCCATGAAAATTAAATCTTTCTTCCTTCAGAAGAAAGATTTCAATATACATACATATAAATCCTAACTCAGTCACACAAGATTCACACTGTGGTGTGTATGCTATCCTGCTACAGGAGAAAGTCGCAGTCGTCAGTGAGCGAAAAAACCTCGTATTTACGTTAATAGAAGCAAGCTTGAGGGAAAAACTCCGTGACGACGGTGAAAATCCTGTACTCAGGTCAAACTGAGCGAAAATTCGCTACATTTACACTGACAACTAATTGTTGTGTAGCGTGGTGTATGTAATACACGGTGTAGGTGTGACAGTTGTAGTGTAACTGTACCTACGTGTAAAATGACATAGTAAATATTATGGCGACGACGGAGGCAGAGGAGAAGAGGCGGCAGCGTGCGGCAGACGATCAGCTGGTCCGCACAGCAAAACTGCTACACCCATTGCTGAACCTGCAAAACCAATTGAGGTGGAGCATCAAAAGTGTCAATGAGACAAAATTCTTATTAAGTTACAATTACTCTCTCTGCCTAGCAGTCAGTGCTACGACGTACATTCGAGGTCGCCATTAATTATAGCACACAATTATGTTTCGACAAGTTGAGAATCCCTGTGCAAACTCGGGTCTTCCATAGCCTCGAACCGCACACGGGTCCTCAACCTGTGCCTCAACCTACAGTACTTATATTAATATCGGAGAGCTGAGAAACCTTGTGCAAACTTGGGTCTTCCATAGCCTCAAGTCGCCTCTGCAGAGTTCTCACTTCCCCCTTAACCTACAATACAATACTTCTATTAGTACACGGAAGCTGAGAATCCTTCTGCAAACTTGGGTCTTCCATAGCCTCAAGTCGCCTCTCAACTTCCCCTTAACCTACGGTACATATATTAGTACCGGGAAGCTGAGAATCCTTATGCAAACTTGGGTCTTCCATAGCCTCAAGTCGCCTCTCAACTTCCCCCTTAACCTACAATACTTATATTAGTATCGGGAAGCTGAGAATCCTTGTGCAAACTTGGGTCTTCCATAGCCTCAAGTCGCCACTGCGGAGTTCTCTCTCGAACTTCCCCCTTAACCTACAGTACTTCTATTAGTACCGGGAAGCTGAGAATCCTTATGCAAACTTGGGTCTTCCATAGCCTCAAGTCGCCTCTCAACTTCCCCCTTAACTTACGGTACATAACATGTATGTACAGGCCCTGGACATAATGTGTCCTGTGGGGCCAATGGGCGAGACGTCAGGTCTGCACCCACTTCACCACTACCCTGTCTCTCAACTGGCTCAGAGATTACAGGTGTGGTTATGAATGGCACAGGAAGGGCATGTCCCTGATTAGTGGTGATACTTTGGCACACACTGCAGGAACGGACAAAACTATCTATGTCTCGTCCCATCCCTGGCCAGAAAAAGTCAGCTCGGATACGGCCCTGGGTCTTCCTTTTGCCCATGTGACCTCCTGAGACTGAACAATGACCCCATTGTAACACTGCTAGGCGGTACTTGGCGGGAACGACAAACTGCAGTCGAACCTCGCCCTCGGGTGTTCGTGACTCACGGTAGAGCCGTCCTTGTTTACGAAGGAACTTGGCTCGACCTCCCCGTGAATACTTTATCACTCGACCCTTTTGTTTGTTCCGCACGGTAGCAAGTGTCGGGTCAGAATGTTGTTCTTGTACAACAAGTTGACTACACATCAGATCTTGCGGCGATTCAATGATCACTGGGGTGACACAGTGTGGAGCCTCAGCCATGGCTCGTGTTACCGCAGCAGCCGAAGTCTGAGTAGCGTCATCATCGGAGCAACTATCCTTGGCTCCTTGAATATTGCCTACTATCAAGTCAAATAGAGGCTCTGGCATGACAACTGCAAGTGTCGTACCAGTATAAAATGGAGATGCCACCTGGATACATGCCTCAGGGAACAATCTCACTGATCCATCAATAAGGCTTACATGGATCTGTCGACCTGTATACTGCTCAGGCCGAACTAGACTCTGCTTAACAGAGCAACCTGAGGAACCATTGTCTCTCAGGACCTTCACAGGAATGCCTTCCACAAACCCTGGCTGAACAAGGAAGGTACTGTCACCTGTGGGAGGGCCTGTGGAGGAAGCAGCTAGCCACTCCTGAGGCTGCTGAATTGATGTGGCAAACATTGTGCCTTGAAGGTTATATTGGGGAGATGGAACATTGGCCATCTGTTGAGGGGGGTTCACTGTCACTGTGGGACTAGTGAACTGTGGGGAAGTACCCACACTGATAGGGACGTGACCACCATGCTGCTGCTGAGGAATGAAGGCTGCATTCGCTTCCTGCCTCTTTTGAGCTGGTGGTGAAAAAGTTTGTCCCGACGGTCGGTTGCGTGGCTGATACTGCTGCTGGTTAGGGTACTTGTTGTACCTCTTCCACTCAGGTTTCTGAGTGTTTTGCCCCTGGTCCTTCCACTGCGGTTTTGGACCTTGGCCATTACTCTGAGAACGGCCTTGGTGCTGGGATTCAGTCTGAGACGGCTTCCCAGACTTGGCAGTATCTTTTCTGCTCCAGGTGTTTTGCTTACGAGCTTGATACCCGTATGCAGTAAAGAATGCGTCAGCCTTCTCTGCCATTTGGCTGGCATCTTTCACCTGGCAGATCTTAAGCTGTGCTATGAGCTCAGCAGGCCACGACCTCTCTAGCTGTGTACGCAGCATAAGGTCAATTATCCCCTCACGCGTGGAAGGAGTTTCATCTTTCTCCATCCACTCATTTAAATAAGCTGTGAGACGATCAAGGAACTGAACAGCTGTCTCCTTGTCTTGGAGACGAGCTCGCATGAACTGAGCTTTGGCGTCGTCTACTGTGAGACCATACGCCTTAATGAGTGCAGCTTTCATCATCTCATATGTGAGATTGTCTCCACGAATTCTGTGGAGAATATCGAGGGCAGGGCCCTCAAATAAACTAAGAAATTGGATCCGCTTAGCTGCCTCATCCAGTTGATACATGTCTGCCATGTCCTCAAAACGAGCTATGTACGGCTCGATTCGCTCGCTTTCCTTGTATGAAGGAAGCTTGATGCGTGGGGTCGCCAGGACATGTGCAGGAAGAACGCTCGTGGAGCTTGGACCAACTGCACCAGACGTGTCTGAAGCCAAGGAATCTCGCTTGAGCTTCAGCACTTCAAGTTCATGTTCTCGTTCTTTCTCTCGTTCCTCACGCTGTTCTCGCTCGTGTTCCAAGTCGAGTTCGCGCTGTTTTTGCTCGTGTTCACGTTGTTCTCGCTCGTGTTCCAAGTCGAGTTCGCGCTGTTTTTGCTCGTGTTCACGCTGTTCTCGCTCGTATTCGCGCTGAATTCTACGCTCTTCACGAGCATCTTTCTCACGTTCTTGCTCGTAATTGAACCGTGAGAGTATGTATTCTTTAATTTCAGTTGGGTCCGCAAGACCCATATCTTTGGCTTCCTGTAAAAATACAGCAGTAGCCATTTCGCTAATTTATTAAGCAAAACCGAAATTGAGTACTGACTGCTTAGCGACGAATACTAATAAACACAAATAAAGAATACAAACACAAGCTAGTGGTGACCAGTCTTATCCAGTTAACTGGCAAAGAATAAATAAAAAATGTAAATGACTGGGAAGACTCAATAATAAACACAATGGGTACGGCGACTTCCCAGGAGCGAATAAAATCGTCTGGCGTTACCAAAAATAAACTAGAGTTAAGTACTCTATGAATTGATAAAGCAAAATTCACTTGCTAAATTAACGGTAAACACCAGTAAGCTTGTGCCTATAAACTTTAATGATAAATACACAAATATGAATGAGTGAGCACTATCTCGTGAATAGCTTTATAGCTAGGAGTTAATATCCTGGAATGAGGTCGCCAATTGTCACGGGGTTTTTATAATATCAAAGTAATTTTGATATAAATGGTTAAATATTATTTAAATTGATATTTATATTCAATAATATTGAAGCGCAGAGACAATGATTGTCTTGCTACATCAAGCAACGATTACTTTACGCTGGCTTGTGCACGATTCTCTAAGAACGAGAATTTATAAACTTTCTCAACAGTACACAGCAGAGACTAATTACTCACAATTGCTGAATTACTGTACTGTTAGCCTCTGGAGAAAGTTACATCACCCCTGACAATAAATAACTAATACTAATAATAATAACATCAGGTTCTTGCTGATGCATTAACTCCTGGCACAACGGATTTTAAGTTAATACAACAAGACTGGTCTAAGTGCCAGTTATGAAAGCAAACGTTTATGCAAGCTAGGAGCTATATGGAAAGTAAGCTTAATTATGGAGAAATGAAACAAGATTTACTCTACATTAAGCTCAAGAAATAGAACTGTTAAATTTATTAATTACAAAAATAAATTTAACATTACATTTCAAATCAAATCAATGAGACGCACTCGCTCACTCACACAGAAGCTAAATACTTACGCCTAGGGAAAAAACACCTTAACTAAGCTCTTAAAATTACAAAATACACAAAAGAAATACCAGTCGATGAATACTATGTATCACCCGAGGAGTGGGTGGGAATACCGGGATTAACTGTACTAATGGAGCTTGGGGTGCTAGCTGACCTCTCCACTTCTGAGCACAGACCCTTTCTCCGTCACAGCAAACACACGACTGAATTCAAATAATGTATGGGCAGGAAGCACGAGCCACCGGAAGAAGGCGTGGCTAACGGTTTATGCAAGTAGAGGCGAACGATAAAGAAACAATTGTATCGCTCAGTAGCGCACTTAGTGACGTGCATTAAATCGGTCACTTTTGAAAGTGACGAATTATTTGAAAAGTATACCCCGAAATGGAGAGAGAAACGGTTAACTGAGCGATACACAGTGAGTTTTCCACTAATAGTTCGTGGCTTCTCACAAAAAGGAAATGTCGCGAATTGATTCGTGACAATAACAAGAGGATATGCGCATTTAGACCCCCAACACATAGTACGACAAGGATGAATCATAGCTCCAACGGCCACGACTTCAATCGTTAAGGACGTCATGAGTACCAAAATAAGTCTGGATTACTTGTATGAATTACCTTCTTATCTAGAAAATCTTGCGAAGCCTATGCGAACCCTGGACTTCATGATAGGAAGCTATGTTTCACAAGCACATAACACAAAGGAAGTGAATGAAATAGTGAAGTTAGCGAAACGGAAACTAGAACAGGCAAAGTCAACTATGCTCATCATGATCCAAGATCTCCCATCTTATGGAACGGAGGTACTGAGCGACAGGAACAACATCACACGTACTCGCCAAAAGCACGGTTTGTTCGACCTGGGTGGCGCAGTTCTTGGGAACATCTTTGGATTGGCTACAGAGGATGACCTTAAAGAAATAAACAACAAATTTAATAAAATAGCTCAGATACTAACATACCAAGATAAATTCATTACAGGACAGAACTCAGCAATGAAGACAATTGTGAAAAATCTGAAAAAGGCAGAAAACGTAGCTCTCGAAAGTGTAGATAAAGTAAATTAAATGGAAGGAAACATTACACTTTTCCAACACTTCTCCATCATCACAGAACATATTGACACGATTCTACTACAATTAGACAACACTAGAGATCGTTTCAGGGCACTTATGCAAGGAATTTCGAATGATGGTGATGGCAAGATCACAATTGACTTACTCCCAGTTCATGAGCTACGTCAGATAATTAGTCAAGCCATACATAAACATAAATTGAAGCCTTTGTTCCACAGTAGGGAATTAATGCAATATTATCCATATTTAGAAGCAACACTAACACCAACATCAGTAGTATTCATGTACCATTCATAACTGAAGATCTGTTCACAGTATATCAAATACACCCCTTCCCCGATAAAAATAACAACACTTTGGTCATCATCAACATCAACACAGACACCGAACTCATCATGGTCTCCAAGAGACGGAACACTGTCACTTTCGCAAGTGAATCAACGATTGAACGAAAGTGCCACACATCCTTACATGCTGTTCATCTTTGTCCTGCGAACATTTTCACGTTTCAGCCTACTGATACAGTCCCTTGTGAAATGGCTATCATCAGAAATGACAATATTCATAATCATTGCAACTTCACTTTTGCTCCAGATAAACTTGTACATCATCAACGCATTGGACACTCACAGTTTTTTTATTTCACTCATAACACATCAGTTTACATAGTCTGTCCAGATATACCACCATCTCATACTTCAGCCTCAGGATTATACATAGCACCAGACTACTGTGCGGTATTTACACCAGCTATGTCTACTTTATCCGCCATCAATCACTACGCCATCCTCAATCATACACACAAACATTTCCACCCACTGCCTGATATGGACTTAAACATGAGCACAAGTATTAAGTTGACTTCACCTAAATTTGAAACTATGCAGTTGATCAATGAAACAATGAAGCCCTGGGAAGATTTGAGTTTGAGTATGTTCAACCCATATTATGTGTATAGCCCAGCACCTACTGTCTTTATAATCTTCTGCATCGTATTTGCAGTACTGCTGTTCGCAATGCACAGAATGCATGCAAGAATTGCAAATTTGAAGTCAGTATTTAGTGGGGGGAGAGTTAACATCCAAGTTAACCCCCCTGAATGAAGTGTACATATTTTGTATATAGTATTAATAATATATATACATATATATATATATATATATATATATATATATATATATATATATATATATATATATATATATATATATGTGGTAGGTCTCCATATTATAATTGCAAATCATAATAGATAGATAGATAAATAGACAGATAGAGAGACAGATAGAAGCAGGGAGTCAGATGATTGAGAAGGTGTTGTGTCTGCGAGAATCGAGCAGTGCTAAACATGCTTACACAACACTGAGGAAAGCTGACGACAGCGGCCAGTAAGGAGATGATGCAGTTAGCTGTCAGCAGTCCTCTCGTGAACAAAGATCTACGAGGAACACACGTGACACACCCCTGCAACACCAGAATTTAGGAAAGAGAGCTCAGACGGAGATTAGCCACCGAACAGGCTAGACAGAAGGAGACAAGCGACCCTAGAGAGAGGTCGAGACAGAGATTAGCCTTAGAATAGAAAGAGAGAGAGATAGCGAGACAGGGAGGTAGCTACCCGGGACTTATACTCTTCCCATGGGAGAGACCTGTTTAATATTTCCAAGACAAATAAAAATAGTCCCATACTATTCTTTACCTCTCCCGTCACTACATGACATCTGGTGGGGAAACTACTACAAGATATAAAAGCCGCTCGACCACAAGTCTAAAATATCCTGCCTCTACAAGCAAATACAAAGTCGCTGCTTTATGATACAAAGTCTTTATGACATTTGGTAGCAGTGAACGTATACGAACCTCGTCTACGAATCAACATTAAATTACTACAAAAATCAAGATTGAAAACAACCAACAACATCAGCTCCTGACAGTATTCTCTCCATCCAGCCCCCTCCGTCTCCCAGATCATTACACTGATGCAGAGGTCAAGAGATCACTCGACGCCTTGCAAGTAGCTTAACGACAAACCAGCAAATCTGCGGACATCGTCTCCAAATTAAAAGCAAATTTCTACAAAAGCAACCGAGACTACAAGATTAGCTTCAGTTCTACATTGAATCCTACAAAATACAGCCTACAGTGCAAATAGTCTACAAAGTCTACAGCCATCTACAATCAACTACAGCCATCTACAATCAACTACAATTAACAACTCTACGTCGTCTGTATAATCTTCTACACGCACCTACAAGTAGCGGCAGTCTTCATCCCACAACGAGTAAATCACAAGAAAAAAGGACCAAGAATACATCAAGAAAGAAAGGAAACAAACAAACAAACAAACGAAGAGTGAGAGACGACTCACAACTCATAACCACCAGACCTCACCCTCCTCTCTCTGCTACATCCACCAAACCCCCACCGCTTACGCAGATGTGAAGAGGTCAATGCACGCAGCAAAACACCAAGTCCATATACACAACTCATCTTACTCACCCGTCTTCACTCAAGTTACTCATCGCTACTCATTCACTCACCACAGCTACCAGTGTGGGAAGCCGACGTCACCATGTGCTGAGACGACAACACGTCAATCAACCCGCGAAGGACAACGCTATCACCACGTGCAACACCACTCACACCATTTCCTCCACGGTAAAAATTAGTGAGTTACATATTTACTTCATTCATATAATACACAGTGATAGACAATAAGCTTCTGCACAAACATATAAAACGTGTTGTATAGTTACAGCTTAAATACACATACTTACTTCAGTTATATGCATAACTCAAACACTATATAATCACCAACAATAAATATTCTACACTGTCTATATTCATTCATTTATTATAACATTTATTTACTACCAACGAGTGTTACCATTTATACCTACATAAAATACGTGTTTCATATATACAACTATACATTAGTACATCTACAAGCGATAAAGAAAATATACCATCACAGTTACTCAGTGAGCAATTAAAAGAACTGTATTTAACATTTATTAATTAAAGCTACCTAGTGGAAACATATAAATTAAGTTACAAGGTAAACTAGAAAAAAAAAAAAAATGGCCAACACAAATGCCGTTAGCAAGAGTGAACATCTTCAACACAATCGTGAAGACAATGATTTCCACACAGTGCTGACACACATATTACTCACGATAGGTACAGGTGAACAACAAATCAGGGTGTATAGTTAATACTGTATATAGTGTATATATTTTTTATATAAAATAACAAAATATGGGACTATATAATATCATTTTATAGTATCTGTGCAATATAAACTAAACTTTGAAAAAGTATCCCAAGGAAATTAGCCAGTAATTATGTAACCATGAACAACATGGAAAAAAGTGTACACAAGCAAAGAGAAACAAACTATAGAAAATCAATACATACAAAAAAAAAATAAAAAAAAAAATAAAAAATAAAAAATAAAAAAGAAAAGAAAGAAAGAATGAAAAGTAAGAAAGAAAAAAGAGAAATAGAGTAAGATCACATAACAAACAAATGAAAATAAGTGTAAATGTTACTACATATGCCAAAATACCACATAAACTACAAACAAAAAAAGCAAATTGTGTCTCCACAAACAAGTGGCATGACACATCATCACTATCATCGACCGCAGCATATGTTAGGACTGCAGTTATTACAATTATGTTACACTTATTACAATTATGTAACTACAAACAATACTACAAACAATATGTACCATTTCTGTGACAGTTGCATTAACAAGATGTAACTTTTATGTAACTTTAACTACAATTTTGTAACTACAAACGATATGTAACAATTATGTAGCGACAAACGATTGCATTATGTTACACTAACTACAATTATGTACCTACAACCGATATGTAACAATTATGTAACGACAAACGATTGCATTATGTTACTTAACTACAATTATTAACTACAAACAATATGTAACAATTATGTAACGACAAACGATTGCATTATGTTACACTTTGCCAATTAACATTTGCATTAACAAGATGTAACTTTTATGTAACTTTAACTACAATTATAAGGCCAAGACACTTATGTAAGAGTTGCATTAACAAATGTAACTACAATTATAAGGCCAACACAATTATGCATTAACACAATATAAGTCATACAATTATAGCGCAATTCTGTATTACCAGTATCATCATACAAGTTAGGTGAAATATTAGACATTACTAAAGTGATAAATATGTAATGTATAACCTAGCAGTATTACCATTGCACAATTATATGCGTAATATTACTGAATAACCACTATTTACTATGAATAATATATGTGTACAATATTCATACAATTATGTTACTTTACAATATTATGTATTTCACTTAATTAGCTTATAAGTTCATTATAATGTATATATAATATGTATTAATATGTTATAACTATTAAATGTCGATGGTACGCCATTTTTGCGCGGCCGAGCAATGTGGTAGGTCTCCATATTATAATTGCAAATCATAATAGATTGATAGATAAATAGATAGATAGAGAGACAGATAGAAGCAGGGAGTCAGATGATTGAGAAGGTGTTGTGTCTGCGAGAATCGAGCAGTGCTAAACATGCTTACACAACACTGAGGAAAGCTGACGACAGCGGCCAGTAAGGAGATGATGCAGTTAGCTGTCAGCAGTCCTCTCGTGAACAAAGATCCACGAGGAACACACGTGACACACCCCTGCAACACCAGAATTTAGGAAAGAGAGCTCAGACGGAGATTAGCCACCGAACAGGCTAGACAGAAGGAGACAAGCGACCCTAGAGAGAGGTTGAGACGGAGATTAGCCTTAGAACAGAAAGAGAGAGAGAGAGCGAGACAGGGAGGTAGCTACCCGGGACTTATACTCTTCCCATGGGAGAGACCTGTTTAATATTTCCAAGACAAATAAAAATAGTCCCATACTATTCTTTACCTCTCCCGTCACTACATGACATCTGGTGGGGAAACTACTACAAGATATAAAAGCCGCTCGACCACAAGTCTAAAATATACTTCTCTACAAGTAACTACAAAGTCTTTATGACATATATATATATATATATATATGTATATATATATATATACATATATATATATATATATATATATATATATATATATATATATATAATACAAAGAAGAATGACCCATGATGTAGAAGTATGGCATACTAATAGCATTATCTTTAAATGAAATATTAATTAACTCTTACCATAATCTTAATTTTAAACTGTTTTTTTTCTTGCATGTATGCATTTCACTACAATAACCCATGTACATACTGTATTACAGTTAAATAGTTTACCTTTAGTGCATTTATTCAAATATGTATACAACTTATAATGTAATATTACTGGATCATTGCAATTTACTATGAATCTTGTATGTATACAATATTTTGATCAATATTATGTACTAATTGATTAGCATATGTCAATGATGATTGCTGTCGGAGGACCTTCAGTGGCGTGGCCGAGCAATGTTATGAGTCCATATTATAATTACAAATCATAATAGATAGATAGATAAATAGATATATAGACAACTCCATGCAAGCCTGGGAAAGGGAAATGATCTTGCAAGTTAACTGAGGAAATGTTGATGACACATAGGAAGTAGCAAAGTCAGAGGATGATGTAGGTAGTGTGTCAGCGAGATAGCAGGGGAACAAAGCCTAGTGACATACACACATACTTACACACAGGTTTCTGGAACTTTCCAACCACAGTGTAACACACGTGACACAACCCCTGTTTCACCAGAATTTAGGAAGCAGAGAGGCAGAAGGAGGCTAGCATTAGAACCGACAGGTAGTGGAGAGAGTGAACAAGAAAGAGGGGCTCAACTAAACTTACTTATTATCTTGTCTCTGTAAGACATACCCTGCTCAACTTAGATTTCTCTGAATAATAAATTAAGATCAACTCACTGTATTCATCTTTAATTCCTACTACAAGAAATCGAGAGTGACAACTAAACCACAAAACTTCTCTACAAGTAACTACAAAGTCTTTTATGACATACATACTGTATATATATATATATATATATATATATATATATATATATATATATATATATATATATATATATATATATATATATATATATATATATATATGTATGTATATATATATGTATATATATATATATATATATATATATATATATATATATATATATATATATATATATATATATCCCTTGTACTTTGTCTGTCCAAACCCTCTGCATTTTACATTCATTTAGTTCATTTCCTCTCTTCACTGTCTGGTTCCTGCGAGTCAATGGCATTGGCTCCAGCGTAAAATAGTTTTCTTCCTAAGAAATCTTGATGAACTCTGGTGACGAAGCAATGGCCCTCAGTCCCGTGCAGCCTTTAAGTGGGCAGGGGGTTGCTAAGAATCCCACGGTGTAAAAATAAGTTTATACATCCAAAAAGAACCTTAAGAATAGGAAACTGGAATGTTCGAACTCTCAATCAGGCTGGTAGAATGGAAGAACTTATTTCAGTGTTCAAGGAATACAAGATAGATATTTGTTCTCTTACAGAAACAAGGTTGCTTGGAGTTGATAAAATGAATTTGGAAGATGGTATTATTATGTTGGTTTCTGGTAGAAGTGATGGAAATCATTACCAAGGAGTAGGCTTACTGCTGAGTAGAGATGCTTGTAAGGCAGTATGTGAGTTTGAATAATTAATGAGCGCTTGCTTTATGCTCGTTTAACCCGCCCCGTCCCGACGATGTATGGGTACGTCACCACGATTTGCGTTTGCCAGTCCCGGCGACGTACCAGTACGTCGTGCAATTGCAATGTGCATAATTTCGACAATTTTCAAATTTCGCGCTTGATTTGCTGTATGTACCCTCGCCTGACCTTCCCCTACCTGCCACCAGGCGGGGACACTCGGCGACCCCGCGCAACCCACGCTAGCCCGCCACTCGTCCACTCACCTGGTAGCCACGGTCCTGCTCAGACATGGCTAAGAGAGGTCTCTCAGAGAGCGAAATTCAAGTCGCCCTGGACACCTTTACCGGCGACAGTGATTCCCCACTGGATGACGAGGAGATGGACAAGGATTATGTGCAGCCAGAGGAGGAAGAAACCACCAGCAGTGATGAGGAAGTTCCGTCACCAAGGAAGCGGCAGTACGTGACTTACCGTGCTGCTAGAGAGGGGCAGGAGGCAAAGAAGGCATGTGGTATGTCATATCCCTATCCCCAGCGTGCCTTGGAAGCAGAATTCGAGATCGAGGACGAGGATGAGGACGGAGACGTGGGACGTGCTGCCACGTGGTATGGGCGGGAGGTGATTACGCATCATGGCCCAGAGCGCACACCACGTCGTCTAAGCAGGTATGGGCCTAGCATTCTGTTTGGGGTGGTAGGAAGTGAAGTGGAGGGAGTGGGGAGTGAAATGGACATTCCTGGGATTAGGGAAAGTGAGAGTGAGGTGGGTGAGTCATTGCTCTCCCTACGCAGTGTGAGGCGGCAGAGTGGATCACGTGGGCCAGTGCGGGTGCGTTCCTTATCACGTGGGGTTGTGAGGGAGGGGGAAGGTGGGGAGGAACCACTCCAAAGCACGTCTTATGCTCCCCAATATCCCCTAACACGTGGTCGAGCAAGGTTGCGTGAGAGAGCACGTGGTGTGGTAATGGAGGGGGAAGGTGGGGAGGAACCACTCCCCAGCACGTCTTCTGCTCCCCAACATTCAACTATTTCATCTCCACAGCCCCCTAATGTGTCTCAAGGCCGTAAGGGTAAGGGAAAGGGAAAGGGTAAAGGCAGAGGGAAGAGGAGTGACAGTGGGGAAGCCCTCCGTACTCCTTCTCCCCAACCTCCCCAACCAGGATCTCCTCCCCACCCAGACGAAGGCGGTGATGGGGACGAGGGATTTGTGTCGTGGGATTGAGAGGATGGGAGTGATTTTTCTCCCCTCATTCACCCCTTCACTGAGCAGGGGCGATCTGGCTGCATTGCACCAGGTATTCACTGTAATTCAAGCAGGTTGGATTTTTTCCACCTGTTTTTCAGTGAGGCCTTCGTAGATCAGATCGTGTTTCAAACAAGCCTGTTTGCAAGCGGCCAGCGGCTAGAAAGTGAAAGATTGGGAACAAGGAGTAGGTATTCAATGATTTATGATTACCCTGTCTCCATTCCAGAAATGTTCTTATTTATTGTCCTTGTCCTTTTGATGGGTATAATAAGAAAAAATATAATTCCTGCTTACTGGACTACGGACCCTGTTATGTTTACCCCCATATTTGGTCAAGTGATGAGCCGTAATCGGTTTCAACAAATTCTAAGTCGCCTCCATTTTTATGATGCTAATGACCCTGCAAATGCAAACAACACGAACAAAATGAGGCGAATTAGGCTGGTCTTTGATCACCTCAGGCAAACCTTTCGATCCTCATTCTATCCCTATAGAGATCTCGTCATAGACGAGAGTCTCGTGTTGTGGAGAGGCAATATTTCATTCAGACAGTATATACCCAGCAAAAGGCACCGTTTTGGGTTGAAGATCTTTGTTATGTGTGACTGTAGGACTGGATACGTGCAAGACATAGTCTTGTACACCGGTGCACAGACAGACATAATAGAAGATCGAAGTATAGGACTTTCGGGAGCAGTGGTAAAGACGATGATACAAGACTACCTTCATCGTGGTCACGTTCTCTATCTCGACAACTGGTACACTAGCCCTCTTCTCGCTCGTTATCTTCACAGACATGAAACGGGAGTCTGTGGAACCGTAAAGGTGAACCGGCGTCACATGGTCAAGGTAGGGCGGAAACTTGCAAGGAGTGAGGTTGTCTTCTTCAAAGCAAACAACATCCTTGCAACAATGTGGAACCACAACAGAGAAGTAAGCCTCTTGTCCACGGTTCACCGCCCCTTGAAGCACCGTACTGATTCTGTTGATTACCATAGCGAGAGCAGGCGTCGTGTTTGGAAACCTGAATGTGTCATGGACTATAATATAAACATGCGTCTCGTGGACCAGTCAGACTCCATGATATCGACGGTAGAGTGTGCCAGGACCACGATGAAGTGGTATAAAAAACTGTTCTTTCACTTGCTAGATATCACTGCTCTGAATTGCCACCACCTTCACGCCATGACCACAGGCGTTCAGGAAACCTTTGAAGGGTTTGTGATGAAGCTCACACGAGAAATCTTTGCAAAGTATGCTGTTGAAAGGCCCCAACAGCGCCCCCGCACTGCCCATATTACCCACACTCCCCAGAGAATATCCGCCCGCCATTTCCCCACTCCTATCCCGCCCCAGCCCAACAGACCTAGGCCCCAGCGCAGGTGTCACGTGTGCAGTCATTCCCAGGTGAGACTCACGACACAGAGGAAGGACACCCGCTATGAGTGCGTGCAGTGTGACGTGGGTCTGTGTATTCACCCATGTTTTAGTGAATATCACACGTTGCTGCAATTTTAGCATGGTGTGAATGCGAAAGGACACAGAAATTATGATGTAAATGCGACAGACAGACGCTCTGTGAAAATATCAGTCATGTGGATCGCCAAATATTAGTATAAAGTGCCTACGGGTAGAACATAAGTGAAAACATTGGGTGTAAGTATATAAATCTGCCCTAAGTTGAAACTTACGACATAGAGAGGGTTGTTTGATGCGATATTCTGTCGCTCAGTGCAATAAATATGGCCCCTTATTATATATTTTCTATTATGTGACATTCTTACGGGTATAATATAAGTTCAAATTATTGTGTATGATGATGTATTTCCTAAGTCAAATATTCATAGCGTGTCTATAAAGATAAGATTTCCTGACGCTTAGTCGAATGAATAAGGCACGTATTAGTCAAAATAAAAGTCAGCAAGTGATAAAGTGAATAATTAGTATATAAGTGTGTGAGTGAATTAGTATATAAGTGTGTGAGTATTATGTATGACGTAACATTCCTTGCGAGAGTATTTTCAGGCGATATTCTCACGCTCACTTGAATAAATAATGGCAGTAAGTATGTACAGTGCATTGGAGGGGTGTAAACGTGTGTAATGTAAGTGGGAAAATATAATTGGAGTGAATAAATAAAGTAGATGATGAAACACGAGTGTTTGAGATCGTGGTTGCTACGTGAATAGGCGCTAGCATATCGCTAAATGCCCTCGTAATGAATGAAAATAATTGAAAACCTTCACAGTGGTGGGGGAAAGGTTCTATGTAAATGGGAAAATAATTGGAAAGTGATAAACCAATTTGGTATGTTGAAATACGAGTCATAGCGAGTGCGCTTACTAAGCTGATGTGCGCTAAAATTATGCTGCATGTCATCATAATGAATGAAAACATCTGAAATCACTTACAAACAGTTGTAATTGGTAAATTGTCATTGAAACAGAAGTATACAAGTAGAAAAAATGATCGGTAGACTCATAACAGAAAATTAGCAGATAGCATGATACGACTCGGACCTAACTCGCTATGCTCACGCGATGGTACAATGCTTATTTTTCCTATATATGTGTCTGAAATCCATTATATTGTTATTGTTATTGTTTATTAGTACAAATTCAATAAATGTAGAGGTGTTGTGTGTTGTTTGTCCCATTATTCCTTACCATAGAAAACGTTAACGCATATCCAGCCCATTACAGAATACGATACCTGCGGGGGGAAACCGCACCTGTATAGACCACTTATAGACCGCAGAGACCACTTTCTTCAAGATTTTCCATAGTTTCTCGACCTAAGCGGAAGTTTCATAAGAAAATTTTTTTTTCCAAAAAGGCTCGGGACTGGGGGATGTCATAGGTGCGGAAAGGCTCGGGACGTGACGGGTTAAAATCTGACCATGGTGATATCAGTATGGTTGTCGGGTACGCTCCGACAAATGAGGCTGCTGATGAAATGAAGGATGACTTTTATGAGAAGCTGCAGGATGTAGTGAATAGAGTGGCAAGACATGATGTGTTAGTTTGCATTGGTGATTTCAATGCGATTATTGGCAGTAGTAGGGATGGCTTTGAAGATTGTATGGGTAAGGAGGGTGTTGGTATAAGGAACGAAAATGGGGTGCGACTTGGAAGCTTTTGTTTGGCAAATGACCTTATAATTGGTGGAACTATCTTTGAGCATAGAAAAATACATAAGACTACTTGGATTTCACCATGTGGTAAATATTGTTACCAGATTGACCACATTGCAATTAGCAGAAGGCATAGGAGTTATTTGAAAGATGTTTGCGTAAGGAGGGGGGCAGATGTAGATAGTGATCAACTTGCTGTGTCAAAGATTAAAATAAAACTTAAGAGAAAAGTTAATGGTAATTGTACAGGAGGTAATAATTATGATTTGGATGAGCTGAGAAGTGATGAGAGCACAAGGGAAAAGTTTCGGTGGGAATGTAGGAACAGGTTTCTAGTCCTGCAGACTTTGATGGAATCTGAAAACAATGATATTAATCAAATGTGGAGAGAGGTAAAAGAGGTTTTGCATGAGAGTGCTAAGGTTACTATTAAGAAAAAGGGAAAAGCGAGAAGGAAAATGTGGATGTCAGATGACACATGGAATGCAATTCAGAAAAGGAAAGAGGCTAAGTTAAGAAGTGAAGAACAACATGTTGATGACCAGGTAGTTGAAGTACTTAGAGCAAAGTACTGGAGTTTACATTCTGAAGTAAAAAGACTCGTTAGACGTGATAAGTGGAGACTGTATGATGAAAAGGCAACAGAGACAGAAATTAAAGTAAGTAAAAATGACGGTCAGAGCACAAGAGCAGCGTATCAGGCCATAAAGGAGTTAACTGGGACTGACAAGAGAAGGAAGGAAATACCTGTACGAGATAGAAATGGTAATTTGATGACTAAAGATTTAGATATAAAAGGAAGATGGAAAGAGCACTTTGAATCTGTTCTAAATGGACCAATCCCAGCTGAAGAGGACATTTTGCCAGCCGAGAGAGATTTGCAGATAGAAACAGGGGATATAACTTTGGAAGAGGTAGCAAAATCTATAAAGGAGTTAAAGAATTTAAGGCCCCAGGAGAGGATGGAATATTACCTGAAATGCTTAAGGTGGAAAATGACGAGTTGATGAATGCGCTTTTGAAACTTTTTAATGTGGCTTGGGATAATGGTGGAATTCCAGAAGAGTGGAGAAATGGAGTGATTATAAAAATACCAAAAAAGGGAGATTTAAGTGTGTGTGGCAATTGGAGGGGGGATAACTTTGACATCTGTAGTTGCAAAAGTCTTTTTCCAAAATCTTGTTGAACAGAATAGAGCCAGTAATTGATAAAATTTTAAGAGAAGAACAAGCGGGATTTAGAAAGGGTCGAGGTTGTAATGATCAGATTTTTATTGTAAGGCACCTAATGCAACAAGCTAATGAGATGAAAATGCCACTTAGTATGTGTTTTGTGGATTTTGAAAAGGCGTTTGATAGTGTTTCACGTGGAGCTATGTTGAAAATAATGAGATTCTATGGTATACCAGAAAAGTTTGTAAATATTATTAGAAGCCTGCATGAAGGTACTTTTTGTAAGGTAATGGTGAGTAGTTCTTTGAGTGATCCATTTCAAGTTAGGGCAGGAGTGATTCAAGGAGGAGTTCTTTCGGCATTGTTGTTTGTTTTGGTTATGGATTAGGTTATGAAAAAGGT
>NC_137023.1:24711756-25029256 GCF_032717465.1 Coenobita brevimanus | reverse complement strand
AGTAGGATTGTGGAAGGTTTTGCGCATGTACGATGTAGATGGTAAGCTGCTAGGTGCCGTCAAGAGTTTTTATGATGGTAGTGAGGCATGTGTAAGGGTAAATGGGTAACTAAGTGAATTGTTCTCCTTCAATGTGGGCGTGTGACAAGGTTGTGTGATGTACCCATGGTTGTTCAATATATATATATATATATATATATATATATATATATATATATATATATATATATATATATGGATGGGGGTGATGAGAGAAACAAAAACACAATTAATGGAGAGTGGGATGGCGTTGGTAATGAATGGTGATAGATGGAATATCTCGAATTTGCTGCACCCTGATGATGCAGTGCTACTTGCAAGTACCGGGCAAGAGCTTGGTAAACTAGTGCAGAGTTTTCTGATGTCTATGAGCATCGTGCCTTAAGAGTAAATGTAGAAAAGAGTAAAGTGACGATAATAGAGAGAAAGGTGACTCCCAGTGTGATATTACAGTGAATGGAAGACGACTTGAATCTGTGAGAGAGTTCAAATACCTGAGTAGTGTGAAAGAAAAGAGAGAAAAATGTGCAAAAGAAGTCGAAAGTAGAGTGACACAAGAAAGAAAGTAGCTGGTGTTATGAAGGCCTTGATAAGAAAGAGGCTTGAGTGTTGCAGCTGCGTGAGGCTTACATGAAGGAGCGTTAGTGTAAACTTTAACATATTGATTTGAGGCTACGGTGTGGCATGAAAATGAAAAGCTAAGAACGAGAGCAGTGGAGATGGGACTGCTGAGGAATGTATGTGGAGTACAGAGAGTGGATAGGACACGAAATAATGTGATTCGTGAAAGATGCGGAGTGAGGAAGTCTGTGAACACCAGAATCTAAGAGAGTGTACTGAGATGGTATGGTCATGTGGACAGAATGACTAACAACATACGAGTAATGGTGAAAAAGGTGCATCTGAGCGATTTTGAAGGAGGGAGGAGGCGAGATAGGCCAAGAAGAAGGTGGAGGAATATGGTGGATGAGTGTGTGGGGAAAAGCGGTATGGAAGTCGGTGAGGCTAGGGGACTGACAAGAGATCGAGCTGGCTGGATGAATGTTGTGAGAAGAAGCACATGGTCAGGGATTTGGCACCCCTTTTTAACGTGACAGCGTTCGGATTGACTCTATCGGCTACATTTATGTGAAGCTACAGAATGTGGTGAAAGTTTTTGGAGTATCAGATAGACCAAGGATTCCGGGGGCTTGAATGACGAGTGAATGGAAACGTGGCCCATTGGATGGGACAAACTTGGGCTGTCTGGATGTTGCTAGTTCTCACCCTGCCCTTGGGTGGGAAAGGAGGTCCGGATGATGATGATGATCATTACTCGCGTAAAGGCCGCCTTCGGTTGCCTTTCCGACCAGTAGACATTTGATGCCTCATTAGGCCAGAGGGACAGTCAAGTACGTTATAAATAGAATATTGCCTACCTTAGAATGAAAAATAAAACAAGTGTGATATATTATTGCCACGATACTACAGGTGCAAAGTAAATACTACTACTACCACTACTACCACCACCACCACCATCACCGATTCTACTACTACTACTACTACTACTACCACCACCACCACCACCGGTACTACTACTACTACTACTACCACAAGTACTACTACTAGTACTACTGCTGCTGCTTGTAGTAGTAGTGGTACTAGAACTGCAACTACTGTTGCACTCTTTTGGAGGGGTGAACAAGGCAGTTCACTGGCCGCACATCTGCGTCCTACCAGCATAACCGTCAGAACAACAGTCGGTATTTTGTTGCACCAATAAAGCAGACGCCAAATAATACAGTAGTTAGTCCAGGCCACTTCAGGCACTGCTGCATTAATTAACTGGTCATAATAACCATGCTGTGGCCCGGTCAGGGCAATCAAGGTCCATCTTTTAGTTCCATCAGTTCAGTTTCATTCAGGGTCATTCAGAATCAGTCAGGTCCATTTACGTCCATTCAGGCCCATGACATCCATGCTGGCCGAGTCAGTTTATTTCAAGTTTATTTGTAACCACTAAAGCCCAGTTACGTTCGCACGTGTTCAGTTAGGTTTATTAGAATTATTTTGGTTCATTCAGGTCTTTTATATGAATTCCAATACAGCCAGGTCAGCTAATGTCCGTTCACAGCCATTCAGCTTCAGTTACGTGCCTTCTCGATCTGCACATCCAATCACGCCTAGTCAGATCAAGTCAGATCAGCTTTTGATCCTGTTTTTCATTCTACTTATTCCAACCCTCTTAAACCTGAAGTAAGCCATTAAGTGATTTTGGTTTTCATGTTCATGCCAGTTCTGAACAACATATATATATATATATATATATATATATATATATATATATATATATATATATATATGCGGAGAGAGAGAGAGAGAGAGAGAGAGAGAGAGAGATCCGCTCATTTCGAGATGCCTGAACACATTGTGTTTAAAAGACTGGAGGTCATAGGCAAAGAGAATCAAAGAGAGAGGAAGACAGTTCCAAAGATGACCTGATGGATACATGAAGGACTTGGAACGTCGGTTGACTCTTACATTAGCGAGTTGGATAGAAAGAGATAAGAGTTTGCTACCAGACAGGAGCTACGCGCTGGTCGTAATTGAGGAGGAGTGGAAACAGACAGTTCAGTAGAGGAGTGACCACTGAAATGGTGACCAAATAATAATAGTAATAATAATAATAATAATAATAATAATAATAATAATAATAATGATGATGATGATGATGATGCAACAGTACGGCGAAGAGAGGGAGGTTGAAAGGAGTCACTAAGAAAAGAGTTAATGAAACGAAAAGCCTTTGCTCCTCCCTGTTAAGAAGACCTGTATGTGGGGAGTCCCCCCACACATGAGAGCTGTAATCCACACAGGGACGAAGAAAAATAAAAACGTATAAAGTCAACAGCTATGCAAGGGTAAAGAAGGCACGGAATCTGCCAATCACACTTAATCTTTTCGAAGCAGATTTTGAAAGAATGGGATTGTGATCTTTTCTTGATGAATCTCGATAGGATGAAACACAAAGAATGCTGATAAATGCTGCAAGATTTAGTCGGATATAGTTGAGTATAAACGGACACATCTGTGAAAGATTCTGGAAGGTAGAAAGAGGTAGGAACTGACTTTCTAATGCATGAAAACAACAAGATTTCTTTTACCCCAGACAGAGATATTGGCCTAGTCTGAAAATTAGGAGTGCCATAGCCTCTTCCCTTGTTTGCTGAAGTAACTGGTGTGATGGACTCTAGCAATTGCTCACTTGCCCGGAGAGGTGTAAGCATGATGGAAACTGAAGGTGGTGAGGGCAATATATGAGTAGGTTGTTTCATATCATGGTTATTTATATGAGTGGAAAAAACCAGCTCTGCATGGAAATATATTTTTTGTTCAATTTAAGTTTTTGAAGTCTTTGAAGGATGCATAGGCTGAACAGAGAGGAATATGTGGCATGTGCTGGGATGGTGATGGGTGACTGGCAACGACAGAGTAAGTAGACCATGAGAATATAGCTGCTTTCAGTGTGCTGGCAGTAGAAGCAGTCATGTCTATGGTAATTACCGCATCAGTGTAGAATGGGTTAAGTTGGGTGGAGGGGAGGGGTCAGACTGGGGTGGGGTCGTGGTGGATGGTGGACTATGGTGTGAAGGTGGGTCATGTTTGTAGGATTTTATGGTCCACGTTAAAAGATGGATGGGGTGGAAAGGAGTGGGTGGGATGGATTGTGATGGAGGACAGAGCGAGTACTCACTTTAATAATGGATATTTTTGAGCGGTGGCAATGGCATTTGGAAGGTGTAAGTCACAGCGTCAATTGTGGATGAGGGGAGGGGGGGATGAAACACAATATAGGTGGGATGGGAGGAGAAGAGTGAGGGGGACAAACTGGGATGGTATTGCATGGTAGGTTAGGACAGCGATAAAGAAATCTTGTGAAGAAGGATGATGTTGTAGGAGCGGATGCCATATCATTGGAACGGAGTAGGTAACGGAAGTTCCACTGGGGGAGGAGTATGTGAATGGTAGGGTAGATAGAAAGTACTAGTCAATATGGGCTGAGATGGTGATGCATGGTATGATAAGGTGGGGGTTGGACGCCTTGTGATGATTGTCATTGTAGGTCAGTTGGTGTGGGCTTGGCGTGGATTCAGTTTAAAACTTTTACAAAAAAAAATATGTCTCAAAATGCAGATGAAACAAAATGAAACTTTTCCTCAAGAGCATCCTCTAATGTACCCCCACAGAAGCCATTTCCATTAACATCTGTTTAAGATTCTTGGTGATGATGACTGACTTCCTCGCCTCATTGTGTTTATCTTTTTGCCTCACTCTCATCTTGACGTCACCATGAGGAATAATGAATAGCTGCCGTGGTGCAACAAACAGGTGACGAATATGTTGATGGTGAAAAAGCTAGAACTGAAAAACATGTAATGACAAGGTTCGAGCATGACATCTCAACATTAAGTTCAAGGGCGTGATGCAGTTGCTAGTTAAAATAATCAGACTAAATGTTTCTATATATAAATTTTCGCATCTCATTCTTCAGTTCCTCTTTCATTAAGGTATTACATCGGCTTCGACTGTGACGTATTTGAGTTAATAGAGCCATGTCCCTACATGGCTTTCGACGCCTACAGCAACAACATAAACTACTACTACTAGAGCTGCTACTGCTGCTTCTGCGACAACAACAACAACAACAACAGCAACAACAACAATGACAACAACAACAACAACAACACCTACTACTACTACTACTACTACTACCGTACTGCTATTACTACTACAACAACTACTACTACTACTACTGCTACTACTACTACTACTACTACCACTACTACTACTACTAGTACTACTACTACTACTACTACCACTACTACTACTACTGCTGGTGCTGGTGCTGCAACTGTTGTTATCATCGCTACTGCTGCTAACAGTCATAATGTCGTCAAGCTTCCTCCTCTAATCAAAGTAAAAGGAACCTTTCAAAAATATTGCTAGCAAATCCTCGCTCCCGAGTCGCCCTAAGCCGTCTGGAAATGCTGACGATAACTCCGCAACTCGTCTTTTCAATTTCATGTGCTTGCCTTCCACAACATCAGCTCTCTTGCCATTGATCTGGTCACGACTATTAAGGGCTTTCTTCTTCTTAGCCCACGCTCTTTATTTTCATATTATTTTTATGCTTTCCGCTCCTTCTTTTGTAAATAAACCCTTCATATTCTAGACTTTTCACCCGTCCCCTCGGGTATTGTTTTCACTCGGTTTGTCCGTTTTATCTGACTGTCTGTGAACAACTTTTCGCGAAAACTACTGGTGTAATTTTGACTGTAATTACACGGATGATGGCCTATGACCTTCTGATCACCTGATTAAATTTTGGGCCAAATTTGGCCAAGGTCTAGGCTGTAGGCCCCCCAAAAATGTAAAAAGGAAAATGTAAAATAAAAATCGTTTCTTCGCCATAACTTCTTTCAAATTCATCATATCGACATGAAACTAAAACCCAAAGGTGCATCTTTCAAATATGCATCCTATATCAAGCCTCATTACATCAAGGGGGTCCCCCCCCATTTAGCAGTTGGGAGATCAGTGTCAGGTGGGGTGCGCATAAAATTTCAGATGGTCATAAAATCTTCAATTTTCACCTAGTTTACTCCAAATCTGATATGTGACATCTTGACTAGATTTCCTGTTGTGTGTATACGTCAACACTAAAATGACTGCCGAGGATTGGTTTGCTGAACCTTGGCGCCGCTTCTTGTCTTCTGCTTATATTACCCTCTTTCCTTCTTCCTTCTTATTCATTCATAGTTTTTATATTATTTTCCTTTTCTCAGCCCTGGTTCTTCACTTTCTGAATGATTTTACTGGTTTTCTTTCCTCTCTATTCAATTTACTCTTGTGTGTCTCCTCTGTTTCATGTCCTAGAATCATTTTTGTTTCCTTTCCTCCTCATTATCCTCCTCTCTTTCTTTATCATTTTACTCATTTTATTGCGTCTCATTTTTCTCTTCTTATCCTACCGTCAATTTTTATGAACATGAAATGCATTTTCCTTGTTCCGAGCGCCTGGTGGTCGTGTGATCAGATTACACCGGTGTGAATGGCGGACTTCCCATAGTTTCCATCCCATGAGATGACTGGAGGCGTTTCCATCATTTTATGCCACAAAGGGAATAAAGCTAGTGATCTGCTCATAAATGGTCCTGACCATACTAGCCTAGTCTCGGATCCATTCACCTTGAGTGGAGTAAAATTGTATTGTCTTTCACCGTTTTCATCAGCTCTTCCCTTTTTTAATCTCACTCATTTTTCCTTCTCATTCTTCTCCTCTTATGCCAGCCTCTTTGCTTTCCGTATATTTTTCTCACTCCACAACTCGCAAGGAGTGGATTAGACGCGGCTTGTCTCCGGAGAGGAGCCTGAAAAGGTTTTAAATAAAAGCATTACAGAAAACTATTTAGGTCAGCCTATGGTAAAGTTACAGAAATTATATTATTCAGGCCTTTCCTCTTCTCCCCATTATTCTCTTCTTATACCACCATAATTACCGTATCCTTATTCATTTTTTACTTGTGTCCTTTGTTTCCAGTTTAATCTTTTTCGTCTCATTCTCCTACTCGTAGCCCAGAGGCTTTGCATCGTTAATCAGGTCTTTCTCTCTTCATTGTTCGCTTCTTACCCCACATTCATTATCATATAATTATTGTTACTCTTTTTCTCGCTTATCTAACTCAGACTTTTTCATCTCTTTCTTCTCTTCTTATCTCCGCCACTTTATTGTTGACTTATTTTTATTCTCTTTCATTCCTTTCTCTCCTTAAATCAGTAATATTTATCATCTTAATCCCATCTTCCTTTCCTAGACTGTTGTCTTATTCAGTTCGTTCTTCTATGTCATTGTTCTCTTCGTATTGTATTTCCTTTGTTTCTGACATTCTTAATTCATTATCTTAATTCTGTCATTTCGTCTCCTTTTAATCACAAGCATTTTCTCTCCACTAAGTATAATTCTTTCTTTTCTCTCATTTATTGAACTCTCTCTCTCTCTCTCTCTCTCTCTCTCTGTGTTATGATCA
Source organism: Coenobita brevimanus (assembly GCF_032717465.1). Lineage (NCBI taxonomy): Eukaryota > Metazoa > Arthropoda > Malacostraca > Decapoda > Coenobitidae > Coenobita > Coenobita brevimanus. Next base: position 25,022,150 of record NC_137023.1, on the reverse strand, counting down.
CTATTTCTCATATGCCTTAATCACACTTCAGTCTCCCTTCTCTTCATTTCCTCCTCCATCTCTGTCTCACTATCTATCCATCTTACACTCCTCCTCTGGGGGAGAGCAACTGCAAGATTCTCGGACCGGTCCTCCTTGTCCCTATTCACCGATCAGTGGCCTTGGGGACCTGGCTTATACGATTTCTATTTGTTGCATTTTAGGAGGAGTAAAGCCCCCTTGAAATCGATGCGAGCTTTCTCCTTCGCCATCTTCTATCACGATGTCTCCGTTTACATATATTAACAGTTTTGTCGTTCCTTACCTACTTACTAATTTTCGCTTTACCGACCAATATTCTTTTTTTCAATTTTCATTTTGCTTCAGCCCCAAGCTCTTTCCTATATCTTGTCCTTCCTAGTCATGCTTTCCCATTAACACCCATCCTTTTTCCTCAGTTCTTTACATATTTTTTTTCCATTGTCCCTCAATCTCTCTCTTGGGCTGGAGGAGCTCGTGGTCTGAGCCTCCTTGATTCCACTTCCTGAGGCAGGTGGAGATTTTTTCATATTTTTTTGTTATCTAAACGTCGCCAGGGACGTAGGATAGTTTCATAGGTCTAAAATAATATTGTGAACTAGGGTAGTCTAACGCTGAGCCCTGTAAGGATCAAGGCCCACAGGGGATCCCACAGAGATAATGTGGAATTGGCTTCTCCGTGATATTTTTCTTTTTTCACATGTCTTCTTTCAGTTACGTTATTTCCTCTTTCCTTATTTTTTTTCTTTCTTACATGCTTTCCCTCTATACTGAAATACTAATTCCCACTCAAACCCTGTTTTATTTTTTACTACGTAATGCAATCTTTCATATTATCATCTTTCCGTATTCCTTCTCCCTTTATCGTCTTCTCGTCACTGAACTGATTATATTTAAGTCTCTCTCTCTCTCTCTCTCTCTCTCTCTCTCTCTCTCTATATATATATATATATATATATATATATATATATATATATATATATATATATATATATATATATATATATATATATATATATATATCTATCTATATCATCATCAGCAGCAGCAGCAGCAGCAGCAGCCGTTTGAGTATCCACTGCAGGACCGGCCTCTCCCGGCAAAAGTCGAAACGTTACAACCAATGTATCTCTACCAAGTGGCTTAGGCTGTCTAGTAGAGATTGTATGTAGGGTGAGAAGTGCTTGTAAGTGTAATTGCAGTGTTGGAGTGGCATTGGATGTGGGTGTAGTCTGTGAACCAAGTGTAATCGGCCCGCGCAAACCGACTAGGTGCAAGCATACTTATAGTAAGCGGCATTGGTTCAACCACAGCACCCCTTGTGTCCGCCAATGCAGTACGTGGCCGGGTGAACACTCTCAAAGTTTATTACCCTGGCGGGGTGCGAACCCTGGTTCACCCGTTTACGAAACTCACCATATATATATATATATATATATATATATATATATATATATATATATATATATATATATATATATGTGTGTGTGTGTGTGTGTGTGTGTGTGTGTGTGAGTGTGTGTGTGTGCGTATATATAGGGCCTAGAATCATCGAGTAAAATGCTGAACGCAGGTCTTCAATAATGTCCATGATAATTACTAGTATAGAGATGCTGAAGAGATATTCAAGTCAGTAGTCACACAGGCAGCGGTAATGATGGTGTTACATGTGTTGCTGGCACACAGATGGGCAGCAATGGATTTTCTCCGGATAGACCAACGCCTGGGAGTACCGCCTGAGACACCACCACCGCCGATACCAATGATTGATAACTTCTTACTGGATATCTTGTCAGCCAGTGACGTAGTGAAAACATTGAGCAGTTTGTGAACACAAGTTGTTTTTAGTATTTTGTCCTTGAATGCATGATAAGGGACATTCTCTCTCTCTCTCTCTCTCTCTCTCTCTCTCTCTCTCTCTCTCTCTCTCTCTCTCTCTCTCTCTCTCTCTCTCTCTCTCGATCCTACTTCTGGACGATTTTATTCATGCTGGAAAAGGCTTCTACCACTAGAAGGATTAACCTACGCAGGACTGATCGGTTTCTGTTATATTCCTGCTACTGTGTTTGCTGAGTTCCTTTCATACAAGAGATAAAGTATATCGTCTTATAAATTCACGACATGGCAATGTGATTAAAATAAAAATGACATCTATGACATAGGAACCTATAGCCTGTCTCCACTGATTTCTTCATACAGCAATCTTTCTTTAATATGATTGCTAAAATTCTCTGGTGGTGGAATAATTACCATTGGCAAGACATCATCATCTTTAATGGTTAATTCTTTTTTTATTATACTGTAATCGATCTCGGCACACTAGTCCTTTTTAACATTTTTAGTTGAATGACGTCCTTCATATTCTGTTGTTGCTGCTCCTACACAAATTTAGCTTCAACGGGATTTCAAAAACTGGAAAAACTAAATTCAGCTTGAATGAACCCCTTCACTATGAAGAGACTCTCAAAAGCTGAAAATAAGAAAGTAAAAAAGTCAATCTACTGATAATTATCACTTTCACATACTTGTATCCTGTTTATTCCATTCACTGTAGGTTGTCCTCCCTAATTTGATGGAGATTTTTATTTCCTCTTTTAATCTAAATTCCTGTAGCTCAATGGCTACTAATACAACTCAACAATACATTTTGATAACAGCAGCCTTAAACTGTTGTCGCATTGTAACATTCAGGACGGAGAGTTGGTGATATACACTAAGATAAAGTGCACAGAGCCTAATTCAAAGGATTCTTCTTTGTTCTACATTTCCTATACCCCACCAACGCCAGAGACCTTTCTTAAGATCATCAAAACCGTCTAGAGGCACCATGAATCTTATTGTTTGCTTCACCATCTCAGCACGAGGAGCGTATTCTACGCTTATTAAATAATCTAGATGAAGAAAGAGAATGAAGTCATGTCTTAGGTAAACAAAGGATTCCCGGAGATTCCTTAACTCACTAAAAAGACCTTTCCTAAAATGCACAATTATTGTCAGGTAATACCAAGGACAACAAATTCAAGCCACTGTAATGAATGGAATAGTGTAGGTTACCTTAACACCTAGCTTGGATTTGTCTCTTCTTTTGTTTATTTATTACCTCCGCCAACGAAGTGTAGTTTATGTATTCACCTACGTTTTTCTGTTTGTCGACGCGATATCTTCAAAAGATCTCAATGAATTTATATGAAATTCTGTGGAAGTGTGGGCCACGGGCCAAGAAAGAACTGATTAAGTTTGGGCGGATCCGGATCCTATGTATTCCACACGATATCTCCACGAATCCGTATCCGGATCCTTTATGATGACAGTGGCACTGGCGGAGGTATGAGCTCTGTGAATGCTTTCTAGTTACACATGCGCTCACTAAGAGAAAGCAGGTGTCTTGTTTTGATCGGTGTGTATGTGTGTGTGTTTTATGCTTTAATCGGTGTGGTGTGTGTGTGTGTGTGTGTGTGTGTATGTTGACAAAGTAGCTGTTCTCCTCAAATTTTAGTCAAACTTAATGGAATGGTCGAGGGTCACCCAAGGAGTCCAAGCGAATAACATGGCAAAAGTCAAGGTCACATAGCAAGAAAACTTTTCTTTCTTTTTTACGATTTAGGTCAAACTCTCTGGAAATGTTGATAAGACTAGGGAGAAAAAAGTCATACTGACTACAAACGGATCAAGGGCACAATGGAAGGTGAGTTCAATTTTGGCCTGATTTGAACCAGACTTGGTGGAAGAGTTAAGGGGCGGGAAAGAACAAATTAACTGATTTTTTGCAACAATTATTCAAAGATCAAAGTTCAAGCCATATGATTTTGTGTGAACAAAAGAGCAAACAAACATGAGCTGACTAGAACAAACTTGGGACGATCACCCAGTAGCCTGGGTTACTGTTTTTTAGAACAATAGGTCAAAGCACAAAGTCACATGGTAAAGTCAACTTCAACAGATTTTCTGTGATGTAACTTTTGGAATGGTAGATGTTGAAATAAGAATATAATTATTAAATTTTGAGCACAATCACTCAAAGGTCCGGGTCAGAGGGGAATGTCAAAGGTCAAGGTCAAAGAGGAGCGTGAAATATCAAGGTCAGTGGGGAAGGTCAAAAGTGAGGTCACTTAGAAGTCAACCCAGTTTTAATCTGATCTAAGCCAGTGTTGGTGGAAGGGTTAAGGGTTAAGCAAGAATGAAGTAACTCGATTGTAAGAATAATCTGGCGAAGGCCAAGGGCACAGGGCAAAGTCAATTATTCGCTCTTTAATCGGTAGGTGGTCGGAGATGTTGCGCTGTCTTAGTGTTTATTCTTATTTATTCTTTCCCTGGAAGGAACAACTTTCCGAGTTCCTAGTCTTTGCTTCTTCCTTCCTTGGATTAAAAAAAAAAAAAAAGTTAATGGGCGAGAACTTTTTCAAGCTGGCTGAAGTTATTGAGAAATAGCAACGATACTACAAAGCCACCGTATTCAATGCGTTAAGACTCAGTCCCCTGTGGCTCACTCTTAAAGGAATAATATCGACCGGCGTTAGCGTGGCTGGATTACTAAAGCGTCCCGGCATTGAGGATTAACAGTAACAGTATTATCCTTCCCATTATCAGGACAATTGTAGTGTTTTATTCCTACAAGCGTCATATGATTTACTCAGCCTAGAGGGAACATCAGAGCCTGGAAGTGTTAATACCCCTCTGTTATATATATCCCTTATCTCTTCCTTAACTTCCCCTTCCCTCTCTCTCCTTATCACTCTCGCTGCCAATATATCATTCTCTCTCTCTCTCTCTCTCTCTCCACGTCCCCTCCTGGAAACTCTCTCACCCCACTCATACAACCTTATCTTTATTCCCTTTACTTATCACCTTCTTCTCAGCGCTAGAGAGGGGCAAGGGGGGCGACGGAGAGGGAGGGGGCGAATTTTTAAGACCTCATATCTCCCGTTTTTACCGACGCACCCTAACTTAAGCGAGCCCCATTTTCAAGATTTTGTTATGATGACGTTTATGAGTCCCCGGCAATATATATGTAAGTTCCGCGCCATAAAATATCCATTGCAGTGTATATCAAGCACCGCTCTCCCAAACCACCAAGCTCCTTCTCAGGCCTCAGTCGTCTTCGTATTCTCCTTGTCCTCCTCCTCTTCCTCCTCCTTCCCCTCGATCTTTTTCTGTTCCTTCTCCTCCTACGCATTTTGTCAATTGATCTGAACCCCTCCTCGCTCTTCTAGGGGAAGACTGAGACTTATCACTGTAACTCTTTAAAGGCCCACATGTATTCAATTATAATTATACAGACTTAAGCTCTCTTCTCCTTCTACCTCTTCTTCTCTTCCTTTACCTCCCCCTTTTCCTCCTCCTCCTTCTCCTCTTCTTATTCTTCTTTTTCTTCCTTCTTCTCCTCCTCCTCCTCCTCCTTGTTTTAGGAGCAGATTGAGACTTAGCAGATACTGACTGCCTGCCTTAATGACCCTCTTGCAATCGATAGATACAAATCTAAGCCGTTCCCTTCGTCTTCGTCTTCTCCCACCTCCTGCTCCTGCTCCTGCTCCTCCTCCTTCTCCTCCTCCTCCTCCTCCTCCTCCTCCTTCTTGCCTGTTATGCGTCCTGTGAATTAAAGTTGCCACATCCGACGTCACACCTGCAGGAGAAGAAAACAAAGCGATAATGTATGTAAAAAGAGACATATGAAGATAACTGAGTTTATGTAAAAACAGAGAAATACGCGGAAAACAACAACATTAAATACGTAAAAAGGGACATATTAAAAAGAAAACTGATAATATATGTAAGAGTAACGACAAAAAAGAAAACATTGATAATGTATCGAAAAACAAACATATACGACGAAAACTATTAAGTGGTACAAATGGGAAGCAACTCAGAGGGTACCATTGACAGCCGCATCCAACCTTGCTGTATTCTAGGGGGAAAAAAACAATTCTATACGAGGGAAGGAAGGAAGGAAGGAAGGACGGAAGGGAGACCACCAAGGGTTACACCCTGGGGAACACCTAGTGTGGGTGGCAGTCTACAACTCGGCAAAATCTCGTCTTCCTTCATTAAAAAAAAAAAAATAAAGTAGACAGTGCATACTAAAGTTTCCTTCTGCCGGAAAATCACTCCTAGTCCGACGCAGCCTAAAACCAGGTGGAGGTCTCCTTTTGTAAAGAATTGTTTTTTCCTCGAGTAAAAAAAAATAAATAAAACAATAAATAAAAGCTGAGAATATCAGTGTTGTCCCACACTTCTCTTCCCCCTCCCAGCCATCCTAAAACCTGGTCCAGGAGGAGATCACCCGTTGCGCAATATTTTGCATTTCTAGGATAAAACAAATATTGTTCCCCTCGCCTCTACGGAGTTACCAAGCCTAAAAATTAGTGTGGGTAGATTTTTCCCACTGCAAAATCACGTTTTGTATGTAAAAAAACAAATAAACACACACACACACACACACACACACACACACGTTTTATATATATATATATATATATATATATATATATATATATATATATATATATATCTGCCGGACAAAGGACATGATTATTGGAACATGGAATGTAAGGGGAGCGAATGATGAGGTGAAAGAGAGAGAGATTGTCCAGGTGCTTGAGGGTGCGAAAGTGGATGTATGTGGAATAACTGAAACAAAATGAAGAGGAGAAAGTGTGAGAGAATGGGAGTATGGATGGGGTATATGTGCAGGAGTAGGTGAGAATGAGAGGGCAAAGGAAGGAGTATGTATAGTTGTGAGTAAAAGATGGAAGAGGAGCATAAGACAGTATGGATCAGTTGGGTCTAGGATTGTGTGGGTAAAGTTGAAAGTTGGAATACAAATGTCGGCGATTGTGTGTGTGTATGCGCCAACGCAAGATCGTGCTAGAAGAGTGAGAGAAGAGTTCTGGACACTTGTAGAAGTGTGCATGGAAAAGTTTAGAAGGAATGAGAGAGTGTTTTTGATTGGTGATATGAATGGTAAAGTTGGGAATGTGAAGGTGGATGGAATAGTTGGTGAGTGGGGTGTGCCTGCTGAGATAGATGAGAATGGGAGTGCGTTAGTGGACATTTCTGCTGGGAGGGGGTTGGTGATAGCCAATACCCTCTTCAGGCATAAAATGATCCACAGGTATACCTGGCGAGTGATGAGAAGGGTGGGTGGTGAACTGTATGAAAGGAAGGCAATAATTGAGTATGTGTGTGTTGATGAAAGGATGCAAAGATGTGTAATGGATGCAAGAGTTTATAGAGGATGGGGGAGTGGACTTTCTGACCACTACTTGGTGGTGGCCAGAATTAGATTTCAAGTAAGATGGAGGAATAGAAGAAAGGAAAGACGAGAGGAAGGAGTAGTGGCAAGGATAGTGGAAAGGTTAGAAGAGGATGAGAAAAAGGCAGAGTATAAGAGAGAAGTGGAGGAACGATTAGGCAAGTATGAACTGGAGCAGATGGGAGACGTGGAAGGTGTGTGTGTGTAGGATATTTACAGAAGAAATATGTGCAGCATGTGATGTGGTGTGTGGAAGGAAGAGAAGACGGAAGGGGGTGCAAGGAACAGCGTGGTGGACTGAAGAGGTGAAACAGGCTGTGGCACAAAAGAAGAAAGCATACAATGAATGGATGAGAAATAGGGGCGTGGAAGAAGTTGAGAGGCGGAAGAGAGAGTTATATGTAGAAAGAAAGAGAGAGGTGAAAAGATTAGTAAGAGCAAGTAAGAAGAGAGTGGATGAGGAATTTGGAAGGAATTTGAGTGTAAAGTGGAGGGACTGTAAGAAAATGTTCTGGAAAGAGGTGAAAAGAGTAAGACAGGGTGGAAGTGAAGTTAGTAGGGGAGTGAAAGATAAAAATGGTAGATTACTAGTGGAGAAGGGAGAAAAAGTGAGCAGATGGAGAGAACACTTTAAGGAATTGTTGAACATAGAGGATGGAAGTAATGCGAATATAAGTGGCTGGGGAATGGCTGGGAGAAGGAGGGAAGTGAGAAGACAGGAAGAAATCAGTAGGATAGAAGTTGTGGAAGCAATGAAGAAAGTTAAATCGGGGAAAGCCCCAGGAATTGATGGAGAGTGTGGTGAAATGCTGAAGCATGGGGGAGAGATAGTAATAGAATGGATGTGGAAGATGTGCAGATTGGCCTGGGAGGAAGGTAGAGTCTCGGAGGATTGGAAGTCAGGTATAATTATTCCCTTGTACAAAGGAAAAGGGGAAAAGGAAGTGTGTGGTAATCATAAGGGCATTTGTCTTCTTAGTATAATAGGAAAAGTGTATGGTAGGATACTTATTGACAGAGTTAGAGAAAGAACAGAGAAATTAGTTGGAGAAGAACAGGGAGGCTTTAGGAAGGGAAGAGGTTGTGTGGATCAGATATTCATTCTTAGATCTTTAGTGGAAAAGTTTCTAGAGAAGGGAAAGAAGTTGTATGCGGCTTTCATGGATTTGGAGAAAGCATATGACAGGGTGGATAGACAAGGATTGTGGAAAGTGTTAAGAATATATGGAGTAGATGGGAAGTTGTTGAATGCTGTGAAGAGTATGTACGATGGAGCGAAGGCTGCAGTGAGTGTGGATGGAGAACTAAGTGAATTTTTCTCTTTGAAAGTTGGGTTGAAACAGGGATGTGTCATGTCTCCATGGTTGTTCAATCTGTACATGGATGGGGTAATAAAAGAGGTACAAGGTAGGGTAGTGGATGTTGGAGTGTCCCTGGTGAGAGAGGATAGTGTTTGGAAACTCCCTGTACTGTTGTTTGCAGATGATACTGTGTTGTTGAGTGAAGACAAAGGGGAGCTGCAAGGCTTGGTGGATGAGTTTGGGAGAGTGTGTAAGAAACGGAATCTAAAGGTGAATGTAGGGAAGAGTAAAGTGATGATCTTTGAGAGAGGTGAAGTCAGTGAATGTACAGCGAGGTTGGATTGTGAGGAAATGGAAAATGTGAGTACGTTTAAGTACTTGGGTAGTGTGATGAGTAAGGGTGGAGGTTTGGAGGGTGAAGTGCTTGAAAGGGTACAGCAGGGAAGAAAGGTTGCTGGTTCTTTGAAAACAGTGATAAGAAGCAGGGAAGTGAGCATGGAAGTGAAAAAGTTACTACATGACAGTATTGTCATACCAACTCTAATGTATGGAAGTGAAGCTTGGACGTTGTTGGAAGGACACAAGTCAGGAGTGAGAGCAGTGGAAATGAGTTATTTAAGAGGAGCCTGTGGAGTCACATGGAGAGACAGGCTGACGAATGAGAATATAAAGGAGCGTTGTGGTGTTGATGTGGATGTGATAGGAAGCATTATGAGGAACACACTGAGGTGGTTTGGCCATGTGGAGAGGATGGAGGGTGAAAGACTGACGAAGAGAGTGTATGTGAGTGAGGTGGAGGGGAGAAGAGGGAGGGGGAGGCCGAGGATGAGATGGAGGGATGGGGTGGAAAGGTATATGAGAGAGGGAGGTGTGAGTTGGGAGCAGGGCAGTGAAATGGTGGGGGACAGGGCGACTTGGAGGCGATTTGTTTGTGGCCACCCCAAACGGGATTGAGGCATCTGGCAATAGATAGATAGATAGATATCTACAGTATTTATATATATGTATGTAATATATAGATAGATAGATAGATAGATATAGATATATAAATATATATAGATATAAACACACCTGTAGCTCCAGGGAACCCCGGTCTAAGTAGTCATATATTAATATGTATGTGTGTGCATATACTGCATATATATATATATATATATATATATATATATATATATATATATATATATATATATATATATATATACATATATATATATATATATATATATATATATATATATATATATATATATATATATATATATATATATATATATAATGTGGTATAGTCATGTGGAGAGAATGGATAACAATTGAGTGGTGAAAAAGGTTGCCTATATCTGAGCGAATTTGAAGGAGGGATGAGGCAAGGTAGGCAAAGGAGAAGCTGGAGAGATATGGTGGATGAGTGTATGAGGAAGAGAGGTTTTGAAGTCGGTGAGGCTAGGGAACTGACAAGAGATCGAGCTGGCTGGGTGAATGTTGTGAGGAGAAGCACATGATCAGGGATTTGACACCCATTAACGTGACAGTCCGAATTGACTCTATTGGATACGTTTATCTGGTGCTTCGGAACGTGGTGAATGTTTTTGGCATATCTGATAGAGCAAAGATTCCAGGGGCCTGAATGATGAGTGAATGAAAGTGTGGCTCATTGGATTCGGCAAATTTGGGCTGTCTGGACATTGATGCACCTCACCCTGCCCTAGGGTGGTAAAGGAGATCCAGATGGTCATGATGATATACTGTATACATATATATATATATATATATATATATATATATATATATAATCATCATCAGCCTTTTGAGTATCCACTGCAGGACCGGCCTATTCCGACCGAAGTCGGGACGATACAACCAATGTATCTCTTCCAAGTGGCTCAGGCTGTCTGGTAGAGATTGTATGTAGGGTGAGAAGTGCTTGTAAGTGTAATTGTAGTGTTGGAGTAGCTTTGGATGTGTGTGTAGTCTGTGAACCAGGTGCCGACTGGGTGCAAGCATACTTTACAGTAAGCAACACTGGTTCATCCACAGCACTCCTTGTGTCCGCCAATGCAGTACGTGACAGGGTGAACACTCCCAAAGTTTATTACCCTGGCGGAGCGCGAACCCTAGCTCACCCGTGTATGAAACGCACACTCTACCACAGAGACTCATATATATATATATATATATATATATATATATATACCGGTATTTATATCTATATCTACAGTATATCATTCTATCTATCTATCTATATCATTCTATCTATCTATGTCTATTTATCTATCTATATAATATAAATATAATAGTTTCGTTTTACGCCAGGTATCCCCGAAGGGCTAAGGCGTTGCCCCTGGCTAGAGGACTTTGGACTGGAGCACGTAGCATTTTATGACCGGATGCCCTTCCTGATGTCTACCAATGACCCTTGGGTGGATTCGATCCTCCGACCCTTCGGTCAGAGTGGAGCGCTCTAACCCACTGAGCCACTGCTGCTATATATATATATATATATATATATATATATATATATATATATATATATATATATTACATAGCCTATGATTTCATCATCCTTTGTGTAATTTTAACGCACAGTTGCTGCATGTTTGATCACGAGCGTGTTCTGCCTCAGTCCCCCCCTTCTACCGTTATAGTAGAGTAAGTCGTCCTTTCTGTTATTCAGTGCGGGATTGTCGACCGTTTGTCCCCATCGCTTCATTTGCGCGTCCTGCTTACAAGTTGTATCAGGCTCTGCTGGCCCCTATATAATGAGCTCAGTCTCTGCATCATTGCCACTTAGATCTGCTCCTCATTTTGTTCACATCTCTGTCCTCCCCTGTACAGATATTATTATTGTGAGTGCTCAAGAAGTCTCCAACCATCTAGCAGCTGTGTGTAATTTGAGTATAACTGTTGTTGCATTTTTTCTTGTACTGTATAGCATAAGTTTAATTTGTAGGCCTGGTGAAGTTTTTGTGATTCGTGTGGGGTTCTTTATGTCAGTCATTTTTGATAATAGTTTGTATCTGTAATTATTTATCTGGCATTCACTGAGTATTATCTGGTATCTCATTTTATCAGGGCTGACTTAGATAAATTTACTCTTGCTAATTTCGTGTTAATAGAGGCTATTGCAGTTAACCATATATTTAACCTGTTTATTTGCCATTACATTATCTTTATGAGTCCTGAACGTTTTGTTGTTAATTTAAGCATTAAACTTTAACTTGTAATTTTACCTAACTCTTTTGTTTTGAACCTGGAACTTTACGGGACAGTAGTGACTCTTCGTATTCTCACTTAAAGTGTACATTATCTTTCTCTGTTCCGTAACATAAATTTGGCGACCTCATATCAGGATATTCAGGATATTATCATAAGGATATTGCTTGATATTTTGTGACTGTTACTTATCCATGATGGCTACTATTTCTACACTTGATGAAGCCAAAGATTTTTTGTCAAATGTGCAAACAGTGTGTGATATAGAAAACAGAACAAAGAATGAACTTAAGCTTGTTGCTCAACAATTGGGAATTGCAGTTCACTCTCATCATTCTAAAGATCAAATTGTTGGCATGATTAATAAAAGCTTGTTTAATGTAACTCCTCCAAATGAGCAAACGCAGATTGAATTAGCTAAGTTACAGCTAGCTCTGCAGGAGGCTCGTGCTAAAGAAGCTGAATTTCAGGCAAATGCTAAGGAGGCGGAATCTCAGGCTCGGATTCAGGAGGCACAGATACAGGCACAAGTTGAACTTGCTAGGATTCAGGCAGACCATGAGTATCGCATGAAACAAGGTGGAACTGGATCATCTTGCTCTGATGATTTTGATGTGGCTAAAAATGTTAAACTTGTCCCTCCTTTTTAATGAATCTGATTTAACAAAGTATTTTCAGTTGTTTGAGAGGGTAGCTACAGGTTTTAATTGGCCTAAGGAGTATTGGCCAGTACTCCTTCAAACTGTTCTCACCGGTAAAGCTCAAGTAACTTATGCATCTTTGCCTCAGGATCAATGTGATAATTATGATGTAGTTAAGAGCTTGATTCTTAAGGCCTATGAGCTTGTTCCTGAAGCCTATAGAGTAAAATTTAGGACAACTTTCAAGCAAGATAAGCAATCCCATGTTGAGTATGCAAAAATCAAAGAAGATTTGTTGGAGCAGTGGTTAAATTCTAAGAACGTGGATTCTGATTTTGACAAATTTAAGCAGATGATTTTGCTGGAGGACTTCAAAAGGTGTATTAGTAAAGATGTAAGCCTATATCTTGATGAGAAAAGAATAGATAATTTGTCTGATGCTGCAGTTTTAGCTGATGAATATGTTCTCACTCACAAGAGATATTCTAGAGAAAAAGGGAAAGCTGAGTGTAAGTACGTTGCCTCTACTCAGAGTACAGGTAACAGGAAAGAGAATAAGGATGATGTTTCTCAGGAAGTAAATACCAGCTTCACCTCTAGATTTCAGAAAAGTAAATGTACTTATTGTAGTAAGCTTGGTCATACTACGGAGAGATGTTTCAGGAGACAGCGTGATGTGAACAAAAAGGAGTCTTTAAATATTCAGTCAATTGGTCTAGTGTTCACTCTTGAGAGTTCCCAGAATTCTTTAACTGAGTTAACTGAACCTGCTTTGAGGGGTAACTTAAATTCTCATGATGGAGCTCCTCTTTTGAGCAGTAACGTGGGTGACACTCTCAAGAGTTCATGTGCTAATTTCCTGTCTGATGGTTTTGTCAGTCCTCTGGACGGTAATGACAGGAAATCAGTTCAAATATATCGTGATACAGGTGCTTGCCAATCCCTTATGCTGACCAGTGTTCTAGGCTCTAATGTTAATTCCTCTGATGAAACTGTAATCTTACAAGGTGTAGGGAATAATTACTTCTCTGTCCCTCTGTGCAGAGTGAATTTAGAGTCTGGTTTTGTTAATGGTTCCGTTATGGTTGGGTTGGTTGAGACACTCCCAATGTCAGGTGTAACTTTCTTACTTGGAAATGATATTGGTGGAAGTCAAGTGTGTCCAGCTCCTCAGTTGTCTAGCGAGCCAGCGGCTGTGTCCCAGGATTGTGATGTCCCTGATGTGTTCCCTGCATGTGCTGTCACTAGGGCTAAGTCTAAAGTTACTGGTGATTTAGAGGATAATGATGATGATGATGTTATCCTAGCTGACACTTTTCTTGCTAATTTGGACCACTCACCAGATGAGGCATTACCCCGTAGTGTTGATAATTTGTCTCGTCAAGAGTTGGTTGAGTTGCAGGTTGCTGACCCTGAGTTGAAAGGTCTAGCTAACTCTGCTTGCAGTGAGGAAGAGTCAGCTGGTGCTTCTACTTGTTATTATGTAAAGTCAGGAGTACTTATGAGGAAGTGGAGACCCCCAACAGCATCAGCCGACTGTGAATGGGAGGTTGTACATCAAGTTGTCATCCCTCGTGTTTGTAGGCAGGATATCATTAGAGTGGCTCATGATTCCAGTTTGGCAGGACACCTTGGAGTGAGGAAGACTGTGGCACGCATTTTGAAACACTTCTACTGGCCAGGTATCTTCAGGGATGTTTCCTGGTATTGTAAGTCTTGTCACACCTGTCAAGTTGTAGGGAAGTGTAATCAGACTGAAAAGGTTGCACCTCTAGTTCCCATTCCTCCTTTTGAGGCGCCTTTCACCCGTGTGTTGGTGGATATTGTGGGCCCTCTTCCTAAGACTTCTTCAGGATTTTCTTATGTGTTGACCATGATTGATATGGCTACTCGTTATCCTGAAGCCATTCCACTTAGAAATATCTCAGCAAAGAACGTGGTTAAGGAAATGCTAGGGTTCTTCACAAAGTTTGGTTTGCCCAAGGAGGTACAGTCAGACCGGGGAAGTAATTTCATGTCAAACGTTTTCAAGCAGTCTCTGAAAGAGTTGGGCATCACCCAGATCACGTCTTCAGCTTACCATCCCCAGACCCAAGGAGCGTTGGAGAGATATCATTAAACACTCAAATCGATGCTCAAGAAATACTGTTTGGAACATCAGAAAGACTGGGATAAAGGTCTTCCATTCGTTGTGTTTGCCGCAAGAGAATCTCCAAATGAATCATTGGGCTTCTCACCTTTTGAACTACTGTTTGGCCATGAAGTAAGAGGACCCCTTAAGCTACTCAAGGAATGCTGGCTGTCGGAGGAAGATGACGTCAACCTGCTGGAGTATGTGATGAATTTCAAAGAACGGCTGTCCACTGCTTAACAGCTGGCGAGAGAGAATTTAGGAGCTGCTCAGGAGAAGATGAAGACTTGGTATGACAAGAAGTCCAGGTTACGCCACTTTCAGCCAGGAGATCAGGTTTTGTTTCTGCTACCAGTTCATGGGCAACCTCTTCAAGCCAAGTTTAGTGGCCCTTATTTCGTGGAGAAGAAACTCAGTGATGTCAACTATGTCATCGCCACACCAGATCGTAGAAAGGGCAAGCAACTATGTCACATCAACATGCTAAAGTTATATCACAGGCGGGACGAAAATAATCCAGTCTGCACTGTAGCTGTTCCACCCGAGTCTACAAGTGAAGTTCTCCCATGCAGCATGAGCCTGAGTGATAGTTTGGGGAAGAATCCTGATATCATGAATGATCTCCAGACTAAGCTTTCTCATCTACCTCCCAAGGAAAGGCAGGAGTTTTCGGCATTACTGCAGGAGTACCCGCAAGTGTTCCGTGCCACTCCAGGAAGAACTACTGTGTTGATGCATGATGTCGATGTTGGAGACGCAAAGCCAATTAAATTGCCTCCTTACCGTGTGAACCCAGTGAAAGTTCCTCTCATCCAGAAGGAGCTTGGCTACCTGTTGGACCACAAGATGATTGAGCCCTGTCAGAGCGAGTGGAGTTCTCCTGTCACTCTAGTCCCTAAGCCAGGTGGGTCACATAGGCTTTGCATCGACTACAGACGTGTTAATCAGATAACTAAAACAGACACTTACCCTCTCCCTCGTGTAGAAGATTGCATAGACAAGATCGGAAAGGCTAGGTACATAAGTAAGTTTGATTTGTTAAAGGGATACTGGCAAGTACCTATGACTGAACGTGCTATGGAGATCTCATGTTTTGTAACACTAGGAAAGGCTTTTGCATGTTCTGTAATGCCGTATGGTATGAAGAATGCACCAGCCACATTTCAGAAGCTCATGAATGTTGTAACAGAGGGTTTGGCAGGGTGTGTTGTTTATATTGATGTATTAATCTTCAGTGACAACTGGAAAGATCATCTATGCCATGTCAGTAAATTTCTTGACCGTTTAGTTCATGCTAATCTTGTAGCTAATTTATCAAAGTGTGAGTTTGGTCAAGCTAAAGTTCAGTACCTTGGGTATGTAATTGGTGGTGGACATGTTGCACCACCAGGAGCTAAGGTTCAGGTTATAAGTGATCTTCCCAGACCTAAAAGTAGGAAAGAGCTACAAAGATTTTTGGGAATGGTAGGTTATTACAGGAGATTTGTTCTTAACTTTTCTATTCTTGTATCACCACTTACAGACCTACTGAAAAAGGGAGTTAAATTTGTCTGGACCGATAACTGTGAATCCTCTTTCAACAAACTTAAAGCTATTCTATTAAGTCAGCCAGTGCTCGCTACTCCAAATTTTGCTAAGCCTTTTAAGATGGCTGTTGATGCAAGTGATACAGGAGCTGGGGCTGTTTTGCTGCAAGAGGATGATCAGGGTATTGAACATCCTGTATCTTATTACAGTAAGAAGTTCACTCCACCTCAAAAGAACTACTTAACTATTGAGAAAGAGCTTTTTGCCTTGATTTTGGGTTTACAGCATTATTTCATTTTATTTGTGTTCTGGTTTTGACCCCTATACCGATCATAACCCACTGAAATTCCTTAGTAAGTTTAAAGATAAAAATCAGAGATTGACAAGATGGAGTCTACTTCTTCAGGAGTATTTATTAGACATACAACATGTCAAGGGGAAAGAAAATGTTATTGCAGATTGCTTATCTAGACTTTAGACAGATTGTTTTAGAGTAATAAGAAATTTCCTTTGTAAATTTCTTTTTTCTTTGTGGGGAGGTGTTACATAGCCTATGATTTCATCATCCTTTGTGTAATTTTAACGCACAGTTGCTGCATGTTTGATCACGAGCGTGTTCTGCCTCAGTCCCCCCCTTCTACCGTTATAGTAGAGTAAGTCGTCCTTTCTGTTATTCAGTGCGGGATTGTCGACCGTTTGTCCCCATCGCTTCATTTGCGCGTCCTGCTTACAAGTTGTATCAGGCTCTGCTGGCCCCTATATAATGAGCTCAGTCTCTGCATCATTGCCACTTAGATCTGCTCCTCATTTTGTTCACATCTCTGTCCTCCCCTGTACAGATATTATTATTGTGAGTGCTCAAGAAGTCTCCAACCATCTAGCAGCTGTGTGTAATTTGAGTATAACTGTTGTTGCATTTTTTCTTGTACTGTATAGCATAAGTTTAATTTGTAGGCCTGGTGAAGTTTTTGTGATTCGTGTGGGGTTCTTTATGTCAGTCATTTTTGATAATAGTTTGTATCTGTAATTATTTATCTGGCATTCACTGAGTATTATCTGGTATCTCATTTTATCAGGGCTGACTTAGATAAATTTACTCTTGCTAATTTCGTGTTAATAGAGGCTATTGCAGTTAACCATATATTTAACCTGTTTATTTGCCATTACATTATCTTTATGAGTCCTGAACGTTTTGTTGTTAATTTAAGCATTAAACTTTAACTTGTAATTTTACCTAACTCTTTTGTTTTGAACCTGGAACTTTACGGGACAGTAGTGACTCTTCGTATTCTCACTTAAAGTGTACATTATCTTTCTCTGTTCCGTAACAATATATATATATATATATATATATATATATATATATATATATATATATATATATATATATATATATATATATATATATATATATATATATATATATATATATATATATATATATATATATATATATATATCATTTAATCATTCATCATCGTATCCTACGATGCCCCACAAGGAGCGAAGAAACTCGGGGCTATGCAAGTTGATCCTGACATTTAGGATAAGAATGACCATCTCACTCATCAGTGAGTGGCATTACGTGAGCAATAAACCCCAACCATCTCTTAGATGTAAACCTTCACCGGTTCAATCCGACTGGAGCGCTGTAATTACCCACCAAACCAGAAGTAGCCAAAGTTTGGCTATATGGTTACCACCCAGCGTAGTCAATGGTTTCCTGGTGTACAGGAAACCATTTGGCTTGTCACTCAGTGCAAAGTCACAGGCAGAAGGGAGAGGAAAGACTGAAGGAAAGAAAGACAGAGGAAGTGTAAAGTCACTCGTAGGCAGAAGGACGAGGAAAAAATGAAGGAAAGAAAGAAGGGGATGGAAGGAAGGAAGGATAGAGGAAAGGAAAGGGCAGACATCCGAGAGCAGCGCTACCTCGAGTGAGTGAATGGTGAGCCCCCATCTATATATATATATATATATATATATATATATATATATATATATATATATATATATATATATATATATATATATATATATATATATATATATGGTTATGTATGCCAGCGTTACACTGGGCTCAGGGAAGTGTTCCCTCTCAAAAAGGGAGACACCATTAGAGCTTCCACTTGGCCAAAAATCTGGTCCAGGTGGAGGTGTATTACTGACCAATACCCAGTGTTCGTACGTAAAACGACACCATTCACCCAAACATCCTGCTCTTATTCATCACTGAAAATGGTACGGTAACTTAATGGGTGAACTGATAAGTGACTGAGTGAATGGCTTTAGATACAGTTAGAGGAAAGCTCTATACTTCGCCACCTCTATGGTTGTGGCCAAAATGGATAAGCTTTTAGAAGCCGGTGTGAAAATGTACAGGAATTCAAACACCATGAACTCCACTAATATGCTGCAGGTCGTTATTATATGTTGCTTCATTTATATACTGTATATTTTTTTCTCAAGTGTGTCCCCAGTAAACTACACAAAGAGTGTCAAATAAAATGGCATTCCCGAACACTAAGCTGATCTATTTTTCCCAAAATTTTAGCATCAATAGTACAAAATATGCTGCTATATTGTGGAAAATATGCCTTGCATACAGTGGGAAGGTAACCTACTCTATTTTAAAAAAAAACACACACAAGAAATATGAAAGGTTACAGGGAAGTGAGCATGGAAGTAAAAAAAAGGCACTGCATGACAGTATTGTGATATCAACTCTAACGTATGGAAGTGAAGCTCGGACCTTGTTGGAATAACATTAGTCAAGAATAAGGGCAGTGGAAATGAGTTATTTGAGAGGAGCATGTGGAGAGACAAACTGACAAATGAGGAAGTGAAGGAGACCTGTGGTGTGGGTGTGGAAGTGATAGAAAGCATTAGGAGAAATACACTGAGGCGGTTTGGCCATTTGGAGAGGATGGAGAGCGAGAGACTAACGAGGAGAGTGCGTGAGAGTTGAAGTGGAGTGGGAGGCCGTGGATGAGATGGAGGGATGGAGTGAAGAAGTATATGAGAGAGGGGGGTGTGAGCTGGGAGCAAGGTAGTGAAGTGGCATTGAGCAAGGTGACATGGTGGCGATTTGCTTGTGGCCAGCCCTTACGGGATTAAGGTGTCTGGCAATAGACAGACAGACAGATAGTTACAGCGCTGTAATTAAGGTATTCAGAGATTTATAACTGCATAATAATAGAAAGAGAGAGAGAGAGAGAGAGAGAGAGAGAATGAGACACACACACACACACACACACACACATACATATACATATATATAGATAGATAGATAGATAGATAGATAGATAGATATAGATATATAGCCAGACGCCTTAATCCCGCAAGAGGTGGGATCACATAAATTGCCTCCATGTCGCTCTGTCCCCTGCCATTTCGCTGCCCTTCCCCCAGCTAACATCACTCTGTCTCATGTACCTCGCTACTCCATCCCTCCATCTCGTCCTCGGTCCCCCTCTCCCTTTCCCCCCTCCACATCACTCACACACACTCTTCTCGTTAGTCTTTCACTCATCATACTCTCCTCATGGCCAAACCACCTCAATGTATTCTAATAACCGTTTTCATTACCGGTACTTCCGCTTCCACACCACAATGCTCGTTAACTTCCTCATTTGTCAGTCTGTCTCTCCATATAACTCCACATGCTCCTCTCAGATAACTCATTTCCACTGCTCTCACTTCTGCTTTGTGTCCTTCCAACAAGATCTAGGCTTCACTTCCATACATTAAGGTGGGGATTACAATTTTATTATGCATCGAATTTTTTACTTCCATGCTCTCGTCCCTATTTTTTATCACTGCATTCATGAACCAGCAACCTTTCCTCTCTGTTGAACCCGTTCAAGAATTTCATAATTTTAACTTCCATCCTTACTCATCACACTGCCCAAGTACTTAAATTCTCTCACATTATCCATTTCCACACCATCAAACTCACTGTGCACTCAATGACTTCATTTCTCTCGAAGACCACAACTTTACTCTTCCCTATATTCACTTTTAGATTCCGGCTCTTACATACTCTTCAAATCCCATTCACCAAACCTTGTAGTTCCTTTTTGTCATCACTTAACAATACAGTATCATCTGCAAACAGAACAGGAAGTTTCCAAACGCAGCCGCCTTTCATTAGGGCCGCTCCGACATCCACTACCCTACCTTGTATCTGTTTTATAACTCCATCCATATAGAAATTGAACAAGCATGGCATCATGACACATTTCTATTCTAATCCAATATTCAAACAGAAAAATTCACTCAGTTCAACATCCACACGCATTGCAGCCCTAGTGCCATCATACATACTCTTCACTGCAGTGAACAGCTTCCAATTTACTCTAATTTTTTTTTGGATATTCCACATTCCTTGCCTATCCACTCTATCATTTGCTTAGCAATGAAGGCAACGTAGAATTTCTTTCCTTTCTACAAAAACTTTGTCAAAAAACACCTTAGGATGAATATCTGACCTATACAACCTCTTCCCTTCCTGAAATCTCCGTGTTCTACTCCAACTAATTCCTCTTTCATATCCCTGACTAAGAAAATATGTATCCTACCATATACCCGTACAATTTCTATTAGCTACACTAAGAATACAAATGCCCTTATGATTACAACATACTTCTTTTTCCCCTTTCCTTTGTACGAGGAAAAAATTGTACTCGATGTCTAATCCTCCGGGACTTTACCTTCCTCCCAGGCTAATCAGCACACCTTCCATATCCATTCTACTACTACTCGTACCTCTCTCCTATGCTTCAGCATTTCACCACACACTACGTATATTCCTGGTACTTCACCTATTTAACTTTGTTTATTGCTTCCACTACATCCATCCTAATGATCGCTTCCTCATTTCTCATCTCCATTCTTCTCCCAGCAATTTCCCTGCCACTTAAACTAGCGTTCCTTTCATTCCCTATGATTAGCTGTTCCTTAAAGTGTTCTCTCCATCTGCACACTTTTCTCCTTTCTCCACCAGCAATCTGTTATTTTTTTCTTTTATCTCTCTCTACCCTTTATATTGCCCTCTCTTTTTTAACCTCCATCGAGGACATTGTCTTACATTTTCTCCACTTTACTCTCAAAATCCTTCCAAACTCATCACCCACTCTCTTTTTACATTCTCTTACTAATCTTTTCACCTCTCTTTTCTTCTGTACATACAACTCTCTATTCTGTTACTCACCTTCCTCCGTGTATATATATATATATATATATATTTATATATTTAAGAGGATGGGTCTGTTATGACGTGGCAGGGGTAAACCAGTTCTGCTGTCGGGCCCTGCTGCGGATGTCACTGATTGGATTGCGCAGTTGACCCTTGTGCGGTGTGGTGCGGTGAGGATCTATCCGTTCTCCCCTTTGGGGATAAGATACGAATGAATGTGTTTGAATGGATGAGTAAATGGGGAGTGTGTCGTCCTGTCTCGGCTACCTCCCTTTCCTTGTGGGAAGCAGCCTAGGTATATATATATATATATATATATATATATATATATATATATATGTATATAGTGTGTGTGTGTGTGTGTGTTTGTGTGTATTGAGACTTGCTAAACAGCCTTACAGGTAACAACGGAATATTAACAGCCGAATATTCTTTCGTTGCTGTGAAGTAGGTAGCATAAAGGCATGAAAAGTATATATTATATCAATATTACCATGGTAATGGAGGATGATCTTTAACTAGGTTTAGAAAGCTGACATACTTCTGTGAAAATTTCCATCATATACGCTGAACACAAAATAATATATAATCACAAATTCTGTGAGTCTATATGGTTTGACTTTTAACCTTGAAATACTTTTTCAAAATCTATCTATCTATTTATATACCTAGGCTGCTTCCCCCAAGGAAAGGGAGGTAGCCGAGACAGGACGACACACTCCCCATTTACTCATCCATTCAAACACATTCATCCGCATCTTGGTCCCAAAAGGGAAAAGGAACAGATCCTCACCGCACCACACCGCACGAGGGTCAACTGCGCAGTGCAATCAGTGACATCCGCAGCAGGGCCCGACAGCAGAGCTGGTTTACCCCTGCCACATCATAATAGACCCATCCCCTTACCCGCACCTGACCTGACTAGCTGATTAGACCAAATGAGGAAGAATATCCCCGCAGGGCTGCGTCATCATTTATTCATTCACAATTTCTCTCCATTTATTTCTGTCATGCACAGCCACTCTTCCTTGCTCAACAGACATCCCTCTCACATCCAGTGCTCTCTTCACACTGTCCATCCATCCTATTCGTGGTCTCCCTCTCAGCCTTACACCTCTCACATCAGATCTAGTTATCTTTTTCACCAATCACTCATTATCCATTCTCTCCATATGCCCAAACCATCGCAACACCCTCTGCTCAACTCTATCAGCCATCTCCCGAACAACTCCAGTTCTCCTTCGCACTTCATCATTTCTCACTCGATCCATACGCGTCCCCCCACACATACTCCTCAGACACCTCATCTCCATTACATTCAAACTTTTCCTCTCTGCTACACCCATATTTTTTTTTTAAATGAGAAAGGCTTCTATTTATATTTTCCTAAGGGACACTTTCGTTAAGTCTGAAGCAAAATGATGATAAATTAAAGGAATGGCAATAAGCGATAAAGACTGTAAGAACCATTGAAAATTCTCTCTACATTATGGTGTGGTGGTGAGTATAATGGGAACTTACTATGATTAACAAGTCTAAATAGAAGAGCACCCAGTGTCTCCAGAGACGATGAAACAGACAGCTAAAGGGGCAGTTAATCTCATTAACCCGTCACGTCCAGAGCTATTTCGCACCTCTGACTCCCTCCAATCCCGAGGTATTTTGGATTTTTTTTTTTTTTTGGGGCTAAAACCTACGCTTTTGGTAAGAAACATCGAAAATTCATAGAGAAATCGCTCACCTGAGGTTTAAAATACTCGATACAGTTAGCAGTACCTCCTTGCCTTACTGGGTTTTTATCAGGCTGGCTCCAAAGAAAACGAGTTCTGTCGGAGGGTAACTATTCCACACCACTCATAAACGGAATTTATTTATTTGTTTGGTACGAATTTATATGTAGTACGAGAGTATATTGGTTTTCAAACAGTAATATAGGCATTTTAAGCATTGTTTCACTCACTAACTCATCAACATACCTGACCTTTTTTGGTGACAATACCTGATCATCATTCCTGACTGTTTCTTCCTCTAATGCTATGTAAACTTTGTCCTCCACATTATCATCGATTGGGGAATAACTCTGGCCCTGAATGCCTTTATTGATGAGGTCACTGGTAACAGGTGAATTGCCGAGACAATGGCATGCAGAGGGGGGAAGGAGGTTATGCGGTGTAAGGCATTGTCCCTGCCTGGCATCTTGCCATCTTGCAGAGGAATAGAGGAAGGTGTCCTGTGTATACGTAGGAAAAATCACGCGCGAAAATTGAAAATTGTGCAAATTATGAACCTTGCAATTGCACAACGTACTAGTACGTTGACGGGACTAACTGTGACACAATGTTGCGACGTACCCATACGTTGATGGGATGTCTCGGGTTATTATGAGTACTATGGTAATAATATGTCACACCTATTCCATTCCCTTTAACTCTACTGTCAATATTTGCAGGAGATAAACGTATATTTTGCAACTGCTAAGTCATATATTACTAGTATTTTGTGGAAAGTGTTAGTAAAAAATTTTCTTTAAATCCAACAGTCTAAAAGCATTACGACATGCAACGAAAGAAGTCCTTTACCAATGTGAGCTACAGAAGTTGCATATATTTTCTCACAAGGAATGATCTGTAACTGATATCTTCTATAGGCGAACGTAGCATTGCTATAATAAAAGTACAAAGAAAATGAGTCCATAGAAAAAAAAAAGGCCCTTGTTATATGCTGCATGTGATCTGAAAATCATGCTTATCACCCCCCCCCCCAAACAAAAGAATCATGGAGTTTTGTACAGAGGAAAAATGTGGTGAACTATGTCAGCACATGTGACCTTTGAACTTCACCTTGCGACCTTAACCATTTAACTTGAACATATGAATATTCATATTATCAAAAGACTATCCAGCTTAGACATGGATGGCAAGGGTGTTCATGGAGGGAACGAAAAGAACTAATCTTGCAAAAAGATGGAGACATTTCTGAACATTCTGTGGACCAAAGCCAGACATACTGGCCAAGTTTGCTTTATATTCATACACACTTGGCGATAGGCAATATACACACTCGGCAGTATAAGTTGTGTGTGTGTGTGTGTACACACACACACACACACACACAGACACACAGACACACACACACACACACACACACACACACACACATATATATATATATATATATATATATATATATATTTATATATATATATATATATATATATATATATATATATATATATATATATATATATATATATATATATATACCATAAAATCTGAACCCCGTCCTTCGAAATTTGTACAGTGACTCAGGAAGTGTGCGAGTGATTATACGATAGACACACTCTTTACGGCCAACCTGATGGGTGAGGCAAGAAAACACCGTCTAGATCTCAGTAATAACACTGTTGAAGTAGAATCCTCTATCTGTACCAGAGGCTTGGATATGACACCTGTAAGCTAGAATCTGTGCCATTAGTTGGAAAAGATATGTACCGCTTGGATAATAACATCTAATTGAGTCTAGACACTGATGTGTGAACTAAAATAGTGAAAGAGTTTCCCAAAGACAAACTCGGAGGTCTTAGGTAGCTGAACCAGAATCAAACCACCCGTTCGTTCGTCCATCTTTTCGTTCAATTGCACTCTTCAGGCCAAATTACGGACCAAATATGACGACAAAGGTGTCGAAGGAATCATCTCCAGCTGACGAAGCGCCCTCACTACAGTGGTTGACACACTCATGTCAACCCAAAGGGCACGGTGAAGAATTAAAGAGCCAGAGTCATACAGCAGACTTCTTTATTACAGGAGGACTAACATACGATCAGTATAAACGGAAAAGGCACTCACTGTGCAGTAACTAGTGCCAACTCATATATTTTAGACTATTAAACTAAATTGCATAAAACGCTAAATATATATCTATGTCTCTGCCTTATTAGACGGTATGGAAATACATCAAGAGTAGGTATAGGTTAAACCTTTATTTGGTAAAGGATTATCACACATATTCATTACTCCCAGTGAAAGACTAATACAGCCTAACAGAATGGCTGCAAAATCTGAGATTATTGCATTACAAAGAATGTTCTGCTAAAATAAGGGATCATAGCAGACTTCATCTTCTGGACCCTAGTGCGGCAACACGCAGCTAGTATTATATGTACCAGGAAGATTGAATATATATGTTTTTTATTTCGTCAGATCAATTACGTTGGCGGAAAACGAATGGTCAGATTGATTTAGTCGGTTATAAAATATTTTGGGGAACTATTACCTTGCAAGAATAAACTCCTCACGTTCCACTGCACCAGACTTAAAGCTAATGGCGCAGTGGTTTTCTAAATATGAATGTTGCTGCCACCGCAAGCAAGGAGAAAGCAATTAATTATTGGAGAGAAGTGAAATGTCCTAATGAGTTCATAGAACCACTCAAACTTCCATTAGAGTCGGAGTGAATCAGCTGTGAATGCATGCAGCTTAAGTTTATAGCCTACTTGAATGCGTCACTACACACAGGCACACATACATAATTCTCCATCGTCTATCTCCCTCAGTCATAGACATTTAAGAGGGAGTATGTGATGGAAAGCACGAGTTGTACAGGAACAGTTTGCTATTATCATATAAATGACTGACAAGCAAAATCACCTTCTGCATGCCGCGAAACCATTTTTTAGGCTGGGTGGTAAAAAGTAACCATCCCTTTGCTTAGGGTAAAATAATGTTGCCTCAGTATTCCTTGCATACTTAAAACTGAGAGGAGAGAGGTGGTGTGCGTGGGGGACCCAGTACCCTATATATACCTGCTGTATACTACCAGAAAGCTTCAAATCTGACGTTAAGACCACAGAACTGCATTGCCGTGTGGACTTCAATGAACGATGGAAGAAAGTGGAGGGAGAGAACATACAGTATTTAAAGAAGCATGACTCAGTAGTACTGTGTAAAACTAATATGAAAGGAATTAACCTGGATGAATGAATGGGAAGTTGTAAAATGTGCAATGTCAGGCATGAGGATTCGTAGGCACAGTAAGTAGGGAGTTGCCTTGCTGCTGAACTATGAATGACAGAGAGGAATGAAGAATTAATGAACTGATTTGAGGTGCATGTATCTATATAATAATGATACGATTTCTGTATGATTGTTTGTCTGTTACCGTAACACAGCAAAAAAGGCGCAACGTTGCGAAATTTTCGTTACAGCAATGTACCGTTAAAATGCTCTACCTTGAAGAATAAAACAATTTCCAGTCCAATCGGGCCACCGGTTCCCATGTTGTGACTCATTTCTGGTCTTTTCTTTCAAATTTCGTATTTGTTTTTAGTGGAGGAGATGGATTCGTTCTTGGCCCGGCAAGGAAATATCCAGCATGACAAGAGAGAAGAGTGACGTGTTTGTTGTATTATCACTCTTTCGCCTCTCCTTCCTCCCTCCTTATACTCATAAAATTGTATACTATAATGCAATACCATAATGTAGTATAATAGCAAACACTACCATCTTGCCTCTCTGTCTCTGTCGCTGTGTCTGTCTGTCTGTCTGTCTCACACACACTCACACACTCTCTCTCTCTCTCTCTCTCTCTCTCTCTCCTCAACGGGTGCCCCAGCAAGATAAAAATAAGGGAAAATTCCTCTCTCCATTTCACTCACGGCATGAGTAATTCCAATTTCTTTTACTTTTCAACTGAAAATAAGAAACGACATCGAGCGGAGGCCACTGAAGGTTGCCTTTAAGTGAGTGTTAAGTTTAAGGTGATGATGGTGAACTGGATGTTGAATGTTGCATGTACCTGTACATCTTGTACTGATAAAAGTATGGAGCGATAAGACAGGTTATAAGACACTGGACGAGAGTGAGGAAACAAATATAGTGTGAATACACTGGGGCGCCAGAATGGCAGAGGTGACGGTGACACTGGGAATGATGTAATGGGTCGTTTTGGACTGCTATAGAACAAGGATTACGAACGGTGGCTAAAGGACTTGTGTCAAGAATGAAGATTGTACATTATTGGCTCATATATCAAAAACACAAGAACAGATACATACAGTACAGATATTGAGAATGTTGAATGTAGCTCAATCAATAATAATGTTTGTAGGGAGAAAGATGCTTGGGAGGGTCGGTGACATAAGGGCGGCGAGAAGACAATGCGGAGGATTATGTAATGAAGGTTTTTCTAACAAGATCATACTGATGTGAGTTTACTGGATGAGGCGCAAGAGAAGTACTCAGATACGTTGAAGATCTGCTTTTCCTGTCGGTAGTGTATATTTGTTGATCTCTGCAGTTACTAAATCGTTTTGTAATACAATTGTTCTTCCTGATTTTGGCTCCATTGCTGTTACTGCTGCACTTGTTTTATTTTCGGTGTTGTCATTTCTAAAATACTGTCTTCGTTTTTACGGCTGCTGCTTTCATAGCTGTACTTTGTTCTCATTATCCCCTCCCTCACGTTTTGTACAGCTATGTAGCAGGATACAGATAACTGAAACAAGAAAATACAAAACTTTACAGTATAGTGCTACTTTTGTTCCTTCATGCCCCTGTTCTTTATCTGGGTCATACCCTCCCTATACATTGTAACAATGAGAAATAATGCTGCTGCTGAAGATGATGATGATGATGACAATGATGATGATGATGGTGGTTAATCACAGTATGTAGTTAGTGAGAGGGGTGAAGGGGAGTAAGTGTGTTGGACTGAAGGCTCTGAATCACCAACATAGTATCGCCAACCCCTCTGCGTTCTTCATTCAGTAAAAGAAGAAGAGGATTGGACCCTATGTAATATGGAATATGTTTAAATCATTACAAGCTTCAGGAAATATCTAAGCCTGTAACTCCACCTCGTCGCAAGTACGCATGTGTTCGGTTTATCAGGAGGTAAAAAAATTTTTATGGCATTGCCTGACATCACTCCAGGTAACAAGAGACGACAAAACTTGACCAATTTCAAAAGTATAATATTTAGATCTTTGTAAAGTAGTTCATCCCATCGTAGAGGACACATATTCACAAAGGGAAGCATCAGGATTCCATTTCCATTATTTTGCTAAGGTATCTGGGATGCGCCACTGGAAAAACAACACAGCCTGTATTCAGTAAGTCACCCTTCCTCTTGGGTTCTGGTAACAACGCATAAGACGTTGCTAGCGTCATTTGAGTTCACTTGAGTTGTTTAGAGGAACACTGACTCCGACGACTGAAGGACTTTTCTCCTGAGCTAACTAAAATCGTCTGCCATTAGCCTGGCTAAAACATAAACAGGTTCCTCTGCTCAAGGAATTAAAATCTTGCTTTCTATTGTGTAACTGATGGAAGATTTGCCTAGAGTAAATGTTTATTTTTTCGTTCTTTCCGAGTCTACCAGGTGGGTAGATCATATAATACTACTAGAAGAGTAAAACAATCATATACATTTAACCTCTTCATTGCATCTCGTCCAAACAGAAGGATCATTCACAATGAGTAATACCCTCGCCTTGCAATCGGTCTAAGAGCTGTAAGCAAGGTGAAATATAACGCCTGCGTAGCATTTCCTCTGCACGTATTAATTTTCCTCTGTACATCATTACATTCCGTTTTATCTTACTGTATAGTTTTAAAGTCTCCATAGTTTTCATCAGTAACAATAAAAAAGATACCGAGGTGCAATGTGCCGAAAAAAATAATTAGGAATAACTGCAATGAAATACACTATGCCATAAAATAGGACTCTAAGATTGAACATTAGACTCTATCATGTGGCATTAATGTTTCACTGATAGTTCTTCAACAGAAGTTATTTCACCCATGCCTAACGCTCAAATTGTCTACCAAATGTGGTTCACATTGGATCAGAAGTGTTTACGGCGACATTGTCCCATGACCCTACCACCCTTACCTTTAACCTCTTGTTCTCAAAATACAATCACCCCATCCTTGGCTAAACATAAACTCATCGACCAAGTTTAGGCCAAATCAGTTTAAAACTATTTGAGATAAAGGCCTAAAAATTTAATGTATCCCTACGATCTCTAACTTTGACCAGTTATGTTCGATATCGAATCACTTCATCCTGCCTGTACCATCAGTCATTTAAACTTATCATATAAAAACTGGCTAAGTTAACACTGACCTTGACCAATGAGCTATGACTTTTTTCAGCCAAAATTTGATCATTCTTTTCTCCAGTAGTCTTCATGTATCGTTTCAAATTCGGTGCAGTTCCATTTATCATTAATCTTTAATCCTGCTAACGCATAGACAGGCAGACAGAAAGACGGATAAAAGGTCAGCCAGATATACAAACAACTAGACTAACTAAACACAACGTACCCTCGCGCTATTCGGGTCGGTGTAATAAAATCTACTGGTAGAAGGAGAAATAAACCTAAAGTCCATTAAATATTCTGGAGTAAGATAGTCTGGCCAAGGAGCCGTTCTCTACACAAGGAGTAATATGTGAGTAATTGTTACCATTTTTCCTTGCAAACAACACTTGAAAACTTTTAAAAACCTAATTATTCCTCTTGGACTGAATCATTCGCAACATATTCCATATTCTTCCTCAGTTATGATTATCTTAATCTGGATATTTCTTTTCGACACACCGGACACTCCTGACTTTTCTTTGTTTAATGTTCCTCCGGCGTCTCTGCATATCGGTGTTTTCTTCCAATGCTCCCCTTCATCAGAGTTCTTCTCGTCGCGACATTATTTCTATTTTTTTTTTTTTTTTCACCCATTACTATCCTCTGTTACAATTTTCTGTATTCCACATCTATCTGTCAATCTCTGTCTATCTGTCAGTCTGTCGATAGATAGATACACACACACACACACACACACACACACACACACACACACACACACACACACACACACACACACAAGGGATTATCGTATATTATCGATATAATCTATATATCTACATCTGCCTTTTTGTTTAAATTTATCAGTCTATCTATGTGTATCTATCTATATTTATATCATTATCTGTCTATCTGTTCATCTATCTATCTATTTTTCATTATCAGCAGCAGCAATTGCAAATCACTGCTGAACAAAGGCCTCCCCCAGCCTTCTCTACAAATTCCTTGACTGAACCAATCGCTGCCTCGTTCTACATGCAAACTGCTGTGTCACATCTCTCCAACTCCAGTTTGGGATTTTCCTGCAATGCCTACAATCTTTTGCAGGCCAGTCAGTCAGCCTATTGCTCCATCGGTTATTCCTTTTCTCGCTACATGACCTGCCCACCTTCTTTTCTGTTCTTTTTTAACAACTACAATATCTTTAACTTTAGTATGCTTTCTCACCCACGTTGATCTTTTCTTGCCTCTTAAAGATATTCCCAACATTGACCTTCCCATTGCTCTTTGAGAGCGGATTGGTTGCTTTTCCATGGATTTTATCAGTGTTCAGGCCTCACAACAGTTCGTCATAGCTGGGATTAAATATTCCTTATATAATTTTCGTAGTCACGCAAACTTACAAGCTCTTTTTCATGCTGTCGCTGTCTGTCTATTTACCGAAAGCTTTCCATCCATTTATAATTCGTCTTATTTCGCTATCATGGTCTTTCGTTAGTTTTAGTATTTGTCCCGAGTAATTGTACTCCTCGACTTCAAGTTTTTTTTTTTTTTTTTTTTTTGCTTATTCTGATGACGCTCTTTAGTGTGTTTGGATAAACATTAGTTATACTCTGGTTCATACTTAGCCCTGCTCTGAGACTTTCTCTATTTAGGTCATTTTACGTTTCTTCCAATGTCTCTTCTGTTTCTGCAATTAGGACAATGTCATCTGCAAATACTGAAAAAGAAAACATAATGGAGAGAACCTCGATCTATGTTTACTTCTTTGTTCTGGCAGTCTAGCTTTCTGAAAACACTTTCTTTGGCATGCTTCAAGTAATTCTGTTGAAAATATATCTCCCTGACGCACACCATTTTCAACATTATTTTTTTCAGAGTCTTTAACTGTAACATTTATCTCTGTAATTATATAAATCGTGTTTTCGAGCAGTTTTACAATGTTTTCATATTCTCCTTGTTCCCGCAATGAATTTATAAATTGTTATGTGCTCCACTAGGTCGAAAGTCTTTTCGTAATCAACAGAACCCAAACACAGTGGTTTATTATATTCTGTTGCTTTCTCAATTACCTGATTCAGTGTGTAGATGATCAAAAGTCGAATAACCGCTTCGGAATCCTGCCTGGTCACGAGATTGATTTTCTTCGAAATTTGTTATTATGTTCGTAAAGAATTTAGTGAAGAGTTTATCAATAACTGATAATAAGCTAATGGGTCGATAGTTACGAAGCAAAATATCTATTGTATTACACCATGTTTTGGGAATTTTCTTCTTTTTTATAAACTGAGTAAATTAGTGGGCGAGCCTGTTTTGTTCTTCTGCTCCTGCATCCAACAGCAAATTTGCTACTTGCCTACTCCACCTTTCCTGGGGCCTTCTCTCAATTCGTACTTTCAAGTGAAATGTTTACCTCCTCTGGTGTTACAGCAGGTGTTTTACTTGTGTCAGCAGAAAAGTTAGCTATTGGTACTACTGTCTTTAATGTATACAGTTCTTTTTAAAATCATCTGCTTTCTTCAACATTCTATCTCTACATTTAAAGACTTCATCGATTTTGTCTTTCAGTGATATAAGTTGTGGCCTTCATACTTTCATTTTATTTTGGACCTGTTTCCGACTACTTCCTTTCTTTACGGTTTCTTTGATCTCATCCAAGTTTCTCTCTCTGTTTTTCTTGTCTATCTCTCTTGTTGATAAGCATATTTAAGCCTGCCCCGCCTGTTTCACCCTTCATGGTTTTTACTTTCATCTTTCTTGTTTTCATGGGCTCGACGGTCATTTTGAACGCTTGTTGGCTTTGCTTATACTAGCTTTTCCTACTACCTCCGCTGATTATCATGGCATTTTTGTTAGTCTATCATTCAGTTCATCAGTGTCACGCTTAACATAAGTTTGAGCCTGAAAACTTTCCGTAAAGCTTGCCTTTTTTTTGCTTACTTTTATTCGGCATATCTTTTTATTTTTCACCAGCTACTTTCATTCACTTCCAAAACTGAATCTGTCTGCGCAACCCTCTATACTTTCCTCTCTTCCTATACTGTGTTTACATTATTGATAACTGCGACATTTACGGTCATGTTATTCTTATCTGCAACAATGAAGTTGATTTCTATATTTGTTTCTCCATGTGGAGTACACCAGGTCCATTTTCTCCCTGTTCTATTGTGAAAGAATGTGTTCATTATTCTGATATTAACCATTTCAGCAAAATTTATCACTATTTCACCTTTGTCAATCCCATGAGTTTATATATATATATATATATATATATATATATATATATATATATATATATATATACAGTATACTGCATATATATATATATATATATATATATATATATATATATATATATATATATATATATATATATATATATATATATACAGTATACTGTATATATATACCTATCTATCAGTCTGTCTATCTATTTATGATATATATATCATAGATGGACAGATAGATAGAATCTATATCTATATCTATAGATATATCTATCTACCTCTCAATCTATATCTATATCTGTATATCTATATCTATCTATATATCTTTCTGTCTGTCTATCTATCTATCTATCTATATATATGTATGTATATATATATATATATATATATATATATATATATATATATATATATATATATATATATATATATATATATATATATATATACACACACACACACACACACACACACACACACACACACACACACACCAGGTGACAGAGATAAATGTAGCCTAAACCTAATATAATAAGGTGATTAGCAAAGAAAGAGGAACAGGGGCTGGATCCCACTGTTATCTTGCGCGTCCCTGGGTGGCCGATAGGAGAAGGCCTTCCAGATAATACAAGGCACATTCTTGGAAGCCTCGGACCATGGAACCCATTATAGATATAGAAAGGTTTACCGAATATACTGAATATGGTGGCACAAAAAATTGCATCTCACCAGAATGTATGTAGCAGGGAGGTGGGATTATTTGCTACAATCCACCCAACCAAACATGAATTCTTCCGGTAATAATTTCTCTGGCGTTCCTGTTGGATCATCGTCTACTAAATGTCCAACCGCAAGCTTCCCGTGTTTCCAGGCAGTGTGCCACCGAAGGTGAATAGGCATTTTCTCGGCCAATGGGAGACCGGGACATTGAACAAACTGATATCCGTGAAGATCTACACTTAGAATGTGTAAAGCCTTGTAGAAGAGTACAAACTTGGTATCTTAATGGCTGAAATAGAAACCTTTAGGTGGAATATTGTAGGCCTGAGTGAGATCCTCAGAAAAGAACAAGAATTTATTCAATTCCAAGACAGCAACCACGTATTATACTAGAAAGGAAAATAAAATGAAAGAATTATTGATGTAGGATTTCTAAATAACAGAAATCTTGCAGAGAACTCAGTTAAATTACGCAGTGAATTTGTCAGAGTAGCATGGATGTAATTACACTAAAGATACACCCTGAAAGTAATACAAGTACGGTACATGCACTAACTTCACAAAGCTCAGATGAAGAAAGAGAAACATTCTGTGGCTACATGTCCCAGATTTTGGAATTAGAGAAGGCCACATATGCTATAATCATGTGAGAGTTCAATGTAAAAGTTGGTAAAGAAAAAATGGAGGGGCATTTATGAGAAAATTCGGAGTGGGAGATGGGAATGGCAGAGGTGAAATGGTGGTAAATTTGGCTGAAATGTATAACATGAGAATAGTGAACACATTTTTTTCTCAAAACGAAGAAGAAGAAAATGGGCACGGGTAAGTCCAAATGGAGAAACAAAGAATTAAACTGAATTCATTATAGCAGATAATAACACGATCATAAATGTCACATTTATCAACGAAATAAATATAAGAATTGACCACAAAATGATGGGTTGCACAGCCAGATTCAGTTTCAGAAATGAATGAAAGTAGCTGGTTAAAAAGAAAAAGATGTCCAATAAAAATAAGCAAAAACAAGACAGCCTTTCAGTTAGAAACAACAGATTTGAGGTTCTATGTTATGCTTGGCGTGACATTGATGAGTTGAATGACAGACTAAAGAAAACGCAAAGAGAATCAGCGGAGGTAGTAGGGAAAGCTAATACAACAAAAGTCACCAAGTATTTAAAAATGACCATCGAGCTCATGAAAAGAAGAAAGGAGATGTAAGTTAAGATAATGAAATGAAAAAGAGACACGGTGGAATTAAATAAGCTTATGAACAACTGACAGGGAGAGGATGAAAGAAAGAGGATCATGGATCAGCTTAAAGAAACCGACAATAAAGGAAAAAGTCTGGAACAAGTCCGAGGTAAAATGACACCAAGAGAGCAACAAATTGTATCACTGAAAGACAAAAAAAGGTGTGAAGTCAGTAAATGCAAAGATAGGATGGTAAGGCAGCAGAAGAATTTTACAAATAATTGAATATATCAAAGATATTCATAAGTGAAATATCTGAGTAACAACAGACAAAGTAAACATTTCTCTTAAAGTATGAAAAGAGAGAAGGCCACAGAAGTAGATGGAATAGTAGCAGATTACCGGCGGATGCAGGAGAAGAATTACAGAACAGGCTCACCCACTTATTTACTCAGTGTATAGAAAAAGACAATTACCAAAACATGATGTGCTATAGATATTTTGCTTTACAAAAAAGGCTACTCAAAAGATCTTAGTAACTATCGACCCATTAGCTTATTAACAGTTATTTACATATTCTTCACTAAAGTCTTTATGAACAGAATAACAAAAAATCTGGGAGAAAACAAGCCTCGTGAGGAGGCAGAATTCCAGAGCGAGTATTCGACTACTGATCATCTACTCACAATGAATCAGCTAATTGATAAAAGTACAGAATATACAATAATAAACCGCCCTGCTAAGGCTTTTTTGATTACGAAACGCTTTCAATCCAGAAAAACACACAGATATCAAATATTCATTGTTGGATCAGGGAGTAAATGAGGACATTGTAAAACTGCTGGAAAACATAATCAAGAGGGAACTGTTGCAGTTAAATTACACAAAGACTCGAAAAAAATAAGATTGAGAACGGCGTGCATCAGGAGGCTACAATTACATCAAAATTATATTCTGCAAAGCCTAGATGGTGTTTCAGAAATCTATACTGGGAGAACAATGTAGTAAACACAGATGGAGAAAACCTAAACCATTTAAGATTTACAGATGACAGTCCTAATCTCAGAAACAACAGAGACATTGCAAGAAACATTAAATAATCTAAACTGAGAAAGTCTCAGAGTAGAACTAAGATGAACCGGAGTAAAACTGATGGTTAATCCAAATGCACCAAAGAGCGTCATCAGAATACACGAAAGAAATTCTTGAAGAAGTCGAGGAGTACAATTACTCCTGGCAAATACTAAAACTAACGAAAGACCATGATAACGAAATAAAAAGACGAATAATAACTGGATGGAAAGCTTTCGGTATATATAGAGAAGTAATGAAAAGGAGCTTGCCAGTTTGTTTGAAACGAAAATTATATGGGGAATGTATAATCCAAGCTACGACGTACTGTTGTGGGGCCTGAAAATTAACAAAATCTATGGAAAATCAACTAATCTGTTCTCAAAGAGCAATGGAAATGTCCATGTCGGGAATATCTTCAAAAGACAGGAAAAGATCAACTCGGGTGAGAGAGCAGACTGAAGTCAAAGTCATTACATAAGTTATAAAAGAACAGAAATAGAGGTGGGCAGGTCATGTAGGAATAAGGGATACCCAGTGGCGCAAGAGGCTGACTGACTGGACTCCAAGATATTGTAGGCATTGCAGAAAAAGGCCAGATAGGAGGTGAAGAGGTGAGAGAAAGAAGTTTGCAGGTAAAACGTGGCAGAGATTCACTCAGTCAAGAAATTCGTGGAAGAGGATGTGGGAGGATTTTCTTCTGCAGTGGACTTGCAATGGCTGATGATCTATCTTTCTGTCTATTGCCAGACTCTTCAATTTTGTAAGGGGTGGTCACAAACAACTCGCCTCCATGTTGCTCTGTCTCACACCATTTCACTGCCCTTCTCCCAGCTTGCACATCCCTCTCCCATAGACCTCTCCACTCCTTTCCTCCATGTCATCCTCGGCCTCCCCCTCCCTGTCGTCCTTCCACCTCACTCACATACATTCCCCTCGTTAGTCTCTCGCTCTCCATCCTCTCTATATGGCCAAACCTTATCAATGTATTTCTCCTAACACTTTCTATCGCATCCACATCCACACCACAATGCTCCTTCACTTCCTGATTTGTCAGTCTGTCTCTCCGTGTAAGTCCACATGCTCCTGTCAAATAACTTATTTTCACTGTTCTCATTCGTTACTTGTGTCCTTCCAACAAAGTCCAAGCTTCACTTCCATACGTTAGAGTTGGTATCACAGTACTATTATGCACCGACTTTTTTTACTTCCAGGCTCACTTCCCTATTTCTTATCGCTGCTTTCAAAGAAAGAGCAGTCTTTCTTCCTTGCTGTACCCATTCATGCACTTCATCCTCCAAACTTCCATCCTTACTCATCACACTATCCAAATACTTAAATGCAGTCTCATTTTCTTCATCATCCAGTTCCACTGCACATTCAGTGACTTCATTTCTCTCGAAGACCGTAACTTTAATTTGCCCTACATTCACCATTATAATTCGTTTCTTACACAGTCTCCCAAACTCATTTGCCAACCCTTGCAATTCCCCTTCATCTTCACTTAAAAATACAGTATCATCTGCAAACAACAGTACACTAAGTTTCCAAACGCTGCCGTCTCTCATTAGGGCCTCCCCAACATTCACTGCCCTACCTTGTACCTCCTTTATAACTCCATCCATATACAGACTGAACAGCCATGGGGACATGAAACATCCCTGTTTCAATCCAACATTCACTATCACTCAGTTCACTATCCACACGCACTGCAGATTTAGAACCCTCACACATACTCCTCATGGCATTCAACAACCTCCCATTTTCTTTATATATTCTTAATATTTTCCACATTCGTTGTATGTCCAATCTGTCATAAGTTTTCTTCAAATCCATGAAGGCTGCATACAACTTCTTTCCCTTCTCTAGAATCTTTTCCACTAAAGACCAAACAATGAAAACCTGATAGACATATCTGCTCATTCTAAAACCTCCTTGGTCTTCCCCAACTAATTCCTCTGTTATTTCCCTAACTTTGTCAATAAGTATCCTACCATAAGCTTTTCCTATTACACTCAGAAGACAAATGCCCCTATGATTACCACATTTTTTCCCGTTTTCCTTTGTACAGGGGAAAACTGATACATGACTTTCAATCCTCCTGGACAGGCCAATCTGCACATCTTCCATTCTCATTCTACTAATCGTTCTCCCTCATGCTTCAGCATTTCACCACACACTTCATCAATTCCTGAGGCTTTCCTCATTTTGACTCCTTCATTGCTTCCACTACTTCCATTCTACTAATCTCTGCCTCCCTTCTAACCTCCCTCCTTCTTCCAGCCATTTCTCAGCCACTTATACTCGCATACTTTCATTCTCTATGTTTAACACTTCCTTAACCCGCCCCGTCCCGACCACTTTTTGACCACTGGTACCCCCCAATCCCGACCATTTTTCGACCCTTTTTTTTTTTTTTGCTTAAACTTTCGCTTTTGGTCAGAAACAATGGTCAGTGGCAAAGAAATTGGTCCCCGGGGTCCCTAATTACCCTAACCAGGTATGCCTTGGTCCCACCTGGCCCCGTGTTCTCCGTAGGCGGTCTGAGCCTCAAACGTTTTCTATGGTATTATAAGTCTGGGAAACCAATGAAAGTAAGTAGATATGTATTTATTACAAACATAAAAACATGTGATAAAAGAGTATATTGGATTTTATACAAAAATAGAGCAGAAATAAGCATTGTACCATCGTGCGAAACGAGCAAAATCGGGCAACTTGGTCACATGATACATATAATTTTTTTTACTTACATAATACTTCTACAATAACATTATACCATTTTACATTTTATTGAACTGTTTTTACGTATTCACAGGCCTTTTGATAACATTTAGCGTAATGTTAGCGCTTATTTACGTAGTGAGTGAACTCGCTGTGACTGTTGTTTCAACTCGTATTGTGTTTTTTATACTTCCATAATACTTTTCTAATATTATTATACACTTTTCAACTTTATAGAACTGTTTTGAGATTATTTCAGGCCTTACGTAAATATATAGCGTAATAATAGCGCATAATAACACACACGGTGAAGTCGCTATGACAACTATTTCAACTTACAACCTATTTTTGAACTTATATAATAATTCTCCACTAACACTGCACATGTTTACACTTGATATAATTGATATCACATAATTTCAGAACTTACGATGGAACTGAGCATCATATT
Organism: Coenobita brevimanus; assembly: GCF_032717465.1. Taxonomy (NCBI): domain Eukaryota; kingdom Metazoa; phylum Arthropoda; class Malacostraca; order Decapoda; family Coenobitidae; genus Coenobita; species Coenobita brevimanus. The sequence continues at coordinate 24,983,409 of NC_137023.1, read as the reverse complement.
TGCGCGTACTTACACAGGGAGTGTTATCGCGATATCATTTGTTTCATCTTACACTAGTATTCAACTTATAAAATAACTTACTACTAACATTACAACAAATTCCACTGTATATAATTCCTATCACCTACTTACTGACCAGAATGTGGGTGTACTCGTGACATCAATTATTACAACTTACACTATTGTTCAACTTATACGTTATATTCATGCTAACATTACACCCGTTTCCACTTTATTTCCATGCTATCACATATTTACTGACCAGATTTACACAGTGGGTGTAGTTTTGATATCAATTCTTTCAACTTACACTAATTCTCAACTTAAACATTACTTTTCTGAAAAAATAACACCCATTTCAACTTTATATTTGACTTAGCACCTACTGACTGGCCTTACCATTATAATGAGCGTCATTTCGCTTTCCCACACAGTTTCAGTAGTGTAGGAAATTATGATACTCCTTGAAACAAGGCTGAAGGCACAACGCAACATTGCAGTCGACACACTTGTATCTTGTGTCTTTTCTCTGAGTGGATGGTCTGACTGTTGAGTGCTTACATACATGGCAGCGACGCTGGGGTTTACGACGGTTTGGGTGGGAAGGGATTGCGCTGGGATAGTGGCGTCCTGCAAGATGTAGGGGAGTCTGAGCAGCCATGGGGGTGCGGGTGCGGTGTGTGGGTCTGTCCTGGGCATGCTTGGCAATTATTTCACGTGCCAGCTCCCTCACAAACCCCTCAAAGGTCTCGGATACTCCGGTGGTCATTGCGTGCAGGTAGTGGGCGTTCAGGACCGTGATGTCGAGCAAGTGGAAAAAGAGTTTCTTGTACCACTTCATCGTGGTCCTGGCACAGTCAACACTTGAAATCATCGAGTCTGACTGATCAACTTGCCTCATGTTCAGATTATAGGCAAGTACAGACTCGGGTTTCCATACGTTGCACCTCCTCTCGCTACGGTGATCCACGGAGTCTGTGCGGTGCATCAGGGGGCTGTGAACAGTTGATAGGAGGCAAACTTCCCTGTTGTGGTTCCACAGGGTTGCAAGGATGTTATTGGCCTGGAAGAAAACCACCTCGTTCTTGTCAAGTTTCCTCCCTATCTTGACCACACGGTGATGGTTTCTCTTGACTGTACCACAGACTCCGGTGTCGTGTTAGTGGAGGAACCTAGCGAGAAGAGGGCTAGTGTACCAGTTGTCCAGGTACAACACATGACCACGATGAAGGTACTCTTCTATCATTGTCTTCACCACAGCCCCAGAGAGTCCTATACTCCGATCTTCTGTTATATCTGTCTGTGCGCCTGTGTACAAGACTATGTCTTGCACATAACCAGTCTTACAGTCACACATAACAAAGATCTTGAACCCGAAACGGTGTCTCTTGCTGGGTATGTACTGCCTAAAGGAAATATTCCCTCTCCACAACACAAGACTCTCGTCTATGACGAGGTCTCTGTAGGGATAAAATGAGGAGCGGAACATTTGCCGTAAATGATCAAATACCAGCCTAATTCTCCTCATTTTATCAGTGTTATTTGCATTGGCTGGATCTTCTGCATAAAAAAAGTGGAGGCGGCCGGAATATACTGAAATCGGTTACGACTCATCACCTTTCCAAAGAAAGGTGTGAGGATGATTGGGTCAGTTGTCCAGTAGGCAGGAATTTGGTTTTTCCTTACCACACCCATCAAGATAACCAGGGCCAAAAATAGGAACATCTCTGAAATTGTCACGGGATAGTCATACTGTTGGGAATGCCTGCTCGTGGTTCCCAAACGTTCACTTTCACAACGCTGTGATTGTGAAAAAATATTAGTTTGTTCAACTATGCGCCCAACAAACGCCTCACCAAAGAACAAGTTGAAAAAATCCACCCGTGACGAACCTGCATTTACACCTGGAGCCGTGTAACCTGACCGCCACTCCTCAGTGAAAGGGTGAATGATGGGAGTAAAATTACTCCCATCTTCCCAGTTCCACGTGACACCACCGTCTCCAGCCACGTCCCCATCGTCCCCTTCGTCAGGGTGGGGAGGTGAGGGTGGTGGGGGAGGTTGGGGAGGTGGAGAGCGGCGCCTCTCATCACTCGCACTTCTCTTCCCTCTCCCTTTTCCTTTACCCTTTCCCTTCCCTTTCTTTCCTTTCCCCACATCCTGGGGCTGTGGGGAGGAAGTTTGGGAATATTCAGGGGCAAAAATAAGTGCTGGGGAGTGACTCCACCTCCTCTCCCCTAGGCCTACGTGCACCACGTGCTCGTGCTGCCTCCCTCACACCACTTGCCCCTTCACCCCGCACTACCCCCACACCACTCTCACTTTCACCCCGTGCTGCCGCCACAACACTTTCCCTTTCTCCCAGCAATCCCACCACACCACTTGCCACTTCCCCAGACAAAGTACTTTCACCATACCTTATATGTCGTCTCGCCCCACCTTCTGATCCTCGTGGTGATATTTTCTTTTTTCCCAACCACGCGGCAATATCACGTCCTAAGCCGCCGTCATCCTCATCGTCCTCATCCTCGTCCTCATCAGATTCGGGATGGAGAGATAGCTGTGCACGTGGTTGGCGAGCAGGCTAGCCTTCCCTTGCCTTACGGTATGTCACATACCGCGTTTTTCGGGGCGAAGGGACCTCCTCATCACTGCTACTTATTTCTTCCTCTGGCTGGACGTAATCGCGATCTACCACATCATCATCGAGTGGAGAATCACTATCTCCAGTGAAGGCTTCCAGGGCGGATGCTATTTCCTCGTCTGAGAGACTTTTCCGCGCCATGTCTGACCTGGGTCACTGCTAGCAGGTGAGTGACCGAGACAAGGGCGAGCGCGGGTCACGCGGGGTCTAGGACGCTGCCCGCCTGGCAGCAGGTAGGGGAGGCTTGGGTACGAGGGCGAATCGAAAATCTTGCGCGAATTTTGAAAATTGTGGAAATTATGAACCTTGCAATTGCAGGACGTTGAAGTACGTCGACGGGATTAGCTGTGACATAATGTGAGGACTTGGAAGTAAGTCGACGGGACGCCGCGGGTTAAAGTGTTCACTCCATCTGCTCACTTTTTCTCCCTTCTCTAGCAGTCTGCCATTTTTGTTTTTCACCCCATTACTTTCTTATCTCCCTTTCTAACTCTCTATACCCCTTTGTGGAGCATTTTTTACCTTCCCTCATCTTTACACTCAAATTCCTTCCAAATTCTTCATCCACTCTCTTCCTGCTCTCTCTTACTAGCCTTTTCACCTCTCTCTTCCTCTGTGTATATAACGCTCTTCCATCTCTCAACTTCCTCCATGCCTCTGCTTCCCATCCACTCACTGTATGCTTTCTTCTTTTGCGCAACAGCTTGTCGCAAAAAGAAAAAAGCACACACCACCTCACATGCTGCACATATTTTTTCTGTCAAAATCTTGCACACACTTTCCACCTCCCCCATCAGCTCCAAATCATATTTACCCAGTCGTTCCTCCACTTCTCTCTCACATTCTGCTAATTTTCCATCCTCTTGCAACATCTCTACCCTCCTTGTATGGACAACTTCCTCTTACCCTTCCCTCCCCGTATTCCTCAATGCACCTGAACCTTGACTTTCACCACCGCCAGCTGATGGTCAGGAAGTCCACTTCCCCAACCTCTGTATTCCCTTTCATCCATTACATACTTTCTTATCCTGTCATCCTCACATACATAGTAAATCACTGCCGTCCGTGTATTCAGTTCACCACCCACCTTTCTCATCACTCGCCACGAATAACGGTGGATCATTTTGTGCCTAAAGAGGGTATTGGATCTCACCAACCCTCTCCCTGGGCATATGTCCATTAGAACACTGCCATTCTCATCCATTCACCAATTACTTCATTCACCTTCACATTTCCAACTTTCCATTCATACCTCCAGTCAAAAACACTCTCTCTTTCCTTTCAATCTTTTCCAAGCAAACTTCTACATTTGCCCAGAACTCCTCTTTCACTCTGTTTGCAGAATTTGGCATTGGTGCATCCAATCACATAATCGCCCATGTTTGTAATCCTGCTTTCAAGCTTGCCCACACAATTCTAGAAACAAATGATCCATGCCCTCTTATAATCCCCTTTCATCTCTTGCACACAACAATATATACTCCCTCATTTGCAATCTTATTCTCACGTACTCCTGTGCATATATCCCATCCATACCCCCACTCCCTCACACTCTCACCTCACCATTTAGTCTCAGTAAACCCAAAATGTCCATTTTTGCACCCTCAAGCACCCGTCCAGTCTCTCTCTCTCTCTCTCTCTCTCTCTCTCTCTCTCTCTCTCTCTCTCTCTCTCTCACCTCATCATTCGCACTCCTTACATTCCATGCTGCAGTCAGTACCATGTCCTTTGTTTGGTCCTTCGTTTTCATGTGTTTGCCCGAGACTTCTTGTTTTTTAAGTTCTTTATTTTAAAGGGAGAGGAACCAACCACCCGCCAGTCCACTTGTTGACACGTAGGGAACACGTGTTAGTTATAAGGTTACCACCCAGCGTATTAAATAATTTCCTGATTTAAAGGAAATCATTTAGTTTGCCACCCGTTGTCGAGCTACCATGAAACTGAGTACTGATACACTAAGTGGCTGGATGACGGGCGCTCCCACCAACCACATGAAATTCTCTCTCTCTCTCTCTCTCTCTCTCTCTCTATGTAATGTGTGTGTGTGTGTGTGTGCGTGTGTGTGTGTGCGTGTGTGTGTGTGTGTGTGTGTGTGTGTGTGTGTGTGTGCTCTGGTCGAGTTGTTCATTGCTGTTCATTGGTATAACTCGATTGTCTCTGTTATCGATATTTTCGTTTTCATCAGTGTTGTCTCCGAGTCATTCGTCTTTCTTTCTTCTATTTCATATTCTAAAACAAAGGTCCCCCAATTCTAGCCATTTTCCACTTTTATCAGAAATTCTTTAATGATTCCTCCCCACATCGCCTCTTTACAGGACAAAAACAAAATATCTTTCTGAAGGATTTATTAACGTAAGGGAAGAAATACAGCATCCCTTTTAGACAATACAGATATATATGCGTATCTATACCCTGCCTGCCATCCTCATTCTGTCGCTATCTGTATTTCTTAACTCTCTTCCTATACTCTCTTTCATCAATCTTCATTTCCTGCCATTCATCTTTATTCCTTATCCGATTTCCCTTCCATTGAGTCTTCATTTTCACCAAAGTGTTCATAACTCGTTCTGTGCTGTTTTGTTCTCCATTTCTATTTTCTTGTGTCACACTGTTTCTTCCGTCTCTCTCTCTCTCCCTCTCTCTCTCTCACTCTCTCTCATCTTTATTTTTTCTGTTTAACAGATTACATTCTTTCGTCGCTGTATTTTCCGTACACCATATTATATATATATATATATATATATATATATATATATATATATATATATATATATATATATATATATATATATATATCATAATCACCATCATCAGCCATCGCAAGTTGACTGCTGGACAAAAGCCTCCCCACGAATTCCTTGACTGAGCCAATCTCTGACACGTTTTGCCGGCAAACTTCTGCATCTCATCTCTCAACCTCCTGCCTGGCCTTTTTGTGCCATGCTTACAATCTCTTGGAGTGTAGTGAGTCAGCCTCCTGCTCCATCGGTTACTCCTTATTCTTGCTACATGACATGCCCACCTCCATTTTTGTTCTTTTGTAACTTCTATAATGTATTTGACTTTAGCCTGCTCTCTCACCTGAGGTGATCTTTTCCTGTCTCTTAAGGATATTCTCAACATTGTCCTTTCCATTGCTCTCTGAGAAGGGATTAGTTGATTATCCATCGATTTAGTCGGTTTCCAGTTCTCATAACCGTTCATCATAGATAGAATTATACATTCATTATATATTATTCGTTTCATGTATATTAATAAGCTAATTTTCATGATGTCCCTATGTCTACCGAAAGCTTTCCATCCAACTGTAATTCGTCTTCTTATTTCGCTATTATGCTCTTTCTTTACTTTTAATTTTTGCCCCAACTAATTGTACTCCTCTACTTCTTCAAGAATTTCTTCTCTTATTCTAATGACGTTCTTGGTGAATTTGGATTCAACATAGTTTTACCCTAGTTCATCTCTAGCCCTATTTGAGACTTTCTTTATTTAGGTCATTTAACTTGTCTTGCAATGACTCCACTGATTCTGAGATTACGACTAAGTCATCTGCAAATCTTATAAGGCTTATGTTTTCTTCATCTATGTTTACTCCTTTGTTCTCACGATCTGGCTTTCTGAATATACTTTCTTGGTGCTTCAATAATTTTGGTCAGATCATATCTCCATGACACACACCTTTCTCAATCGTTATTTTTTACGTAATTTAACTGTAGAAGTTCCCTTTTTATATATATGTTAAGCCGATTTACAATATTCTCATATACTCCCGCAATGGATTTATAATTACTGTGCTCCACTGAGGCAAAAGCCTTTTCATAATCAACAAAATCTAAACACAGTCGTTTATTACATTCTCTAGTTTTCTAAATTAGCTGATTCAATGCGTGTAGATGATCAGTAGTCGATTACCCGCTTCGGAATCCTGCCTGCACACGAGTGTGGTTTTCTCCCATATTAATTTTTTATTCTGTTCTATAGAAATTTTGTGAAAGTTTTTCAAATAATTGGTAATAAGCTAATGGACCAGGAGTTATTAGGATCTTTTAAGTCGCCTTTTTTGTAATGCTAAATAAATGTTGCATTACACCATGTTTAGGAAATTCTCTACTTTACACAATGAGTAAATAAGTGAGCGAGCCTGTCTTGTACTTCTACTCCTGCATCCGACAGTATATCTGATACTCTTCTATCTTCTCCTGGGGCCTTCCCTTTCCTCATACTGTTAAGAGAAATGGTTACTTTCTCTGGTGTTACCCTTGGTATTTAACTTGTGTCAACTGAAAAGTTAGCAATTAGTACTATAGCCTAGTCGTTGATGCGTGCAGTTCTTTGTAAAAGTGTTCAACTCTCTTCACCATTCTATCTCTGCATTAAATAACCTCACCGTTTTTGTCTTTCAGTGACATAATTTGTTGCTTTCGTAGTGCCACTTTACTTCGGACGTGTTCCAGATTTTTCCTTTTTACCCGTCCCCGTCCCGCAGGGGCTCGGGGACTGGTATTCTTTTCACTCGGTTTGTCTGTCTGTCTGTCGTTCAGTCTGTCTGGAAACAACTTTACACGAAAACTACTTTTGTTATTTTTACTAGAATTACAGGAATGATGGGCTATGGCATTCTGATCACCTGATTTAATTTTGGGCCAAGCTGGGCCAAGGCCCAAGCTGTAAGCCCCCCCCCCCCAAAAAAAAAAAAAAAACTTTTCTTTCGCCATAACTTCTTTCAATTTCGTCATATCGACATGAAACCAAAATTTAAAGATGCGTCTTTGAAATCTGTACCCTATAACATGCCTTACATCAAGGGAGTCACCCCCCAGTTAGCAGCAGGGGGGTCAGTGTCAGCTGGGTCGGGCCTAAAATTTCAAATGGGCATACAATTATCAATTCTCACCTGATTTACTCCAAATTTGATATGTGACATATTTGACTAGATATCCTGTTGTGTTTATACGTCAGCAAAGACTGCCGAGGACGTGTTTGCTGTGCCTTGGCACCGCTTCTTGTTTTGATGGTTTATTTGATCTGACCCATGTTTCTAGTTCTTTTACCTTCTCTCTGACTCTTGTTGAAAAACTGATTTAATTCCACTCTTTCCATTTCATTGTTCATTGCTTTTATTTTCTTCTCCTTTCTTCTTTTCATGAGCTCGACAGTTACTTCTGAATACTTCTTGGCTTCGGTTGCATTAGCTTTCCCAGCTACCTGCTCTGATTGTCTTAGTACTAATGTTAGTCTGTCATTCAACTCATCAGTTTCATACTCAGCATAACTTTGAGCCTGGAATCTGTTCGTTATTTCTAACTGAAAGGCTGCTTCACTTTCGCTTACTTTTATTGGGCATATCTTTTTGTTTCTAATCACCTTCTTTCTTTCAGTTTTGAAATTCAATCTTTGATATATATATATATATATATATATATATATATATATATATATATAGATAGATAGATATATAGATAGATAGATATATGTGTGTGTGTGTGTGTGTGTGTGTGTGTGTGTGTGTGTGTGTGTGTGTGTGTGTGTGTGTGTGTGTGTGTGTGTGTGTGTGTGTGTGTGTGTGTGTGTGTGTGTGTGTGTGTGTGTGTGTGTGTGTGTGTGTGCGTGCGTGCGCGCGCGCGCGCGCGTATATTGCTTGTCTCGCGTTTCTCATCCCTTTCTTCACATATTTTTCTTCGTCTTTGACGCGCTTCATTCCATCTTTGTTTCTCTTCTTGTCTGTCTCCGTCTTTGTTACTGATCCACGCCTTCCTTGTTCCATCAATTTTTCTTTTACTCTTTTCCTGCAGTGTTCCCTCCTATCGACCTTTTTTTTCTTTCACTTTTATATCTCTCTCATTTTATCTCAGTCATTCCCCAAATACTCTCTCTCTCTCTCTCTCTCTCTCTCATTAACCCTCCTGCTTCTTCCATCTTGGCAGCATACTTTCTTCTGCTTTAATCTTTTTGTCGTTATTATCTGGTCCTCTTATATCTTGTTCATGTTATTTTCATCTATCGCATTATTCGTCCCATTATCCCTCCTTTGACAGGTCTTTAATTGTCTTTTTTATTTCTCTTCTTCTATCTTACTCCATTCCTCTTTCCCTGTCATCTTCTTTTGCCCCCCCCCCCTTCTTTTTCTCGTTCTTTCTGTCACTGTTATTTCCTTCTTATATTTCATTCTTTCATGTTTCTGTCTTACTTTGCGCGCTACTTGTTTTTCGTCTATTTCCTTTTGTTCTTATCAGTTTCGATCTCATTTTTACTCTGTTATTATTTACATCAATTTCCCTGCCCCTTTTGGTTTTCTGTTACCTTTCATCTTCTCTTTCTTTTGTCCCATTCTCCCCCTTTATTATTGGTTTATTAAAAACTCTCCTTTTCTACGTTCCATGTTCCTTTCTGACCGTTTCTTAGATCTCACAATATCTTCCTCCTCTCTTCCTTCTTTTTCCCTCCCCTTCCTCCTTTTCTTCTAGTCATATTTCTTTATCTTTCTTTCTTGCTCTCATTCATCATTTCTTCCATTTCCCTCTTTCGTTCTCAATGCTCGTCACCCCTGCGCTGTCTTGCCCCCTGTGCATTTCTCATTCTCCCCTGTTTCTCTTGATCTGTTTTGGCTTTTCTTTTCTTTCAATCATTTTCTACCTTCATTCATTTCATTTCCTTTCATCCCTGTTTCCTCTCAGTACTTATCATTCCTCTTCTATGGTGATAGTTTATAAAATGAAATGTAAGAAGGGAGGATGAAGTGGGTTTGAAGAATTAGGTTCTAAATCACTAACATATTTGCCATCATCCACATCCCTCATTACATTGCTTTCAGATAGGAGGCAGAATAGATCCTACGTCAATGTGGAATTTCACATTCTACAAAAATAATCGACTTCGCGCGGGCACACACACACACACACACACATACACACACACACACACACACACACACACACACACACATTTCATCCCCGTATATATCCATTTTGTTAGAGGACAGTAATCATTTATGGAACTGACGTGACCTCATTCCTGAATAGCAAATAGTTAACGTTTTCAGGTTTCCTTAACTCCATCATGTCTGAATATAATCGTCTGGGAATAGCTGAAGTAGAAGTGTACAAATTTCGCGACCACGAAAGGGCTTAGAGTTGACAGTAGTAGCACTCTCAGGTTATTACGCTTCAGTCGCAGCTCAATACAGTCGTCTGGAGTTTGCTGATCTTGTGTCTATCGTGCAGTAGGAGCAGCCTAGTCACAATAGGAATCTCCAGGATTTTTCTTCTATCATATTTGTCAGGGAGTTTTGAAATATCCCACTGGAAAACAAACAAGAGAGCAACCACAACACCTTCCCTCTCGGGTTCTGGTAACAGTGTTTTTACCATTATAGCATGCATTATGAATATGACCAGTTCCAGTTCAGTACAGCTGCTAAGTACTGAAACTACTGCAAAATATGGTTGCACTGTATCTTTATTTTGTGCTTCCTCCTACTGTGAGATTTAGTTATAGTCACGTAATACCACCATAGGAGTATGATCGTCACACAACCTAACATCTTCACTACGATACATCCATTCCATGATCCTGAAATATTCATCGGAAGGTATCAACACTTCACATGCTGAAGAAGTCTTTGGAGATATCTTCTTACTGCGTCGGTACGAGAGGTCTTTACTAACCTGAATGACATCTTATTGTGGTATGAACAGTATTAGCTGTAGCCCAAGGTTCATCCCAAACGCGAACTTAGAGGACTACAGGCTGAAATTGCTCTCTTCCCGCAGTCCACTATCTTCGGGGGGTGAGGGGGAGAGGGAGGAAGCAGTGAGATATTTGTCTAATCGAGTGTTAAAACTGCTTAGTCGTACGAGATGGAAGTAGACAGCACAAGATAACAATCTGACTGCGTAAAAACTGAGAAAAATCAATGTGAAAAGAGAAACGAACAAATAGTTAAGTAATGAAAAAAAAAATAATTCCAATCTCACAACACAGGCCAGAAAATAAATAAAATTAGCTGACGTTAGCAAGGGCAAAATAAACACAATGAAAAATATACCTAATATAATACAAGCTAATAATATTTACAATATTTACAATGAGATAATGAAGAACACAAAAGAATGAGGAAAAAAAAAATCAACCTGATAAAACCATGAATAATCACACTAAAGTCTATGAACAAACTTGCCTAACGAATGAAAGAAAATCATACAAAATGATAACTAAACTGCACTCAATTGCCACAAATAATAATAATAATAATAATAATAATAATAATAATAATACAGTAATACTTGTGACAGGATGCTAATACAAAGTGAAAGACGGATGATCAGAAATATATACAATACACAAAACAGTGCTTCTCCTCCCTTTCTTCTCAGGTCAAACACACCCTCTCTCGACGCCAACCCACAAAAAACTGTCACCATCCAAAATCCTCTGGCTTATATGTGTTCTGGTCGCATGCACGCAACAACACACACTGGGGTCAGAAAAACGTTAAGCAATTTAGTTTCTCCCCTGCACTACGAACGTAATCAATATTGCTGGTGAATACAAATCTTTATGTTGCCAGATTAAGCTCCACAGCAAGTCACAGACATTAAAAACTATTTCAGTCACCCCCACCTTGAGAGAGAAAACAGAATTAACTAAGACTTTATAAATGTGCAAGCAATGAACAGGCAAGAACACGAGGGAGTGCATGTGCGTGGATGCTGGTGTGCACGGCATTGATGCACATACACACGTGCACACTATACACGATATACACAAAAATATAATTATTTTTACACACGTAACACGCCCACACCTAAGAAAGAATTTTCCCTTAGGAAAATTCATTCTTAAGGACGTGACCAACAATCAGCAATGACATTGTCAGCACCCTAAATATGTCTAACATCCCAATGAAACTGCTGAAGGAACAAACTCCAATGTGTCAATCGCTGATTCTTCATCTTCAAATTATTCAGAAATTTGAGTGGGTGATGATCAGTATATACAATGACAGTAGGTCCAAATGCAGGGACATACACAGAAAAGTGCTGCAGGGCGAGGATCAGGGCTAATAGTTCCTTTTCGATAACAGAATAATTATGCTGAGAAACAGAAAACTTCTTACTGAAATAACAAACAGGATGCTCTATGCCATGATCATCGTCCTGCATTAACACAGCTCCTGCACCCACATTACTAGCATCTACAGCAAGTTTAAATGTCTTATTAAAGTTTGGTGCAGCCATAACTGGATAATTACATAAGACCTCCTTGGCTGCATCAAAACTATTCTGACACTCATCAGTCCAGATGTATTTTCTATCTTTCTTAAGCAATTCAGTAAGATGGGCCACTATTGTTGCAAAGTTCTTCAAATAACGACGGTATTGACCAATACTGCTGAGGAATCTCTGAAGCTCGTGCCTGTTTTGTGGTGCCTGAAAATTCTTTATTGCCTCCACCTTAGAGTCAGGGGGGCGTACACAACCACGACCAACCACATATCCAAGGTATTGAACTTGTGCACAAACAAACTTGCACTTCTTTAAATTTACTACAAGGTGAGCCTCAGAAAGCCTGGACAGCAAAACACCTAGTTCTCTTCAGTGGCTTTCCCAATCATCGGTATAGACTACATCATCCAAGCACACCACACAATGCTTCATATCACTGACAACCATGCTCTTTAATCACTGGAACATTGCTGGGGTGTTCTTCACACCATACGGCATCACATTACACTGATATGTTTGTCTGTCTGCCACAAAACATGAGACTTCCTTAGCCTGTTTGGTCAATGGCACTTTTCAGAAGCCTTTCTGGAGGTCTAACTTGGTAATATAACTAGATGAGCCGATGCAATCGATGCAGTCCTCAAGCTTGGGAAATGGGTACGATATCAGTCTTGGTTAGCACGTTCACCCGTCTGTAATCTATGCAAAATCTTGCGGTGCTGTCTGGTTTAGGTTGCAAAGTCACGTGGGAACTCCAGGGACTAACACAGGGGGATATAAGCCCATGGTCCAACATATAATTGAGCTCCTGACGCAGCACGCCAACACGCTGAGGACTGACTCAATAAGGGGGTAATTACACAGGAATGGCGTTGCCCACATCCACATCGTGCTGCATCCAATCAGTCTTCCCAGGGGTACTGCTGAATACTTCCTTTTAAGTTGACAAGAGGGCAACCAATTGAGATGTTTGGTCCCGAGGTAGATGTGTTAACTTGGAGCTGAGAGTGGACTCCGCCTCATCATTCTTCACCCACCTGCAATCTGGAAACTCGCTGTCCACCTCAAACAAGCCACTATCAACACCCTCCTCAGCAGCAGCAACAGTGGCAGAGACAAAGTGTACTGGAACTGGAGAATCTGGTGCACGATGGTATGGCTTCAACATGTTCACATGGCACAGTTGGTGCTTCTTCCTTCTGTCAGGGGTCTCCTCCAGGTAGTCAGTGTCTACAGGGTAAGGACCACTAAACTTAGAGGCCAATGGCTGACCTTGCAGTGGCAGCAACACCAAAACCTCATTGCCGACCTTAAATTCCCTCAGCCAAGCCTTTCGATCGTACCACACGTTCATGTTTTCCTGTGCCTGCTTGAGATTTTCCCTGGCCAGCTCCAGAGTCTCACTCATACGGATCTTGAAGTCCTACACATAATGAAGTAAGCTCTTGCTCTTGGCGAGGTAATTGCTCCAAGTCTCTTTAACGAGACAAACACGACCATGTTAGGAGAGAAGCCCAAACTCTCCTGGGCGACTTCCCTTGTAGCAAACAGGAGGAACAACACACCACGGTCCTAGTCCCTAGAGTGCTCCAGACAGTACTTGTGGAGCATATTCTTGAGAGTCTGATGGTAATGCTCCAAGGCACCTTGCATCTCCAGATGGTAGGCACTGCTCTTGATGTGTGTGATGCCAAGCTGAGCTAATGACTGCTGGAAGATGTTGGAAAGGAAATTGGACCATCTATCTGACTGAACCTCACGGGGCAAACCAAACTTTGTACAGAAATCTAGCAAAACTCTAACCACTGTCTTTGCCTTGATGGAGCACAGAGGTATTGCCTCAGGGTACCTCGTGGAGGGATCAATGACAGTGAGCAAATATGAGTTACCACTAGAAGCTGGGGGCAAGGATCCCACCAGATCAATAATTAACCTGGAAAAAGAGGGATCAATGGCAGGAATAGGAACAAGAGGGGCCTTAGGAACAGACTGCATCGGCCCACCCACTACTTGACAGGTATGACAATGTTTGACAAACTTAGCCACATCTGCTGCCATGCGGGGCCAGTAGAATTCCGCATGCAGCCTTTCCATGGTCTTCCTTACACCCTTGTGACCTGCAAATGGAGTAAAATGGGCCAATTGAATTAACTCCTGCCTGCACACATTAGGTACTAAGATCTGATGGTAGTCCCACATCCCATCATTTACATTCACATGTGGAGGTCTCCATTTTCTCCACAAAATCTCATCCTTCACATAAAAACATCCACCCTTCTCCTCAAAATCATCCACTGCACACTTCAACCTCTGAATCTCCTGGTCTCCAGACCGCAACTCCTTTAACTTCTCAAAGTTCACCTTCTCCAATGGAACAAGTGGAATATCTTCCAAAGAACCCATAAACGTATATGCCAAAGATATCTCATTGTCCGATTGTTTCGTGTCCTCGGACATAGGACTAACTGTTGCTTCTGGTACGGTGACACAGGGCACACTACAAGCAACCTTCTCCTGGCAACTCCTCTCTGCACGTGACATGGACCTAGTCACTGCACAAACTGGGAATACCTCTGCATCACTGGGATCAACCTGCAAGTGAACTACAGGGACTGGCACCTCTGATAAAACTGGACTGGCAATCTCCTCATCTCTCACTAGGTCATTGCCAAGTATCAAATCAACACCACTCTCTGGTAAATAATCTACAACACCCAATCGTGCCAATCCATCAAACAACTGACATTTAACCTCAGAGGAAACTAGCGGCACAGTCTTTGCACCTGTTACTCCCCTAATCAGAACAAAATCTCCTCCTGCAGTATCAAAAACATTATTTGGCCTCACCCACAAGGAAATTGAAGAACCAGTGTCATGAAGAATGCATACCGGATACTGCACGCCACTCACCTTCACCGAACCAGAATACAGGTAGGGGGCATACGAAGAAGCAGGGGCAACACTGCCCGTCACCGCCTGTACCACACCTCCTGAAACAGTGGGCTCTGACACAACTCTGGCCTCCTTCTTCCCACCTTTCGGAACAACATCAACCCTAGAATGGGGTAAAACAGCAGACTTTCCCTGACTAACAACAAATGAACCAACTGAAGGGGAAACCACGGGAGCTCCAAGAGAAACAAAGCTCACTGGCTTCACAACACCTGACTTTCACCAACATCTATCTACAGTGTGACCTGGCTTCTTGCAATATGAACAAGTAAATGGGGAGCGTGTAGGTTTTGGGGAAATGTGAGGAGTATCATGTTTGGGTGTGGAGTAATCCGTGGGGCTGGGCTTCTGAGATGTTTTTTTGGGGAGCTGAGAGGGGTAACACTTCTGAGGAACACTCCTAGAAACTTCCTTACCCTTATTCAAATTCTTACAATAAATAATCATCTACATAAACTGCAGCTTCAGCAGCATTGTTAATTTTCTTATCAGCAAGGTAAGTTCTTAAATCTGTATCAGTCTTATCAAGGAAATTCTCAAGGATAACAAGTTCCTTAAGCTTAGCAAAATTCTGAGACATCCTCACTTCGCATCCATTGATTAAATGCATCAGTCATCTGCCTAATGAAATCTACAAACGTGTCATGAGGGCACTTCCTACAATTCCTAAGTTTCTGTCTGTAAGCTTCAGGTCTCATCTCGTACACATGCAGTATGGCTTTCTTTAATACCTCATAATCCTGTGATTCTTGGTGGCTAAGACTGTCATAGGCCTTCAACACTTCCTTTGATTGCTGTCTGAACTAGAGATGACCAGCAGTCTCTGGGCCACTTGTTACCTGCAGCAATCTTCTCAAATCGGTCAAAGAATTCCAGAATTAAGCACTTACTGAATGGGGGAACCAATTTAGTGGGTTCAACTGCTCTAAATTCTGAAAAAGAATGGGGAAAATTGGCACTTGGGCAATTCATACACATTTCATAGTCAAGCTTCATCTGCTCCAGATTTATCTTCTCCTCCTGTAATTTACTATTCTCCTCCCCCTTCTTCTCACTCTGAAGCTGTAGTTTAAGCTGTAACGTCCTATTCTCCTCCTCCTTCTTCCTCTGAAGCTGTAGTTGAACCTGTAACATCCTATACTGATGATCGCACTTAGTCTGCTCTGCATCAACATATTCTTTCTGGTGGACGACAGTGTACTCAGCTAAACTATCATGAGATGAATGAATTGATCTAGAAGCTTATTCAAAGTCTGGCATGGATCCTGGGACTTCATATGAGTCTGTGACAAACAGGCAGTGTCAGATTAAGTTAGTTAACGGGAATGCATTGCCTAACTCACTCTGAATATCAAGAGCTTGGGCAACTAAGGCTAACTCCTGCCTCTGCAACCTTCTAACCTTATCCTTTGTTGGTCGTGAGTTAATAAAGTCATTTGCAACTTGCTGAGTCACAATATGTACAGGCGCCACAGTAACTTCTCTAGTTCTGACCTCCATAATGACACACTACAATGACACAATAATAATCAAAATATCAGGGTATTATCCTGGCAAGATAAAAGCCAATTTATATGCTACGAGATGGGAGTAGGCAGCACAAGATAACAATTTGACTACGTAAAGCTGAGGAAAGACAGTGTGAAAAGGGAAATGGACAAACGATTAAGTGATGGAAAAAAAAAAAAAAAAAGTAACTTCAATCTCGCAATGCAAGTCAGAAAGTAAATAAAATTAGCTGACGTTAGCAAGGGCAAAATAAACACAATGAAAAATATACCTAATATAATACAAGCTAATAATATTTACAATATTTACAATGAGATAATGAAAAATGCAAAAGAATGAGGAAAAAAAAAATTCAACCTGATAAAACCATGAATAATCACACTAAAGTCTATGAACAAACTTTCCTAATGAAAGAAAATCATACAAAAAGATAACTAAACTGCACTCAGTTGCCACAAATAATAATAATAATAATAATAATAATAATAATAATAGTAATAATAACAATAATAATAATAATAATAATAATAATAGTACAGTAATACTTGCAACTGGATGCTAATACGAAGTGAAAGAAGGATGTTCAGAAATATATACAATACACAAAACACTGCTTCTCCTCCTTCTCTTCTAAGGTCAAACAAACCCTCTCTCGATGCCAAACCACAAAATCTGTCACCATTTTTATTATTTTTTTTTTTTGCCTATCGACCATTGAGGCCGGAGCCCCTGGTAATTAAGGCAAAAATATATATTTGTTACATTGACACAGACACATACACACACACATATATATATATATATATATATATATATACATACATACATACACACATCCATGCATATGAACATACGCACTTTCATGCACAGGTACATTTTTATATATAATAATTTTTATTTTATTATTTTTTGTATTTTTATATTTTTTTAATATTTTTTTATTTTTAACCTTATATTACTTATAATCAAAAATACCTAATCTAAAAACCATAAAACTAACCACCTAACAGACAAATCGCTAACCTTTACTAAATCCTAAGAGACAAATAACTAGACCTACACTAGTGTTAAAAAAGCCTCGACCAAGAGAACACCATCGACTGCAGATATGTAATGCCTTTCTACATGACATACCTGCACTCATCACCTGGTGACTGTCAGTCGAGGCACAACCTAATATAGGGGACATCAGTATATGAAAGGGAACCAGACGAGTCAGGAACATTTCCATATACGTCAGCTGTCGTCCCTAATTAGAATAACTTAAGCAAGATGGTATAATGTATTTACATAATTCGTACAAAAAGTGAAGAACCTCGCCCAGCAGACCACCATCGACTGCAAGTGCTCAATACCTTCCTATATTGCACACTTGCACTCATCAGCTGGTGACTGTCAGGCGAGGAACTTGGCTTAATGTAGGGGACATCTATATTAGAAATAGATCAGTGGGAGGAGGAACTATTTCAAATATGTCAACTGTCAACCCTAATTAATATTACAATATATACATATTTTCCGTTGATAAAAACCATAACCACACAGTAAAAAAGTCACATCACTTTGATCAGTCCGGTCTCTCTCAAGAAAGCCATCAATTTATCAGTCATAACAATGTCCCCATCACCCAGGATGGTGGAAAGGGTGAAGGGGACGTCTACTGCGCCGCAGTAATTTATAAGTGAAGCACGTTCACGTATAAATCGCCTGCAGCGCAGGATGATATGACTGATAGATAACACCGCATTACAGATGTCACAGTGCGGTGGGATGCGTCTTTCCATATATGGTTTCATGTGAGTTAAAATGGTGGCATTGAGCCGTAACCGTGCCAATGCTTTTTCTTCAAGGTGACTGGGGCAGTTGGCAGTGTCCCAGTCGCCAAGGTGTGGCTTACAAGTTGGAATATTTACTGGTCCACTGACCTTGCCACAGAAGATTAATTGATTTCTTTCCGAGAGAAAGACTCGACCGTAGATCACGAGGAACGTCCCAAGTCTCCCCGAGCTCTACAGTCGACTTTGCAAGTAAGTCAGCCTGCTCATTGCCGTAGATACGACAATGACCAGGCACCCAGATCAGAGTGAATGACTTGTTGCATGAATGCAACTTATTAATGATGCGGCCCTGGATCTCGTGAGAGTCCGTAGTACAAGATGCAATTGCCTGAAGGGCTGATTTTGAATTTGAAAATATGACAAATGAGTCATACCTAGAAGTGAGGGCATAGTCTATGGCTTTGTCAATAGCAAAAAGTTCGGAGGTAAACACAGATGTATGAGTCGGCAACCGATACCTGAGGGCACATTCAGTCGACCACACACTTGCACCCACACATTCACTCGACTTGGAGCCGTCGGTGTACAATTGATGGGACCCCAAGTGACGAACTGTGTTACGAAACAAGTGGTGGACCTCCGCCTCCGGCGCCTTGGCCTTTGGTGCTGGGAGCCATGATTCATCCACTGTCCTCTGGCTTATATACGCTTTGGTCGCATGCACGCAACAACACAAACTGGGGCCAGACGAGAAACATACAAAAAAACGTTAAGCAATTTAGTTTCTCCCCTGCACTGCGAACGTAAAAACTATTGCTGGTGAATACAAATCTTTATGTTGCCAGATTAAGCTCCACAGGAAGTCACAGACATTAAAAACTATTTCAGTCACCCCCACATTGAGAGAGAAAACAGAATTAACTAAGACTTTATAAATGTGCAAGCAATGAACAGGCAAGAACACGAGGGAGTGCATGTGCGTGGATGCTGGTGTACACGGCATTGACGCACATACACACACGCACATGGTACACAATATACACAAAAAATATACACATTCTTACACACGTAACAATGGTCATATTTGTCTTACAAAATCAAGGCATCCCTATTCAGTATCATGGAGGTATGAAGAATGATATATTTACGTCCTCATATTGATGTGATTTGATGTCCTGATCAACGGTAGCCTAGCCTCGGAGCCCTAAACATCCAATGGGCAATGTGGGACTGAATGTCATCTTTTCTTCTTCCAGGCCCCGATTTACAATATTTTTGAACCAAAATTTCTTCTTGGATTCATCACTCATTTCGTATTCTTCCATTTTATGATAAGCTCAACTTACTGTAACTTTCCCTCCAGCATTCCATGCCTTTCCGCCTCCCATGACTTTCCCCCCTGCCTCCCATGACTTCCTCCCCTGCCTCCCATGATTTCCCCTTCTGCCTCTCATGAATTCCCTTCCTGCCGCTCATGACTTTCCCTCCTGCCTCCCATGGCTTTTCCTCCTCCCATGGCTTTTCCTCCTGCCTCCCGTGACTTTCCCTCCTGCCTCCCATGACTTTCCCTCCTGCGTTCCATGACTTTCCCTTCAGACACTCCTCACATTCCCTCCTGACACTTCCTACTTATCCACTTGACTCTGTCGACTTTTCCCTCTAAATCTCCATGTTTTGTCTGTCTCTCTTGCTTTTCGTTTTGACCCTCTTGGCTTTCCCTTTTGACTGTATCAAGTTTCCCTTCTGATTCCTGACCTCATTTCTGCTTTTTTTTTTTTTTTTAATTCCTGAGTCTCCTTCCTCGCACTCCTGATATATTCCCAACCTGCTCTTTCTCAGTTTTCTTCCAATATATTCGTTAATCAATCTTCTGTCTCAGTCATTCACCTTCTTTCTTCGTTATTTATTTCTCCCTTTGTCTCTGTATTTCTTAGTTATCTTCGTCATCTATTCATTTTTTTTTTTTTACTTTCGGTTTTCTTTACACTTTAGCCTTTTTTATTTTCTCTCAGCTCTTCATATTCGACCTTCTTCGCACATTTTTCTATATTCGTCTTTCAAATTTCCTTGCTTCACTCTCCCCTGTCAGCCTCTTTTTCTTTTTCATTTTCTTTTCTTCTTCTTCTTCTTCTTTTTCTTCTTCTCCTCCTCCTCCTCCTCTCCACCTCCTCCTCCTCCTTCTTCTTCTTCTTCTTCTTCTTCTTCTTCTCTTTCTTCTTCTTCTTCTTCTTCTTCTCCCAGTTCTCCTTCTCTTTCTCAGTATTCTCCTCATCCTTCTTCTCAATCTCCTTCTTTTCGTCCACTTCTCGTTCTTCTTCTCCTCGTTCTTCTCCTTCTCGGCCTTCTTCCTCTTCTCTTTCTTTTCCTTCTTATTCTTTTCCTTCTCCTTCTTCTTCTGTTCATCTTTTTCTTCTCTCTCTCTCTCTCTCTCTCTCTCTCTCTCTCTCTCTCTCTCTCTCTCTCTCATCCATCTTAATCTTTCTGTTATATTTCCTTGTTTTTTTTTTCTGTTATGTTTTATTCCAGCACTCCTCACCCGCCTTCTCTCTGTAATTCATCTTTTTCATAGTCGTATATTCTTTTGTCTCATTTATCCTTGTTCTAACTCCCTCCCTCGCCTGTGCAGTCTGTGTATTGCTCATTTTTCTTACAATATTTACTTTCATCCATCTTCTCCTCCCTAGGGCATTCGTTATGTTTTCCTTTGTATATGCTTCAACACAAGAAGATAATGGACTTTAGCTCTTGTTTACGTCCATAAAAGTAAGACTTAATCAGGCAAATATAATAGTCTGTATTCTGTATCATGCATTTCAAGACAGTAGTAAAGATTCAAGTGTAATATTAATAATCTTCCTGTCAGTATGTATATCAACAGCATTTCATTGCGTTAGATCATACCTTCAGGATATCCTTGTTTTACTACATCTCCTCCTCTGGTTTTACGAAGAATACTTTCCCATTTTTTACATATCACACTTACCGATTATTAGCTTTCTGTATTAATGTGCATAATATTGAAGAGGCTTATATTCAGTGTGTTTCATTTGATAAAATTAACTCAGAAAGAGGTTATTAACATGCTACTAAGAAATCACTCAGCAAATCCTCTGTAAACCTTAGAGGCGTGTGTGTCTATGGCGTAACTGCGTCATGTCAACATAACGTTCAGGTGGACTACAACCAAAACAACACATAAAAAAGACAATGAGTTAACCACTGAGACCACCTAAGTTTATTTATTATAGTTTTATTTGAGACAGTCTCTGGCACTTCAGTTTACCTCTACTCGGGGTATTTTAGGATCAGGCAGTTCATTTCAGGGTCAGTTAGGGCTATTCAGTCAATTTGTCTCAGAGCTTCCCTTGTTCATATAGGTCCGTTCATTACATTCAGGTGAGTTCCGGTCACTTATAGGTTCAGAGTTCAGTTTAGATACTTTTCAGACCATTCTGGTTGTATCTGGGTAGTTCAGGTCCAACTATGTCACTCACGTCCATATATACCCACTCATTTCATTTAGGAAGTTAATATCTTGACAGATTCTCAGGGCCTTTTCGGTTTTTTCGGGTTCGTTCAGGTACGCTCAGGTATCGAATCAGGTCAACCCAGCTCTACTTACATTCATTTAAGTCAGTTTAGAACCATTCCAGTCTGTTTAGTTAAATCAGCCTTTTGCAGACCCAAATGGAGCTGATGAGGAGCCTTCACATAGTGACGCTCTGCACCCTGGGGGAGCACCTGTGGCATCCACCCAGGAGCCAAATCTCATATTTCTCACCACCTTGCCCTGGGAAGAATCCAGGTCTGACCTTGACAACTAGCTGTCTATCATATGGGGACGCTGGATCCCAGCCAGGTATATCTACTGAAATACACCTTTGGGACTGCCCCACACACGTTGCTTACCTATGGCTGACTGGTCTGCTCTGCCAGGCAGACCAGGATTAAGCAACATCACAAACAACAGGCCAAGGTAGATAATCTGAGGATTACTTTACGCAATTTAAGTCTTTTCAGAAGACTTCAGGTTCACTGATTACTTCAGGTTCATTGAATCCGCTTCAGCCAGTAACGATCGATTCAGGTAATGCCAGTGCATGTGTATGAAAAAAATCAGTACATCAGGTGCAATTAATTTAAGAAAAGAGATTTCTAGTGTTTCAGTACTGGCTGGTGTGAGCGTAGACAAATGAGCGGGATGAACTAGCGTGGCAGTGAGTGATGGGGCATACTTAGTTGTGTGCCGTACTTACTGAGGAGTTAGGGACCCTAAGTAGGTTGGTGAGGTGCAGGTCCGTGGTGAGGGCAGAATATTGGATGAGGAGGACAGCAGGGGCTAAGAGGGGCGAAGATGATGGACAATGGGAGTGGAGGGACCGAGTAAAGCCAATGAAAATGGGCGTTCTTAGAGTAATGACGTTGAATGTATAAATAAACTTCTCTTGAAGGTTCCATGCAAGAGGGAAAAGAAAAGGGTGGGGTGGGTGGCGGTTAGTGAGTGGGACAGGCAGGGATGGTGGTGGGGATTCCCTGTAAGTGTGGACATTGTACTGTACACTGCTTGGTCTACAGCACTCGTAAAAATAAGGCAGTGAGTAAGATGCAGTCACATAGCATAGATCAGGAAGTACTTAGGTAGCTGAGGTCAGGGAGCAGTAATATAGTATAAGGTAGACGTATTTTATTGATTTTTACAGTGTGAAGTGGTCACATGTGAAAGTGTGTGGCGCGCTAGAGGATAGCTGAGCCTAAGGGAACAGGCTATTATGCATATGAGAGCGCCTAGAGTCATATATATATATATATATATATAAATATATATATATATATATATATATATATATATATTGGAGAAACACATTGCACGTGCGTACATATTTTGAAAGAATTTTGACGCTCTTGCCGGGAATTGAACCCGGAACCTCTAGACAAAAGACAGGCACCGTTATCACTACACCACGCCATGACAAAAACCAAGCCACCTGATTTCCATGAAGAACCGGGTAAATCCATCATGGAAAGATATGATTTAACCTGAACCCAAATGATGACATGTTTCAAAGTCATCTGGATTTTTGTTTAGCCCCACGCAACTCAGCATGTGACACAGCAGTTTTAATCTATCCCAGCCTATACATGTACCTTCCTTTCTGTTGAAGAAACACACAATATACGCGTGTGCATATGTCAAAAGTGTTTGGCGTTTTTGCCTGGAGTCGAATCTGGGACCTCTACACAGAAGCCAGGCACCGTTATCATGGGCCTGGCTTCTATTTAGAGATTCCGGGTTCGATTCCCGGCTACGGCGTTAAAAACTTTCTCTCTCTCTCTCTCTCTCTCTCTCTCTATATATATATATATATATATATATATATATATATATATATATAGAGAGAGAGAGAGAGAGAGAGAGAGAGATTAGGTAATTTGAAAAATTTGGTAAAAATTCCAACTTTTGTGTATTCATGGAAGTACATCTCGCCCTCCTTACACATCTGAAAATCATGCATGACTATTTTGGAGAAAATCGGAGAACGTTTAGGGGTCACACAAAATTAACGCTTTCTGATATTACTGGAGCTTAATTCTTTTTGTAACCAAACTAAAAACTGTCTTCAGAAAATACTTCATTAATTTTAACCATTTTCGCCTGCTTCTTCTTATTCTTCTTTGGAACTGCCTGTGGATGCTCACGAGCCGTCTTGATAAGAAACTTTTTCGTTCTCTTTCGTTGTGATCTACGAGTTAAAATGTTTGATTAGGGCAGTGCCTCGCTCAGCAGCGTCGTTAACCACCCTCGAGGACTTCACTCGTTTCATTGCCAACTGGTAGTGTCAATCAGCCTTCTAGTCTCATAGATCTTTATTCAAAAACATTGGCTTTAACCTGGAATCCAACAGCGACATCATCGGGTTGATCGTTTTTTCAGGAATGAAGTCTGCGAAGGGCTAGTTCAGCCTGACCCTCTTGCACTTGAACTTTTTCAAGCTCCTCCACCAATTCTTCCTTGTCAGGTTCTTCACCATGTCACGCTTCATTGAAACCTCCAGGCGCTCATCAGAAAAGGAAAAGCCCACAAGCTCATTTATTAGGTACCAAAGGTGGCGCATTATTGCTTTTTCGGTCGCCTTGGCAACTGCCCGATCTGGGTAGCTACCCAAAACTGAAAAAAAAAAAAAAAAGGAGGTCATTTCGAGGTGCCCAATGAGGCATCATCACCTCATTCCATGCTTCAATGTACACCAACGAGATGAAGGGAGCAATCTGACACATGCCCCGTGCCTCTCTACATCGTAGATGGGAACTGGCTACCGAACATCACAACCTTCAATGCATAAATCCCTTTTGCCATCCACTGAGCCCGATGCATGGTGCCCAGGAAGTGTAAAGTTGGCCGGTCAAGTTGTCCCCCCCAGAAAGATGTACGCCAGCTGAAATAGTTCCTTGTGGTCTTCGTGAGAATGACTTCCAGGAACATGGGTTGCCTTCAAATAGATTAGCATAGACTTCTGAAGGGCGATGTCGGTGGCAAAGTGGTCCACAAAACTTTCAGTGGTATTCACAGTCTTGTACGAGGACTGATTGATATGGGTCCCATGTGTCTGGAACCACATGAATAATCCTATATTTTGACCAGGGGAAGATCCGTGGCAAACCTCAAAGACGTCCTTCAGAATTACTTTATGAACAAGATGTCGACAAGCCAACCGAACAATTGATCTTCTGAGACTTGCTCAGAGTGCAAGCACCTTCATTCCAGTATTTGGTGCAGTAGAATCGAAGCTCAGTGCAACAATCTTGTCTTGAAGATTGGGCCTCCTGAACCTCTCTGAGCACTACCCGAGAAATTTCCATTTCAGTGCTACTGGGACACCTAGAAGATCAACAATTTCTTTCCTGGAAACCAGTACGGCAATCAGGTCTTGAAAACTTTTGCCTTGACAGATATCTCGGAACAACTTTGAATCCCAGTGAAGTGTCAGGGGGATATCCTTCGTTCTGATTGAGGAGAAGATTCCGGCTGCTATCTCTTCTCTCTTTTTGCATCGCGCCCAACAGACTTTAGGAGAGAGAAATCACAAGCTTCTCGACATTGTGACCAAGATTTTGAGTAGCAGCAGCATGAGAACTTGTTGCCTGGCGCACCAAATGATTGTCCCGGTCCCATGTTGCTGCCAAGTTGTTGTCTCAAACAGCTTATTGATTCAAGCATTTTTTGGCTGGTCGATGGAAGGGAGGTTTGGCTGGAATCCGAGCATGGAACTCATTATAATCCAAGGAAGAACCTGATGTAGAGCTTGATTCTTTCAAAACGACTGTCTTCTCCAGCTCATTTATTTCCTCTATGTCTTTCCATTTTTGTTCTAAGGCGTCTGAGCCACGTTTCGCTTTCTCTCCCTGACCTTGGCTGTTGGAATGTCGATTCCAGCCATTGATGACGAGGTTCTGTCCTTTCACTGACTTATCAGACAAATTTTTTTCTCATCTGGAACATTCATACCCAGTGTACGCAGGGCCTCCCCTTACATAAATGGCATAATTTCAAGGTATTCTTAAGTTTCAATTTTTAGCAACTCCTAAGTATACTTCGATTTCTATGAAGCTTTGCCAAAAATATTTTCTCTTGAAGTGGAACTAGGGAGAGGAGTAATTGTTCAGATTTTAGACAAATGATTTTTTGTAACACCCAAATAAATAGATAGATAGATAGGTAGATAGACTGATACATAGATAAATAGATAGATACACCATGGGTGCACACCAACCTGCTGGGTTATAAAGGCCAGGCAATCTCCCATCATGCAGCAGATAGTAAATGGTATCACGCATCCTCACGTCACCGCTTGGGCACTAACACCACACGGTCTATTGTGTTATAGTTTCGATGTTAATAAGACATTACTTAGTCCAGATTAACAGGCAATTACATACCTGGATTAAATATGTGTGGCTGAGTGGCGATGGTACTGGAGTAATGAATATGTAATCAGAAGTTCGTATTTGTGAGCATGAAGGAAAAGCAGTAACGGCATTTAAAAGTCAGAATCCTACGACTCGCTTGTGGTTTAATGAATTTGTGTTGTGTCACCTACAATAAAACATACTTAAGACAAACCTATGAGTGCTAATCTACAGTAGATCATTATTCGGTTCATTGCTCTCCCACAGAGCTTAGAGTTGCCAATAAGTTGTTCGCGGTGTGGTTTTCCACCGATAAATGCGAAAATCGAGCAGCAGATAAGAGAAAAAGATTGTGTGTAAACAATGTGGTGGGCAGCAACTTCGTCTGCTGGCTCAAAACGAATATTTAAGCTTGTGTGTGACACTTGGAGCCAGTTGACCCAAGTATGTACCGGTATCTATCATTCTTGCCAGTCACAAGCGATGTAGCAAGGGAAGACTTATCAAATAGTAGGGGTGGGGCACAGCTTTGATTAACCCATTCCCCACTGGGTATTGTTGTTAAGCTGAAGAAAATTGCCAGGCAGTAGCGAGATGGAGGTGAAAATCCATCATTGAATTAAAAGGGTAAACACTGTGATGTGGCGCCAGAATCCAGAAGTCAAGATGGATGCAGAAAATAAGAAATGTTCATTCCAGCGGCATAGGTGAAAGAGAAGAGATGGGTGAAGGAGGTGAGAGTGGAGCAGATGCGGATATTCATGTGTGGTGGTGCCTCTCCAGGGACGGTCAGCTCTCACGGAATATGAGGCAGAGTGTTCCTGACTTAGCCCATTTTGGCCAGGCAAATCCGAAGGCAGAAGAGATCCATGGAAGGAGAGAGAGAGAGAGAGAGAGAGAGAGAGAGAGAGAGAGAGAGAGAGAGAGAGACATGAAACATTAGAGTAAGGAAATAGGAGTCAATAAGAAAAAGAGGAATGTAGGTGAGAAAAGAAAGATTCAGAGAAGGGAGGTGTGAATGATGGAGGTGGAGGAAGAAGGAGAGATGAAAGGAAGCAAAGAGAGAGAGAGAGAGAAAGGCCAGGAAAGAATATGAGAAAACAAGAAAAAGATATGCAGGAGAAAGAGACGAGAGAAATAAGAGAAAAAAGGAAGGAAATGGGCAGGGAGGGAGAAAAGAAGGAGGGAAAGAAGGGAGGAAGAGACGAGACGCGATAGAGGGAGAAAATATAGTATGAATAACGAAGAATAAAAGGAAGACAAAGGGAAAGTAGAGAAGCCAAAAAGAAGAATGAAAGGAAAGGACACGCAATGAAGGAAGGGATAATGAAATAAAGAAAATATTAGGAAAACAATTGAAAGGGAAGATAGGCAATAAAGCAAAGACAAACTAGAATAATGAAGAAAACTGAAATGAATGGGAGAGTAAAGAGGAGAAAAAAGGAAGTATAGAATGTATGAATGAATGAATGGCGGAATGAAAAAAGAAAGTAAGGAAGGAAGGTAGAGAAGAGGGAAGGAAAGAAGAACAGTAGGAAAAGAGAAAGAAAGAACTGAAGAAATCAAAGCGGCAAGAAGAGAACGAGGCAATGATACAAGGAGAAAGACATGAGAGTTAGCAGTATTTAATGGAGATGGAGGAATTCCGATGGTAAAAAACGGAAGAGAGAGAGAGAGAGAGAGAGAGGCATCAGGCTGGTGGTGACAGATAGATGAATAGGGCAGGGAGAGAAAAGGAGACATAATGATGGAATAATGATGAATATTTGTTGTATAATTAAAGATAAATGAGGGAAAGGAAGTGGTAGTGAATGGGAGATGATACAAAAGAAACGAAAGAGAGAAAACGTGACTGATGGTGGAAGAGTGTGAGAAGAATGGAGGAATTTTATATGACGTTAATAAGGAAAGGAAACAAGAAAGGAAGGAGGGAGACATGATGAAAGAAACAGGGAGTGAAGAAGGGACAAAGAAAATGAAAAGAGGTCTGTAGAGGGGGGCAGATGGAGGAGCAAATGAAGGAAACAGAGAAAACGGAAAGTTATATAGATAAATGAAGACCTAAGTACGTGTTAACTGAAGAAATAAGGAAGAGGGAAATAATAGATTAAGAAATTGAAAGATGAATGAAAAGATGCCAGGATGAAAGAAAGAAGAAACATGGAAGGAAAAATATACATGAAAGAAGTGAGGGTAAACGATGGTAGAAGATAAAAGAAAAACAAGGCAAAAGAGATCACAGTGAAGAAAGAAGAATAATATGAAGGGAGATAAAGGCGGTGAGAGAAAGAATGAAGCAACGGAAAAGCAAGGAGGAACACAGGGTATGGAAGGCGAACGAAGAAATACAGAAACATGAAAGAGAGGACAAGTAGAAGAATGAGTGAGAAAAAGGAGACACAAAAGTGGGTTAGCAAAGACGGAAAGACGAAGAGGGGGCATGGGATGACGAAAACGTCTGAGAAATAAAGGAAGAGGAAAGTGTGAGATAAAGGGGAGAGAGAGAGAGAGAGAGAGAGAGAGAGAGAGAGAGAGAGAGAGAGATGAAGGATGAATGTGAGAGAAGGAAATAAAAATAAAAAATAAAACTGAGAAGGAAGTAGAGAATACTGGCGGTAGATTGAATATATATATATATATATATATATATATATATATATATATATATATATATATATATATATATATATATATATATATATATAATAACAAGAAGGGAAAGGGTGTATAAAAATGGCAGAGGCAAAAAGAGAAGAAGCAAAAACGGCAGGAGGAAGCAGGTCATGGGTGGGAAAAAATCTGACACTTTAAAGAGAACAAAACGATGGGACGGAGGAGCCAATTAATAATGTAATACTGAACGGAGATACAGAGACGAAAGAATCTATTACAGACAAATAAAAACAAAGATGAATGGCTTAGAGCGTGAATATGTGAAGATAAACAAAATAAAAGGATATTTAATGAATATAGAAATGAGGGAACAATATGAGGAGAAAAAAGGAATAAAGAAAACTGTTGAAGAGCGTATTACAAGAAATTTAAGAAAACTAGAGAAGGTTGTACTTCATAAAGGTTTTAAAAGACAAATACTTATATATATATATATATATATATATATATATATATATATATATATATATATATATATATATATATATATATATATATATATATATATATATATATATATATATATATATATATATATATATATATATATACGGATAATACTCGTGAACTAAACAAAAAAAAATTCTTTCTCAAAATCAGGTATACTAACATGTAATTAAGGATTAGTGTACGGTGCAGAAAACGATTGATCGTACTATACATTAATCTTGTGTTAAATTTTGCATAATCTAATAATGTTTAAGATGAAAAACAGTCTACCATATTTAATGCACAATATATTTTTATTTGCTCTGCATGGATTATATATATATATATTTTTTATGACTCCATTGGTTTACAATGAAGACAAGTAAGCACTCAGAGAGCGCATATCTCCGCCAATGTTATTGTCATTGAAAAGGAACCAGATCCGGATCCGGATCCATCCCAAAATTAAATAATTCTTTCTTGACCCATGGCCTACCCTTCCACTAAATTTCATTGAAATTCATTGAGAACTTTTAGAGATATCTTCTGGACAAATGGACAGACAGACAAACAGACAAACTTCGTTGGCGAAGGTACAGTACAAATGAAGTTACAGGCGTGCATAATTGAAAGTGTAGTACGTGTTCAAGAGGGGAAGAAGTGTCCAGTGCCAATATCATCATATTGATGCATATTATAAAATGAACCATCTTAATCCAGAATATGCTTCTCATCAGCGCAGGAACTTTGGACCCTCATGCCATACTATGGAGGGCCACGCACTTGACCTCCTGTTTGCGCTCAGTGGAGCATTCTTGGGCTCTTTTCGTCGCTGTGGTGTCCATTTTTAAACAATGGCTAAAGCAACACTGCTCGTCGATAAAGTTTTCAATTATGAGCCTAAATCCACTGTGTCTATTGTAATTTTCGAAATAACCTAGTTTTGGTGCTCATTTTGTCGTTTTTCTTGGCAGCAGATATTGGGAAAAGTCACTTAGGTCACATATTCTGATTTTTCGTTAGCTTTCCAGCATCTGTGTACGTCCACTATAGCTTGAATTATTTCCGAAACAACACAATTTTGGTGCTCAGGTTGGTTTTGTGTGTGTGTGTGTGTGTGTGTGTGTGTGTGTGTGTGTGTGTGTGTGTGTTTGTTTGTTAAATACGGTGGCGAAGTTTGAAAACAAGAAGTCCCATAGCAATAGCTAATTACTTCCCACTAGTTTCCAGCGATGTGCATAGCTTCGTCATTGTTTTAAGTTTCCGAAATAACACAGTTTTGGTGCTGTTTTGGCGGTTTGGGGCAATTTTGGTTATTTTAAACTATGTGGTGAGGATTTTAGAAAAGTAGCTTTAGTAATACATATTACCTTTTTGTACGTCATGCAACAATGTTCTTATGACTGCTGGTTTCATTGCCAAGAAGTAATACAGTTTTGGTGCCGTGCCTGGTACTGCCATTCACACCCATTCTTCTTAAAAGGAATGTTTGAGAACGAATACAGAGATTATTGCTGAAAGATAACTGAGACTTACATACACAAAGGAGTTAAATGCAAAGAAAAGGGAATATGAAAACAAAACTGATAATACGGACGACGAAGAAGAAAAACGTGGGTAAAAGATACATTACAGAATATACTCGAGTATACATACATACATATCTATCTATCTATCTATATACATATATATATATATATATATATATATATATATATATATATATATATATATATATATATATATACACACATGTACTGTATATATATCACTGAGTGTATTGGAGGAAAACTGAGAAACGGGGCTAATATGTAAGGATGTAAATCAGTAAAGTGCTCTTTGTGAGCGCGTGACGAGCAAGCGAGCGCCGTGTTATCTCAAGTTTCCTCTGATATAGAATTATTGGCCGAATCTCCGATATTTAAATGCTAGAGTTGTCAAAAAACAGTGTTACGTCGGAATGTGCTTTTTAACTTGATTTCGTAACTGAGATGTTCACCGACTCCAGTCGAACATTTCCTTGGAAAACTCGAGATTCCAAGGGGTTCCTACGCCACTGTGGGTGAGTTTTTGTAGGTAACAAAGTTTAATGAATGAATGTATCACATTAAGAAAGAATTTCAGCTCTACTTGACAGAGGACAGTGGCGTATTGAGGTCCATGGAAAGAGGGGGGGACACAGGGTTGAATCCAAGAGATCTTTAAGGGGGGGGGGCGAAGCGAGCCTCTACAGCTGGGGAGTCTGGGGGGGCGCTGTAAGCCCCCCCTCCAGGGAATTTTTTGAAAATCAAGCGTTTGAAGTGGCATTTTGAGGCCTCAGGAGGGATATTGCACAAATCTGATATTCAATGGCAAAACAATAGAAAGAAGCAATATGTATCTTGGCTAAAACAAAAATGAGCTGTTTGAAAAATATTTAATTAGAGAATTCTACAGTACCCAATATGTATTTTTAAAAATCCTAGATCATAATATACAATTGTTGATTCCTTCATTCCCGGAAATTGCAATGTTCATTTTTATATGAAACATTTAAAAAAATAAACTAAAACTCGCATTAATGCGAGAGAGAGAGAGGGGGGGGGGGAGTACTGTATATGAATCATTAAGCAAATTAAACTAAAACTCGCATTAATGAAGTTGAGAGAGAGAGAGAGAGAGAGAGAGAGAGAGAGAGAGAGAGAGAGAGAGAGAGAGAGAGAGAGAATGCGTGAGTCAGAGCTTACAAGCGTCGTGTGAGAGTGATCATTTGAAATCAAGCAGCCTATTTTTACGGCTGAATTCATTGATTACTTCATCATAGTTCAACTCAGTATCATTATGTACAAAAGTAAGGCTAATCCAAATGCAGATATGTAGGATTACTGGGACAAAAAGGGGGGGAGGGGGCGTGGCCGAGTGGCTCTCCCCCTCCTCCCCCCACATATACGCCACTGACATAGTAAAGTTATTAACTTCTGTTTAACGTGACGGTCGGCCGCGCTGGGTCGGGCTGGGCCAATCATATCCAAACTTCACTGAGAGCAAACATCGTTTGTTCGCTTCGCTTTCCCGCTCATAATAATGGATGACTGAGAGGAGACTGACAATCGAATGTACTCTGAATAAAGCTGAGAAATGAGAAAACGAAAGGAAAATGTTTACCAAGGAAAACAAATACTAACAGCGAAGGAGAGTAATTGACGGAGAAACAGAAAAATTCAGAGTCTAAAGAAAAAATACATTGTCAAAGAAAATACGGGTTATGCAGATGAAAAGCTAATACTGAAGGAAGATAAAGAATGAAATGACAGAGAGAAAAGACTGAAGGAGAATTGTGGAAGAAAGCTGGTTACTGAAGGACGGAATTTAGAACATTTACGTTACAGCATATGCAGATGACAATAGAATGTATGTAGAACAAAATAATAGCCATGTGAACAACTGTGAGGGAAGAAAAATTAAGAACTGCTGGCACAGAATATAAATCAAGAAAAATTATTAAAGAAATCTGAGAAGTAGAAAGACAGAATTGACATCGAAAAAACACAGAAAAGAATCAGATATGAGAGAGAGAGAGAGAGAGAGAGAGAGAGAGAGAGAGAGAGAGAGAGAGAGAGAGAGAGAGAGAGAGTTAGAGAGAGAGAATGAACGAAATTTCTGTAAGAAAAAAAAAAAGTATCAAACAAACAATCTTATGATCTGTGAGCCAGTGAGAGCGAAAGAAAGAGAAGAACGAAAAATAAGGAAATAGTAAAGATCTGATTATCGACTACAATAAGAAAAGACTGCTGAGGAAGAAGACTGAAGGTAAGGTAAAGTTGGAAATGTAAAAGGACTTGGAGAATGAAGAATCGGGAAATCAAAGAGTCTGAGGAGAACAGAATGATAGCTCGAAAGGAAATTCCAGAGAGTAAGAGGTCATAGTCAAGAGAGTGAGAAGATAGAACAAATTTAAGAAATAGGAAGATTATGATTCATATAAATGATAATTCAGTACCGAGAGTCCAATTAGTATGGAAGCAAATCGCTTCTACGTGGAAGAAGATAGAGATCCCAGGACCCTTCTCAGTTCGATTAAAGAAACAGCACTGATGAAAATATGGGTGTGAACAGAGTTTGGTCCAAATTACATTGCCTCATGGTTAGGTTAGATCCACTGGGTTGGGTCTGGGTGATATATCTCTTCTTATTTTGGATATTCGTTCACCTTAAGGTAAATCTATAAAGAAATAAGTAATTGAAACCTAATTCAATGGACCTAACCTAGCCGTAGAACATTGTATCTTTAATCTTACACAGTTCATTTTTTGACGGGGTACGACAAGGCGAATTTTTTTACGCCATAGAGACCTCGGGAAGTGAAAATGTTAAGGATATGTAACCATCCTTCATCCCTAGTGACATTAAGTGATCGTAAACCATCTAGCCGAGCCACAGAGTTGGAACACAAAACAAAAGAATACTTCAAAGTGTGAAAAGTGTTAAAGTGGTCAAGCTTATTTATGCCTGTTAATCTTGGCTTCCAACGGTGTGGGTAGGTATGCTGTAATTTCCGGTAGTTTTTGTGGTCTCCCAGTTTTGATGCTACATGTGGCTTTTCCCCCCGTCTTTTTCAGCAATGTGGTGGCAGACTTTTAGGAAGTTACTTTGGTAACGCCTATAATATTTCCAGAAGTTATCAGTGCTATGTGTATGTTGTTATGGGGGTGTATATTACGGTGCACTCTTAACCCTTAATTAAGCACCAAAAGGGATAAGATAAAGTTTAAGAAAACTAAACTTTACTGTACACTATAACATACACAACCAAAGAAGAAACCAGGGTTCCTTTTACAAAAGGGAGGATTCATATAGGCCTCAGGATACAAAATATAAAACAAGTTATTTCTTACCTAACCAGAATACACTCAGTGGAAGCTAAGTACTCACAAAGCTCGAGGAAACTTGGAGACTTCGAAGGTTAAATCCAGATATAAATCACACACTAGTGTAAATGGAGGAGTGAACCAAAAATGGGAAATGGTGCAAAAACAGTGTGTTTTGTAATCAAAGTCACGTATTGGGTAGTGTTGGGGAAAAATGCAACACAATGTTGCAAAAGTGTAACATGACAGTAAATGTGTACAAATGTGTACAAGTGGCAAAATGTATACAGGGGTGTGTGTACAAAATGAGATAAAAATCTGTCTCTTCACACATTCCTGGAGCTTATAAAGGAGACTTACTCCGCCTTTCTCAGCTAATTAACCACTAGCTGTCTTAAAAATAATCTCTGTCCATACAGAAACAATAGAGCCACCTGCTACCAATAAGGGCCTCATACACTTCAGACAGAACCAATTGCGTGCCATCAAGAACGTGACGAAAGCGCCATTTAGGCTTCTAATTGGCAAACATCCCTACTTTGCTCCTCCCACATTATATCACACCCACAGTTCAAGTAATTTGTGAGAAAAACAACTGGTGTCTTATCAGTTGAGAAGGCAAAAGTGACCGCTTGGTTTTACCCTTACAGGCAGCAAAACTGATAAGTAAAAAGATTTACTGTTCTTGAGGCTCGCTTCTCTCTCCATTCATTATCATCCTGTTTCTATTTCACCAATTCGCTACTGGGGTAACTACGCCAGTGACAATGTCCACTGTAGCTTTAATACCGAGATAACTGATGTATTACCCGAGAGAGTAGCTTTGGGGGGGCAACATTGATGGGAAATTTTGACTTAGTCACTTGAGTAACAATTATTAATTTTCAAGAATTTTCCAACGATGTGTGGATGCCCACTGTAACTATAATACTTCCAAAGATACTGAGTTTTGGTACCGTGCTCTACCACCCCGTTAAACGACTGTCAGTGTTATTATATTTTGCAGGAATATTTGTGTTCGGCAGGTTTAATAAATTATCGCTGTGGAACTAGATAACCAGCTACACATTATTGTAAAGTCTTATGTGTTGTTATCGCATCACCAGTGAGAAGGGTGTTGCAAAGGCTGTAGCTGTTTGTTTACTTGTTTGTTTTTGCAGTGGAATGATCGGAAAGAAGGAGGAAGAAAAGAAGGAAAGGACAATAAGAAAAGATGGAGAAAGTCTTGGGGGGAGTTGAGGCGAGGGGGAAAGGAAGGATATACGAGTGGGTAAAGGTTGGAAAGACGACAATAAAAAAATAGAAAGAGACTGAGGGAGCTGGGAATGAAAGGTACAAAGGAATAAAGAAATAACTATTATGGAAGAAACATCAGGAGAATAATGATGCCTCACACACCTTGACAAAATATATGAAAATATAATCCAGGTGTTCCCTTCATGATCATGTTCGACCTCTTGGGCATTAACCATTTTTTAAATATTAGGGATTACTATGATTTTGAGAACATGAACTCATTAATTTAGTTTCACCTAACACTGGATGACTATATCATTAATGACTGAGTGTTATGTTGTCACCATTAACCCTCTCATGGCTGGGAGCACCCTACAGCAGTTTTCTGTGGCAGGTGACGCTATTTACTGTATACTGATTATTTAGGAAAAGATCAGGTAAATCCCCACCCGCCGTCCCCCCCCCCAAAAAAAAAACTATAATCAACCTAGCACGCAATGCAAGAGTTGCTCTGTGTGTGTGTGTGTGTGTGTGTGTGTGTGTGTGTGTGTGTGTGTGTGTGTGTGTGTGTGTGTGTGTGTGTGTGTGTGTGTGATTATTCTTACAATGTGTAACAAATATTTTAAATGCATAGGCTTCTCTCCCCCCATTCTATATATAAAAAAAAAAAGTATATGGATAACGCTGTGATAGGCTATAGATCTTTAAAATTAACTTTTTAGGGATGTTCTTCTTTTGTCTGCATATTTCCCGACGCTC
This sequence comes from Coenobita brevimanus, assembly GCF_032717465.1. NCBI lineage: Eukaryota > Metazoa > Arthropoda > Malacostraca > Decapoda > Coenobitidae > Coenobita > Coenobita brevimanus. Next base: position 24,947,453 of record NC_137023.1, on the reverse strand, counting down.
AGTGGCAGAATATCACAATACTTGTGTTCTACAGTATATCCTTCTCATGGGATAGTTTCGCTACCAGCACCACATGACAGTGTTAATATCTTGATACAGCTGAACATTCAAAATAGAGGGATGGTAATTTTAGGCTAAGATAAACTGAACAGCGTATTATGAATTTAGTCTTTTATCTGTATTATGACCAGCCCTCCGTCCTTCGTGCATACAGTGCCTTATCATTGTATGAAAAGGAATGATAGCGACTTGAAGGAAAGAAAGAAGGAAGGAAGGAAGGAAGAATAAAAGAGGGCAAAGGAGAGACTTGCAAAAGACAGAAAGAAAGGATGGGATGAAAAATACAAGCAGAAATTTACGAGAAATAATAAAACTGGTAGAGATGGAGAAATACGAAATAGGCAACACAAGGTTGGAAAATAAAGAATAGAAAGAAAAAAGTAGATGAAAGTCAATGGAAAACAGACAAAATATAACAATGAATAGATAGGGATTGAAAGATAATCTGGAGATACAAATGTTGTGAAGGAGAGACGAAAGTAGTGAAGGAGAGAAACAGAAGGAATGAGGGGGCAATGAACAAAGAGATAACGAAACGGAAGAGAGAGGAATTAAAGGGGAAAAGAAAGAAAGCAACTAAGGAGGGAGTCATGGGAAGACAGAGAAGAAATAAAGATGATTAAGGAGATAGAAATATGTGGGAACAGAGAGAGAGGTTGGCAAATCAGTAGTAAGGATGAGAAAAGAAAAACAAGGGCACAACGCTGTATGAACGAAGAAAAGAATCCAAAAAGGAAAAAGGAGAGAAATATTCATAATTTTTAAAAAGTACAGTAGAGAAAACGATAGAGACACGAGAAGAAGAAACTGAGGGGAGGAGAAGGAAGGGGCCCGGAATGAAGACGGAAATGAGCAGGGACGGAAGAAAATAGAAGAAAGAAATCACACGAAGAGAAGGAACGATATAATAACAGGGAGGGTGAAAGAAATGAAGATGACTCTGAGGACTGGAGATAGAGTAAGATGAAAGGAGAGCCTTTATTAATGTGAGAGAAAGAATGAAAGAAACAAGAAGGAAGGAGAAGAAGGTCAGTGAAGAAATAGGAGGAACAAGGAAGGCGATGATCTATAAAGGAGTGACAAAGAAAAAAGAAGACAAAACGAAAGAAGCAGACGCGGTAAGGGAACGCAAGTCAAAGGATAAAACACACACACACACACACACACACACACACACACACACACACACACACACACACACACACACACACACACACACACACACACACACACACATACATACACACACACACACATACATACACACACACACACATACATACACACACACATACACATATATATATATATATATATATATATATATATATATATATATATATATATATATATATATATAATCATAAGACAAAGAGACAGCCTGTGAGAGTCGAATATCAAAGACAATATTTCGTAGATGAATGGGTAGGGAAGAATAATATACAACAAAGAAAAAAAAAAGGAAGATTAACTCGGAATGAAACAAATAAAGGGAGTGTACTGCACAGTGTAAAGATGAACAACGGACGAATGAAGAATATGCTTCCGTAGTGTTGCTAGAACACGAATGACCAAAGAATCCTAAGGGTCATGAACTCCCAAAGTTGGATAGATGGATAGACAGATAGATAGTCAAACTGATTGATTGATTGATTGATAGCTACCGTATTCACCTTTTTAAATCGATGTTTTATATTTTTCTTCCCCACCAATTCATCTGCCAAATATATTCCATGAAGATCTACATGTACAATGTAAGAAACCATGCAGAAGATTACAGAACAGATACCATAATGATTTAATTATAAAACATTATGTGGGATACTGTAGGTCTGAGGGAGATCCACAGAAAAAAAGAAAAATTAAGTTCCAAGACGGCAATCACCTATTTTACTACAGAGGAAGACAAAATAAAAGAGGTAGTGGTGTATGATTTCTAATAAACAGATACTTTGCAGAGAACATTGTTATAGTCAGCAGAGTATCTGACAGAATAGCATGGCTTGTAATTAGACTAGGCAAAAGATGCACTTTGAAAGTAATACAAATATATGAATCGACTTCTCAAAGCTCAGATGAAGAAACAGAGACATTCATTGACTACATCTCCCACATTTTGGAAGAAGAAAAGACCACATATACTATACTTATGGCAAGGTTGGCAAATCGAGAAATGGAGAAGTATGAATAGGAAAATTCGGAATGGGAGAGAAAAATACGAGGTGAAATGGTGGATAATATTGCTGAATATATATAACTAGAGAAAAAATGATTTTTTTTTTTCACAAAAGAACAGGGATAAAATGGACCTGGAGAAGTCCAAATGGGGAAACAAAGAATTAAATTGACTTAATTTCGGCAGATAATAATAACACTATTACAAATGTCACAGTTATAAACAAAGTAAATATAAAAAGTGGCCATAGAATGGTGGATTGAGCCAGATTTAGTTTCAGAAATGAAAGAAAGAAGCTGATTAAAAATATAAAAATATGCTTAATGAAAGTAAGCAGCCTTTCAGTTAGAAATAACGAACAGTTTTCAGGCTCAAAGTTATGCTGAGTGTGACATTGATGAATCGAATGATAAACTAATAAAAATGCGAAGAGAATCAGCGGAGGTAGTAGGGAAAGCTAATACAACAAAAGGCAACAAATATTAAAAAATGACTCTATAGCTCATGATAAGATGGACATGAAAATAAAAACAGAGAAAGATGAAATAGATAAAGCTGAATTAAATAAGCTTATTAAGAAGAATCAGGGTCAAGAAAAATAAGAGAGAAACCTGAATCACATCAAAGAAACCATCAAAAATGTAAAAAGTCTGGAACAGGCTCGAAGTAAAATGGAACTACGTAAGTAACAAATTATGTCGCTGAAAGACAAAGACGGTGAAGTTATTGAATGCAGAAATAGTTTGGTGAAGAGAGTTGAAGAATTTTACAAAGAAGTGTATGCATCAAAGACAATAGTACTAATAGCAAACTTTTGAGCTGACACAAGTTAAATACCAGAGGTAACACTCCGAAGTAAACATTGCACTTAAAAGTATGAAAAGAGGAAAGGCCCCAGGAGATGTAGTAGTGGCAGCTTTACCTACCGATGCCAGAGTAGAAGTACAAAACAGGCTTGTCCACTTATTTACTCAATTTATAATGAAAAAGAAAATTCCCAAAACATGATGTAATGCAGTAGTTACGTTGCTTTACCAAGAAGGCGACTCAAAAGATCTTAGTAACTATCGACCCTCTAGCTTATTACCAGTTATTTACAAACTCTTTGCTAAAATCCTTACGAAGAGATTGACAAAAAAAAAAAATAAAAAAAAAAAAAAAAAAAGGAAGAAACCCAGCATCATGAACATGCAAGATTCAGAAGCCGGTACTCGACAACTGATCATCTACATACAATGAATCATCTAATTGAAAAAACTGCAGAATTATGCATAAAAAAAACCCTGTGCTTAGGGTTTGTTTATTACGAAGAGGCTTCTGAATCAGTGGAGCACATAGCAAAAATAAATTCATTGCGGGGAAAAAAGAGTTAATGAGAATAACGTAAAAATGCTTGCAAACACATATCAAGAGGAAATTGCTACAGTTAAATTACTTTATGGCTCGGAAAAAATAAAGACTGTGAAGGGCGTGCGTCAGGGAGATACAATTTCACCAAAGAATAATTACAGCATACCTAGAATGAATTTTCAGAAAGCTAGACTGGGAAAACAAAGGAGTAAACATAGATGGAGAAAACCTAAGCCATTAAAGATTCGCAGCAGACACTGTCCTTATCTCAGAAACAGCAGAGACATAGCAAGAAATGTTAAATAACTTAAATAGAGACAGTCCCAAAGTAGGGCTAAAGATGAGCCAGAGTAAAACTAAAGAAATTATTTAATGCAAATACCCTAATGAGCGTCATCGGAATAAGCAAAGAAATTCTTGAAGAAGTCGAGGAGTACAACTGCTTGGGACAAACACTGAAAGTAAAGAAAGACCATGACAGTGAAAAAAAAAGACACATTACAATTGGATGGAAAGCTTTCAGTAAACATACAGTCATCATGAAAAGAAGCTTGCCAATATCCATGAAATGGAAAGTATATAACGAATATATAACCCCCGCTATGGCGTACGGTTGTGAAACATAGAAACTGACAAAATGAATGGAAAATCAACAAATTCGTTGTCAAAAAAAACAATGGAATGGTCGATGTTGGGAATATCTTTAAAAGACAGGAAAAGATCAACTTGGGTGAGAGAGCAAACTAAAGAACAGAAATGGAGGTGGGCAGGCCATGTAGCAAGAATAAGGAATAACCGATGGAGCAAGAGGCTGACTGACTGGACACCAAGAGATTGTAAGCGTAGCAGAACAAGACCAGACAGGAGATGTAGAGATGAGATAGAGAAATTTGCAGGGAAAATGTGGCAAAGATTGGCTCAGTCAAGGAATTTGTGGAGAAGGTTAGGGGAGGCCTTTGTTCAGCAGTGGACTTACAATGGCTGATGATGATGATATTATATATATATATATATATATATATATATATATATATGTGTGTGTGTGTGTGTGTGTGTGTGTGTGTGTGTGTGTGTGATAGGAAGCGTTATGAGGAACACACTGAGGTGGTTTGGCCATGTGGAGAGGATGGAGGGTGAAAGACTGACGAAGAGAGTGTATGTGAGTGAGGTGGAGGCGGGAAGAGGGAGGGGGAGGCCGAGGATGAGATGGAGGGATGGGGTGGAGAGGTATATGAGAGAGGGGGGTGTGAGTTGGGAGTAGGGCAGTGAAATGGCGGGGGACAGGGCGACTTGGAGGCTATTTGTTTGTGGCCATGTTTGTGGCCAGGATTGAGGTGTCCGGCAATAGATAGATAGATAGACAGATATATATAAAGGCATCCCCTAACCTTCTCCACAAATTCCTTGACCGAGCCAATCTTTGCCACATTTTCCCTGCAATTTTCTCTATCTCATTTCTTCACCTTCTGTCTGGTCTTGTTCAGCCGTTTGAGTATCCACTGCAGGACCGGCCTATCCCGACCGAGGTCGGGACGATACAGCAAATGTATCTCTACCAAGTGGCTTAGGTTGTCCGGTAGAGATTGTATGTAGGGTGAGAAGTGCTTGTAAGTGTAATTGTAGTGTTGGAGTGGCTTTGGATGTGTGTGTAGTCTGTGAACCAAGTGTAATCGGGCCGTGCAAGCCGACTGGGTGCAAGCATACTTTATAGCAAGCGACACTGGTTCAGCCACAGCACCCCTTGTGTCCGCCAATGCAGTACGTGGCCGGGTGAACACTCCCACAGTTTATTACCCTGCCGGGGAGCGAACCCTGGTTCACCCGTGTACGAAACGCACACTACCACTGTACCACAGAGGCTCCATATATATATATATATATATATATAAATATATATATATATATATATATATATATATATATATATATATATATATATATATATATATATATGTATATATATATATATATATATATATATATATATATATATATATATATATATATATATATATATATATATATAAATGGAGCCTCTGTGGTAATTATGACGAAGAAAGAACGTGAATGTCTGAGACTGGATAAGATGGATGACGGACGGTACTGGGATGAATCAGATAACTCTGGAGTTAGGAATAAGGTAGGACTTGTAAGGAGAAAATCGGGAAATCGGAAAACTAAAAGAAAAAGCCGAGAAAATATGAAGGAAAAATCAGGAAAGCAAGGGGATAACTCAGTGGATTCAATATGAAAGTCAAGGGGTTGAAGGAAAAGTCAGGAGAATACAAGAAAACGCCAGATTTAAAAGGAAAAGTCAGTAGAGTCAGACGAAAAAGTTAAGCGAGTCAGAAGGGACAGACAAATTGCAAGATTCTTACGTATAACCCACTCGGTGCCATGGAATGGCTAATGCAGTTATTTCTAAGCTAAAGCAAAACTGTTTTGTGTGTGTGTGTGTGTGTGTGTGTGTGTGTGTGTGTGTGTGTGTGAGGAAAATTCGAGATTTTCAAGAGTTACCCGAGACAGTTTTGTACTAGACGACCATTAGACTTTCCCTCATCTAAAGAAAATCATCCTGTGATAGCCCGAAAAAATGCATGGACGACGAAGCATTTGAAAAGGAGTTCAGTAAAGTTTTCATTGTAAAGAACAGGGTTATATCACTTGACTTACAGAAAGGCATGGAGTTCACTGACACATGAAATAACGTTTACTCGCAGCGAACATTATTTTTGAATGATGGACTACTCGTACACCTGAACGCCATTGGTTATACCTGTCTCGGCTGTGTTCTCAGTGACGCAGTACGTTTTTTTTTTTTTTTTTTTTGGGGGGGGGGTAATAATCACCACGAGATGTCAACACACCAATTGACATGGCGACAACCGATGAACACAGAGATGAAGTAAGCTCCTCACATCAGAAAGGTAAACACATTAAAGCTATTCTCGTAAAGAAGTGCAGGCTGCAAAATAAAATTTCTGAGTTACGGGCTCCTATCGTTACTGATGACTATAGTGTAATCTGGTGCAACACAACCGTAGTTGAATACCCAACGAAACGTGGAGTTTAATCTACCAGGTTATCATGTTTTCAGCAGTGAATGAAAGGACTGAGCTGGGAAGTTGTATTCAGGTATACTCGAATATTAAAAAAAAGGCCTTCATCCAGTCGCAGTTACAGAGCCAGCAATTGAAATCACTGGTAGTATGTACCTGCAGCTCAGAAATTAATCCCGAAGTAAACAGGTGCTTAGATTACTTTATTGTCCACCTGGATAGCCATGTGACATCAACAATGAAATGTACAATCAAACTCCTGATAACTCTTGTATCCAAAATGCTGTAACCTTTATTTATCTTAATTTTCCAGTTCCTAAATGAGGAGAAGCACTATCCTCACACACAGGGCTAGACCTGTATACAAACTTGCGGGAAAGTTCATTGCATCAGTACATAAATTATCTAACACGTGGGGCGAATATCTTAACTGTTGTATTGGCAACATCAGATATTTTGGTGAGTACTATCATGATAGGAGACAAAAATTTTACCAACAATCACCATACAGTCACATTTAACGTTAAATTCAGTAAAGGTAATGTCAAGGCCAGTTAGGTGAAAGTGTTTGACTATAAGAAAGCTGATTTTCAAAAGCTGAAAACAAGTAGGCTACAGGCACCAGTAACTGGCACCCTACCGTTGAAATGTCAGATCAATGATGCATAGGAATTTTTCACAGTAACTCTTCACAGAGCACTGAAGTTGCGTATTCCACTGCACAGCATAAGGCCTGCTAAAAGTATTAAGCCAAAATGGTAAGCACTACTATTAAGTACTGGTTTGTATTTAAAATAATATACACACAATTGTACTGCTACAAATAATCAAAGCGATAAATAAAAATACTTACATGATGCTCATCGCAGAAAAGTAAAAAAAAAAAAAAAAAAAAGGGACAAAGGAAAGTATGAAAAATGACGTTCATATTACTATTACGAAAAAATCAAACCCAAAATAATTTTTAATCGGCATCAGAAGAAAGGTGGTAATATCACCAACAACAGGCCCCCTACTCACAGATAATGGAGAGCATACTTACGATGACACTGAAATAACGAGAATTCTAAACACTTGCTTTGCATTAGTATCTGCAGCACAAAATACAAGCCCAATTTCTAATGAAGAAAATAATCTAACTGATGATATTACTGTTAGACACAGAGATGTATAGCCAGCAATTTGCAGACTTAAGGTGGAAAAAAACATCGGGGCCAGACAAATTACTCCGGGCATGATAAAAGAAGTACAGAATGAAATATCAAAACCTTTACCTGAACATTTCGACACACCACTAACGGGTGGTAAGGTGTCATATGAGCGGAAGCCACCAAACGTAACCCCGATAAACAAGACAGACAACACAGCACAGCCGGAAAATTATCGTCCAATTAGCTTAACATCAGTGATATACCAACTGTTAGAAATTACTATAAAAAATAAGTTGGCAAACACAAACCAATAAATCTCATCAGAGCTTCACAACATTATTTGCGGAATAAATGGTTGTGCCTTATGAATCTCTTGGATCCCTTCATCAGTGTAATTAGGATGTATGACAAGACTATATCCTCTAACATGTTCTGCCTTAAATTAAAATTTTTCTGTTTGTCTTTTGCCAGTCGCCTTAATCCCGTGAGGGGTGGTTACAAACAATCGCCTCCATGCTGCCCAGTCCCCCGCCACTTCACTGCCTTCCCCCCACCTCACACCCGCTTCTCTCATATATCTCTCCTCTCCAATCCTCCATCTCATCCTCGGCCTCCCCCTCCCTCTCCCCTCCTCCACCTCACTCACATACACTCTCCTCGTTAGTCTCTCGCTCTCCATCCTTTCCCCATGGCCAAACCACCTCAGTGTATTTCTCCAAATTCTATCACATCCACATCCATACCACAGCGCTCCTTCACTTCTTCATTAGTCAGTCTGTTTCTCAAAGGCATTCCTACCTCTCTGTCATTCTTCTATGACCCTCAGGGTAGTTATGCTAGTGATAACGTATCATATACGGTAACAGTCTTTCCGTTCCTTTGTACTCATTTGAATGACGGTTCAATGTGAGAGGAGAATACTGATTCAGAAACATTCAGTACAGCCTGGAGGTAGAAAAGGTTAAAATTCAGTCCCATGTTACCCCTGTGACGTGTAGAGGTCAGAGGCTTGACTTCTGTAATAAACCCCTTCAGTGTCATGACGTCCTTTCTTTCGTATGCTTCCTACCGTCAGAGAGTGTCATTCTGGTTAGAGGGCCTGGACAACCCGTAATGAAGGGCTTATAAACTATGCACTGTATATTGATTCCTTCAGCCGAGGACGTCCTCCTTGTTTTTGACACAGACGATCTGTTCCATCAAAGACATCCCTCGGATGAGGTCAAAGTTACATAACCGTCGGACGCCCTTGGTTGCGTGACATAAAAAAGTAAAGTGGCCTCTCAGAGTCTCAAGCAAAGCATAAAAATGCTAATATGAATGAGGCAGCCTTTGCAGTACAAACTTTATTACATGAAACTAAGTATTCGCATCAGAACCACAAAATATAATGGCCCCCACTGAAATATCTTTCAGAAAAAGGAAGAAAAATAACAGAGAACAGTGAAATGAACTCATGGCGCCCCCTCTCGTGATCATGGCTGTCCATCTTGTTTATTCTGTTGCCGGGAAAGATCACAGGTAAATGTCAACGAAGATTACCACTCTGTTGAGCAGAATCCATATTATAGAGCTGGGGAGAGAGGAGGAGAACTGAAAATTATATTCAGGAACTTGGTGATACTTTGCATAAATGCCATTCACATCGGGTCAGCTCCCTTTCGGTCTAATGAAGGATGCTGATGAACCGGTGATGGCACTTCGGTGATGCCTGGCCTATACTTTTAAACGGTATTCTTGTCAGCTTAGGAATATATCTGGTACCGCATCCCTAATAATTTTTTATTACATATTTTTATCCCCTTGAATGTTATTTATGTACCAATGATATTAAAACAGACTGGTTAATTTGTATAAACGTTGGTAATAACATGCCATGCGCAGAAATAAATGAGTAATGAAGATGTGTTAGGGAACCTCCTTAACAAATAAGAGCACGGATCCAGGATACTCACAACCCCTCACACCTCTCCTTGCCTGCCTTATATCATGATCATGATCACCATCATCATCTCTATCTATCTATGTATTGCCAGACGCCTCAATCCCGTTTGGGGTGGCCACAAACAAATCGCCTCCAAGTCGCCCTGACCCCGCCATTTCATTGCCCTGCTCCCAACTCACCCCCCCCCCCTCTCTCATATACCTCTCCACCCCATCCCTCCATCTCATCCTCGGCCTCCCCCTCACTCTTCCCCCATCCACATCACTCACATACACTCTCTTCGTCAGTCTTTCACCCTCCATTCTCTCCACATGGCCAAACCACCTCAGTGTGTTCCTCATAACGCTTCCTATCACATCCACATCTACACCACAACGCTCCTTTATATCCTCTTTCGTCAGCCTGTGTCTCCATGTGACTCCACAGGCTCTCCTTAAATAACTCATTTCCACTGCTCTCACTCTTGACTTGTGTCCTTCCAACAACGTCCAAGCTTCACTTCCATAAGTTAGAGTTGGTATCACAATACTGTCATGTAGTAACTTTTTCACTTCCATGCTCACTTCCCTGTTTCTTATCACTGCTTTCAAAGTACCATCATCATCCTCTTTCCTATTTTTCACTAACACAAGGCGAGGGGAGGGTTAGGATTCAGTAACTGGGACTGAGAGGAATATAACTAGTACGATTCCATGTTTTCCACTTCGTATGATTTGAATCCTGTTACGCATTAGATTTCGCTTACCTTAACTTGGCACAGATTTTCGTTTTGCTGCAGCTAATTTCACACAGTTCCGTAGAAGAATGGACAAAACATTTTTTTTTTTTTCATCTTTAACATCACACTTGCGTGATTAGCACGAAGTTCTAGTTCATATCTCTTATTACTGTTCAACGTTCACGGAGGAAGGATGGCAAAATTTGGTCAAGTTAAAGGAGACGAGTACGTTACTAAGCACGACAACTGGGAACGAGACATGAAAGCAACAGTCATAAACACAAAGGCAATATATCAGACACAACAGTAATACCAAGAACAAAACAAATACAACTAGCAACAACAAGGAAAGCAGCAACAGGGGCAACAAAGGCAATGCACAGCAACGTACACAGAGACAACAAGAACAAAAGATGTACTGACTCTTTAACAGCGTTGACGTCAGTCTGGTTTATTCTTGCTGCCTCCAGCCAACTTTCTTTAATTTAGGGAACACCTCTCGTACTGAAGGGGGAAGAAAAGTTACTTGTAACCCCTTGGGTTAAAAAAAATGCTCATCCTGAGCAGAATATCATCGTTATATCATGGAGAAAAAAAAATCGGAATTAAGAGTTACCACTAAAATAAACAACACGGATTACCGAACTATTTCAGTGTGGGTAGAGGGAGTATCTTTTATACAGCAGGTTAAGAGAAAGCTCTAACCAATCCTTCCAAATCATACAGTTTCTGTTTGCTCAATTAATGCATCATACGAAAGAAAGAATATAATTCAGATAAAGTCTCCTGGCTAAAATGATCAGCTATATCACCACGATGACCTAATTTATGTTGAATTCTTGCAGTCTTCAGACGACTTTAGCAACTAAAGAAGGACCTGTACATAATAAAGGCTATTTGTAACCTCTCCGAGAAGAAAGTCTCAAGCTGAATAACAGTGGTCAAGGAGTAGCAATTATTTATTATAAATGTATGTTGCTTTGTTGAAGGGGCTAATAAGAACACAAGAAGGGGATGGCAACTGAGAAATGAAAATAATGGCAACAAATGAGACGATGAAAAAAATGATAATGAAATGAGATGAGGTAAGAAACGGTAGGAAGGAAAGAAGACATGCAAGATTAATTAGTATACAAAGGGAGAGCGGGAAAATCCAAAGAAAAAGTGATTTAAAGAGAGAGAGAGAGAGAGAGAGAGAGAGAGAGAGAGAGAGAGAGAGAGAGAGAGAGAGAGAGAGAGAGATAGCGTGGATCAAGGCAGCTCGTGAGAGGGGATAACACTGGAAAATAAAGAAGGCGAGAGAGGAGGAGGAAGACCGGTAAAGATGGGTGAGAGACTGCCGGGATATGAACGGATAAGGATGAGGAAATACGAGAAAAACAATGATGAATAAGACAGAAAACACGAGGGAATAGAAAAAACCTGAGCCAATGGGAGGCGAAGAATATCGTATACATTAATAGTGCTAAGTAAAATTGACAGAAAAAAAAGAAAAGAAAAAGAATATAAACCTGGAAAATATAAACCATACAGTATATTTTTAAAAAAGTAGAAAAAAAAATTAAATGTGAAGGAAATGGGAGAAAAGCATGAGAGAATAGCTCGAGCGATGAGAAAATAGGAGAAAAACAGAGAACCTGTTACATTCCACAGAGTAAAAATAAAAAAAAAAAACAGAAAAAAATAACGGGGGAAGAAGACATCAGATGAGGAGGATAAAATTTCAGGGGAATACCAATAAGGATAAAAAAAAAAAAAAGGTTAAGAGCAGGGAGGGGGAAGCTCGGTAAGATGGGTGAAAGACTGCCAGGATATGAACGGATATGCAACGGAGGATAAAATATAAAAGAAATTAGTAGAGCAGTATAATATCAAACAGCCAGATCGCAAGATTATACCGCTAAAGAATTGTTAGGAGAATGAGCAATCGCAAGAAAACCATTAAAAAAGAGGATAATCAACCGCCAAAATAAGAGTCAACCAAACTCTTTATATAGGCTACCTATTACCAGACGCCTCAAACCCGTAAGATGTGGCCACAAACAAATCGCCTCCATGTCGCCCTGTCCAATCCCACTTCACTGCCTTGCTCCTACCTCACACACCGCTCTCTCTTATACAGTACTTCTCCACTCTATCCCTTCATCTCATCACAGACAAACTACGCAATTAAATTAGCAAACTATGATGAAGTCTCAGGGAAATGGGATGAGTGGTAGAACAGTATTATAACGGCAAGGCAATGGGGATAAGTATGAAGGAAAGAAAAGAAGATATGTAACAAACTGCAGAGTACGAAAAAAAAAAACGCACAGCAACTAAAATGATAATGAACTAGAAAACCGCTGGACTGAACGAAGGAAAAAAAAAAAGGCAGAACAGAAGTAAAACTTGCTGACGAACAGGAGAGAAAGTGCAGGCGAACAGCTAAATGGAGGAGGCAATAAGAAAGAAGAGGAGAATTTTTTACCAATCGCAGGTGAATGGCCAAAATAATAATAATAATAATAACTAACAGAAGAAACACCGCGAAATACTGGAATAAAAACTGCAGGAGAGGTAAAAGGAAGAGGAATAACAGGAATCCGGAGAAGAAAAGAAAAACACACGTAAAGGAATGGCTAAAAGATGACGAAATAAGAGAAAATTGCGAGAAAAAAATCATGAACTCAAAATAAAAACGAAAGAGGAGCATGAAAAATAGGTATTAAATTAGGATAATACCGCAGGATATTATGAAAAAACACGAGATATCAGAACACCATGAAAATTATTACGATAATCCACAGAACAACATAAAACAAAAGCATAAAGATAATGGTAGCACACACACATACACACAGACAGACAGACAGACAGACAGACAGACAGACAGACACACACACACACACACACACACACACACACACACACACACACAGACCAGGAAGAGATCCCAAAATTAGATGAAAACTGCCTAGTGGGGAAGAGAAGACATGAGACTATAACAAACCTCAGGGTAAGGGGGTAAGGGGACGATCCTTAGGTGAATATAAAAAGGATGAAAAGATTGGTGATAACTGCAGAATATCTATAAGGATGGGAGAATGGGGAAAACGCAGACGCACAGGAGAAAAAACACAGTGGAAGAGAGCAGACCGCCGGAAGCAACGATAGAAATTACAGATACGAGAAAACCACACGAGGATGTTTAGAAGGACGAAGAGATTGGAGAAAATTGCATAAGAGTAAGTTCAAACCCTCAGAAGACTTGGTAAAAGAGAAGACATTCATTCATCATTCATCATCCAATCCTACGTTGCCCCATTAGGAGCGTAGAAGCCCGGGGCTAGGCAAGTTGGTCCTGACATTAAGATGAGAGTGACCAGCCTCACTCATCCCTGAGTGGCATTACGTGAGCAATAAACCCCAACCATCCCTTGGATATAAACCTTCACCGGCTCAATCCGATTGGAGCTCCGTAATTACCCACTAAACCACCAGGTGCCAAAATTTGGTTATATAGTTACCACCTAGGGTAGTAAATGGTTTCCTGTACTCCAGGAAACCATTTGGCTTGTCACTCAGTGTAGAATCACCCACAAGCAGAAGGAAGAGGAAAGATTGAAGGAACGAAAGACAGAAGAGGGAGTGTAAAGTCACCCGTAAGCAGAAGGATGAGGAAAGACTGAAGGAAAGAGTGAGTGGATGGTGTGCGCCCACACCTACCACAGAGAAGACACTTGAACAAAATAGCAGGAAATAACTACCTAGAGCAATGGTCAAATAGCAGAATACCTATAAGGGGTCGAGAACAGGAAAAAAAAAAAATCAGAAAAATAATCTAAAGGAAATAAGAGCTGCAACAAGACCAATTTGAGAAAGAGGGAAAGGAGTTCGGTAAATTACTGAGAGGATACGAGGATATAGGATACAAGATGAAACCCTAAAAAATACTAAACAAATTAATTAAAACAAGGAGACAGCGAGGTAGAGAAAAGAAAGGTAACGTAATTAGTCTGATTAAGAGGACAGGTACGGGTAAGCCACGTGAAATGAGATAATAGGATAAAACTCAGTTGATAATACCTAATAAAATCAAGAACTGCAACGAAATTACTGTGAGAGAGAAATAGAAATAAAAGATTAAGAAACTGGCGAAAGGCTGACAGTATTACCTATGGGTGGAAGAATGCTGTAATAAACCTCAGACATAAACACAAATATAATGAAGACCAACACAAGGTTGCTGACAGACTGTAGGAGGAATATGTACAGCAAAGCAACGCAGGATGAGAGAGAGAGAAAAAAAAAGAGGTTACCCAATAATAACTAAAAGAATGATGACTAAGAGGAGAAATAATAGAACAAATAAATAATGAGGCACGACATTTGGGAAAGATTGAGATCATATGAACGGATAAGCAACATATATAATATAAATATAAAACCACATATATAATATTTAAAAGAATAAGCGTTACTACAACACCGATGAAAATACAATAGGATACAGGGAGTAAAAAGACACTGCATGAAAATATGAAATGAATGAATCGAATGATACAAAGATAACATTTGTGAAAAACTGAGACTATGAACGGACTGTCTAAGCAACGTGAGGCGAGGACTTGGGAAATTCCACAGAATGATAAGAATAAAGAAAAATACGGACACAAACAGAAAAATAGAAAGGGTTTGAAAAAAAAGAAAAGAAAAAAGAAGGTAGTGACAGCTGACACTTCCCGAGGACTTGAGCGGATAGGAGGCAGGATGAAATCGATAAAGAAGTATTAAAGGATTTCTACATAACTGCGCACAAAATATTAAAAGACGAAGGACAGGAAAAGAATGTTGTAAAACTAAAATTATGGACAATTAATCTTTATAAAGTGAAGACACTGGATAAAGGAGAAGGAAAATGCCAAAAGAATAAAGAATAGCCTCGAAAAGAATGTGATAAAGAGGCTGACTTAAAGAAACAAGATCCTGGTGAAAGACTGAGAGGATATGAGCGGATAGGAAATAGGATAAGGTCGCAGGAGAAATAACCACGAGAGAGAGAGAGAGAGAGAGAGAGAGAGAGAGAGAGAGAGAGAGAGAGAGAGAGAGAGAGAGAGAGAGAGAGAGAGAGAGAGAGAGAGAGGAGGAGTTTGGCAAAAGGGGAAGATATGAACAAACAAGTAGCATTATGTAAATTACGGTTCAGGCATAATAAAATACCTAACAGAAAGATGCAGTGTCCCAGGAAGAGCGTCAAAACATGAGATACGAAATAAAATATGGATGAGCATAGGCTAAGAGGATACAAGTGGATGGGACGCTTTGGGTAGATAAATTGGCTGAAGAAATAATGTCTTTAAAGCAGTAGTTGCTGTGTGGTTAGCATCACTGACTGCTAAGCTGTTTTCTCGTTACCTCCAGGTTTCGAATCCTAGTGAGGGTGTCCATCTACCCCATAGTATTTGGCGGTAAAGTGAATACCTAGGATAACACCTGGGGGAGGTAACTGTGGTACCCTAGTTAATGATGTAGTGCCCTTGTTTCTTGTGATACTGAATGAGTAACCAGCCACAGACTCAAAAGCCAGTGTTACAAAGACCTGTGTTACACCATGGTTTAGTACCTCCTGGCCTCTGCCCTCACTTTTACCTTTAGAGAACCAAACTAATTAAAGATAGAGAGGACATGACTTTATAGGCAGTGTATGACAAGAAAACAAGACACAGCGGCAGGGAAGATGTCAGAACTTTAAAGAACAGAAACGAATACAGTGTAAGAATGATGAAATTAACAGAATGCAAATGGGAGTCTGAGAATACAGAAGCTGACAGTAAAATCGTGCGGAAGAATTGACAACAAAATGAGAAAAAGTAAAGACAAAGCACGCGAAACGGCATGAAACTATTAAACAAAACAGGCGAAAACTAAACGGAAGCAGACAATAGCAGTGAAACGATTACTGTTAAAGAAATATTTGATGCATTTAGAATTACACAGAATAATAAAAGACAACACAAGAGCCTCTCCAGTTATGCTCGTAGAGCATGGTATAACACTGGTGGACAGGAAAAGTAACAAGAAAGACCAAGAGGAGATGAAGCAGGATAAAAGATACTGCAATGAAGGAGGAAGGAAATGAAGTAGGAAGAAGACAAACAAGACCAAGGGAACGTAAGGGGTGATCCCCTTCAAATGAGGAACAGGAGCCTGGCTCCTGCTCTGTCCTTGTGTGTGTGTGTGTGTGTGTGTATGTGCGTGTGTGTGTGTGTGTGTGTGTGTGTGTGTGTGTGTGTAATTCACCGGGTCGGTCAGGATCACTTGATGGTCGTGATGGTCAGCTTTTACCCTCCCGGAAGGGAGCTGAGAGCTCATATAGTCCGATCTAAGGGCAAGGCTGTGACCTTCACACACGCACACACCCGTCCCCTTGCTCAAGGGGGACAGTAACCACCCACTTCGTCAGTGAAACTTTTCGCAACCTGAGCGAGGCGCGAACTCCCGTCCACCAGTTGGCAAGCGAGAGCGTTACCACTGCACCAGCGAGCGGTGTGTGTGTGTGTGTGTGTGTGTGTGTGTGTGTGTGTGTGTGTACTTACAAACCTGTTTCAGCAGTGCATGAGTCAGAGGGAGATATCAATTACTGTAAACTTATCTATGTCCGGGTAAAACTAGAACATATGTTTACACGATAGCTGCCAGGAAATGTAGAATGTGAGTGCCTTCATATATTTAGGTGGTGTGATGAGCAAGAGTAGGAGTTTGTAGGATGAAGAGCATGAATGAGTACTACAGGGGAGAAAGGCTGCTTGTTCACTGAGTGCAGCAATAAGGTGTAAAGAAAAATTATCAATCTATCTATCTATCCACCAATAGCCAGACTCCTTAATCCCATAAGGGGCGGCCACAAACAAATCGTTTTCTTGTCGCCCTGTCTCCTGTCATTTCGCTGCCCTCTTCCCCACTCACACCCCCTTTTCTCATGTACCACTCCACTCCATCATTCCATCTCATTCTCGGTCTCTCCCTCCCCCTTACACCCTCCACCTCACTCGCATACATTCTCCTACCTAGTCTCACACTCTTCATCCTTTCCACATGGCCAAACCACTTCAGTGTATTTCTCCTAATAAAGTACTTTTTATCACATCCTCATCCTCACCACAACGCTCCTCTAAGTAACGTGTAATGCATATTAGTGTATGACTGATTTGTACTGTAATGTATATGCTTATATGTATTGCTCTTGTATGATATAGTTGCACGAATGCACAGATACCTGCTGCAAGATTTCCTGTTGTGAACAGATTACAATATTTGGAAGCTCACCGAAAAGCGCATGTCACATGCTAACATGTAATCGCCCCTTAGTTCTCTTCCAGTGGCTTAGTAACAGTTCAGAAGTAAACTAGACACCGAGGGAGTAGGATGTACTGTACTTATGATCAGTATATTATCAAGACGTCGCTGGAGGAGTTTTGTAGCCCGAGTTCCTGTGATTGTCTGTCAACACTCAACTCCTACTGCACTTAACCTAGCTGAGCATCGACATTTAAATGGTGGCATTAGTCGAGAACTCGCCTTCCCTTCCTGCAGTCTGCCAAATTTCTTACTACTTTTTTCAAGTTTAATGCAATTATCCCTTCAGCCCGCCTCACCCACAGGGGCATGTGAAGTTTGACGTTTGAAGTGACGAGGCTGTGCCGTCGACCCTAATTGGAGTCCACTCCACCTGCCTGCCTGCTGCGACACTTGGTTTCGACTTTACCCTCAGCCACCTGCGCCCAGCCTTTCACCCTGACCACAGGGTGAAAGGGTGGACTCACCTACAAAGACAGTGAAACAGCTGCATAACTAGTTATATTAATGTAGTTTAATGTAGTTCAACTCTTTGTCACTATGAGCTATCAATATTTTTCCCAATTATAAACGCATCTTATAACATTCTATTTACATTCACTAATCTTTATCGTCACCCATTTTATAATTATTAACTTTTAAGCATAATATTATTGACTGATCTGATTATCATTCTCTTTCTGTGAGCACACTAATTACTGTTTTATCCTTTGATACTGAATTCCATATGTACTGCTCTAATTTAGCTTATATATCTCTTTAATTAGTAAACATTTATTTCAAGTATATAGTGGCCACCTACTACTCATACTACCATATCATTTGCTCACTAACCACATATATTATCAATAACATTTTAATACTTAAATTATCTTTTAGTAATCTTTACCTTGACAGTTGTTGAATGCTGTGAAGAGTATGTACGATGGTGCAAAGACTGCAGTGCGTGTGGATGGTGAACTAAGTGAATTTTTCTCTTTGAAGGTTGGGTTGAAACAGGGATGTGTCATGTCTCCATGGTTGTTCAATCTGTACATGGATGGGGTAATAAAAGTTAGGTACAAGGTAGGGTAGTGAATGTTGGAGTGGCCCTGGTGAGAGAGGATAGTGTCTGGAAACTCCCTGTACTGTTGTTTGCAGATGATACTGTGTTGTTGAGTGAAGACGAAGGGGAGATGCAAGGCTTGGTGGATGAGTTTGGGAGAGTGTGTAAGAAACGGAATCTAAAGGTGAATGTAGGGAAGAGTAAAGTGATGGTCTTTGAGAGAGGTGAAGTCAGTGAATGGACAGCGAGGTTGGATGGTCAGGAATTGGAAAATGTGAGTACGTTTAAGTACTTGGGTAGTGTGATGAGTAAGAATGGAGGTTTGAAGGGTGAAGTGCTTGAAAGGGTACAGCAGGGAAGAAAGGTTGCTGGTTCTTTGAAAGCAGTGATAAGAAACAGGGAAGTGAGCATGGAAGTGAAAAAGTTACTACATGACAGTATTGTGATACCAACTCAAACGTACGGAAGTGAAGCTTGGACGTTGTTGGAAGGACACAAGTCAAGAGTGAGAGCAGTGGAAATGAGTTATTTAAGAGGAGCCTGTGGAGTCACATGAAGAGACAGGCTGACGAATGAGGATATAAAGGAGCATTGTGGTGTGGATGTGGATGTGATAGGAAGCGTTATGAGGAACACACCGAGGTGGTTTGGCCATGTGGAGAGGATGGAGGGTGAAAGACTGACGAAGAGAGTGTATGTGAGTGAGGTGGAGGGGGGAAGAGGGAGGGGGAAGCCGAGGATGAGATGGAGGGATGGGGTAGAGAGGTATTTGAGAGAGGGGGGTATGAGTTGGGAGCAGGGCAGTGAAATGGCGGGGGACAGGGCTACTTGGAGGCCATTTGTTTGTGGCCACCCCAAACGGGATTGAGGCGTCTGGCAATAGATAGATAGATAGACCTCTACAGCATGTCAAGAAACATCTTGTCTACCCCCAGCGAGAACTGTAACTCGTATAAGTGTATGGCTTTGATTTGTATGATGTATATGCTTAGATGAATAGCTATAGCATGATTCAGTTGCAACAATGCACACCATACATGCTGAGAGAGTTTCTTTTGTGAACCATTCAGAGTAACTGCAAGTTCAACAAGAATTGCCTGTCACATGTAGAATTATGATCACCCATTAGTTTTCTCCCAGCTGCATACTAACAGTTCAGAAGGGAGTACCATGCACTTTACCTACGATCAATAATTTTTCAAAACGTTGCTGGATGAGTTTTACAACCCGAGTTCCTCTGTCTTTCCTTGCTCATCTCCTACTACATTTAACGTGGCTGAGCATCTACATCTGTCAGTCTGGGTCTCCATGTAACTCCACATACAGTACTCCTCTCAAATAACTCATTGCCACTGCTTGACCCTTTTGATTTGTATCCCTTCAGTATCGCTCAAGCATTGCTTCCAAAAGTTAGAATGGGGATCACAATACTGTCATGCAGCGACATTTTTACTTCCATGCTCACTTTCCTATCTCTTATCACTGATTTTAATGAACCATAAACGTTTCTTCCGTTCCGTACCCCTGCAAGGACTTCATCCTCCGAAATACCACCCTTACTCATGGCACAACGCAAGTACTTAAATGCACTCGCACTTTCCATTTCCTCATCATCCAGCTCCATTGAGTATTCAGTGACTACAGTTCTATCGAAGACCACAGCTTTTCTTTTCCCGACATCCACCTTTAAATTCTGTTTTTTACATACTCTCCCAAACTCATTCACCAAGCCTTGCAGTTCCCTTTTATCTTCATATAACAATACAATATCAATTATAAACAACAGAGCAGGAAGTTTCCAAATGCTGCCCACTCTCATTAGGGCCCCTCCAACATCCACTGCCTTGCCTTGCATTTCTTTTATATCTCCATCTATATACAGACTGAACAACAGTGGAGACATGATACATCCGTTTCAATCGGACATTCAAATAAAAAAAAATAACTCAGTTCACTATCAACACTGACTGCTGGCCAAACGCCCTCATATATACTTTTCACACCATTCAACAGCTTCCCATTTGCTCCATGCATTTTTAATATTTTCAACATTCCTTCTCAATTCACTTTGTCATATGTTTTCTCTATATCCATGGAGACAACATATAACTTCCTTCCCTTCTCTAGAAAGATTTCCATTAAACACCTTAAGACGAATATCTGATCAGCACAACCTTTTCCATTCGTGAATCCTCCCTGTTCTTCTTGAACTAATTCCTCTTCCTCCGTCAGTAAGTATCCTACCATATACTTTTCCTTTTACACTACTAAGACAAATACCCCTACTATTACTGCACATTATTTCCTTTATTCCTTTTGCACAGAGGAATAACTATACCTGACTTCCAATCCTATGGGACTCTACTTTCATCCCAGGCCAATCTGCACAACGTCCATATCCATTTTACTCCAATGCCTTCCTGTGCTTCAGTATTTCACCACACACTCTATCAATTCCTTTGGGCTTTCCGCATTTTGACTTTCTTCATTGCTTCCACAACATCCATCCTACTGATCTCGTCTTCCTTTCCCATCCCCCTTCTTCTTAATTTAATTCTCTAAGTGTAACAATTCCTTAAAGTGTTCTCTCTGTCTGCTCACTTTTTCTCACTTTTTCACTAGCGATCTGCCATTCCACTTATACTAGCATAACCGTCATTCTGTATATTTGTCAATTCCTTAAACTGCTGTCACCATCTTATCACTATTTCTTCCTTCTCCATCAACAATCTGTCATCTTTATCTTTCACTCCCCTTCTACCTTCTTTATCATCCTGTCTTACTCTCTTAACTTCCTTCCAGAAAATTTTCTTACACTTTACACTCAGATTCATCCCAAGCTTCTCATCCACTCACTTCTTACTCTCTCTTACTAATTTTTTCACATCTCTCCTCTACATATAGCTCTCTATTTCAACTCTCAGCTTCCTGCATGCCTGTTTCTCATCCACTCACTGTATGCTTTTTTCATTTTCGCTACAGCTTGTCTCGCTTCTTCATTCCACATTGCGGTTCCTTGGATCCTCTCTCGTCTCCTCTTCATCCAATACATCACCTCACATGCTGCATAGATTTCATCTTTGAAAACCTTGCACATACCTTCCATCTCCCCCATCTGTTCCAGATCATATTTACCCAATTGCCCCTCCATTTTCTCTTTTATATTGTGTCTTTTTTCATCCTCCTGAAACCTTTCTACCCTCTTTGTGTGGACTGCTTTCTTCTGGCCTTTTCTCCTTCTATTCATTCAGCGCATTTATACCTTGACTCTTACCATTTCTAGGTGGTGGTTAAAGAGTCCACATCCCTAAGCTTTGTATGTTCTTGCATCGAGCACAAGTTTTCTGATTCTCATATCCACACACACATATTCCATCATAACCTGCCGTTCATTCAGCTTACCACTCACCCACCTCATCACTGATCCTGTATACCTGTGGATCATTTTGTGCGTAAAGAGGGCCAATTCCCTCTTCGCACAAATGTTCACCAGAGCTTTACCATTCCCATCAACTTCTGTAGGCACACCCCACTCACCAACTAGTCCATCCACATCCCTACTTCTCCATTCTTATCTCCAATGAAAAACACTCTGATTTCTCTCACACTTTCCATGCATGCTTCCGTATTTGCCGAGTACTCTTCCTTCAGCCAGCTTGCACGGACTTCTGTCGGCGCATATAGACCTACAAATGCTCACACTTGTATTCCTACTTTCAGTCTTACCCACACAATCTGTGAACCAACTGATCCAGACTCTCTTTTACCCTCCTCTCTCTTGTTCACTACAATACAAACACCCTCCTTTGCTTCCTCATTCTCATCTATTCCTGCACATATATCCAATCCATACTCCCACTCTCTCTTTCTCTCACCTACCATTCGGTCTCAGTCACTCCACACATGTTCACTTGTACATCCTCAAGCACCTACTCTCACATTTCATGGTGCCGTTCTCATTGTGTCCCTTTCCCAGTCCTTGGTTGTCGCCTGTAGATCCTTCCTGGTCCGGAGCATTTTTTGTTTTTTTAGTTAGTTGTTTTTCGGGGAGGGTCACTAACCCTACGCGAACCCACTTGTTGACACGTAGGGAACACGTGTGGGTTTGTTATGTGGTAAACACCCATTGAATCAAATGATTTCCTGGCATACAGGAAATCATTTGGCTTGTTCATTAACGTGGTCACCCTGGAGTACCCTTGCATTGAGCGAGTGGATGGTGGGCGCCTCCATGAGAGCAAAAAAGTCGCTGCCGACGGTATTGTGATATACAGTCAAACGTATGAAAATGAAGCTTGGACACTGTTGAAGGTCACAAGTCAGAGTGAAAGCAGTGGAAATGAGTTACTTGAGAGGAGCATGTGAGTTACGTGTACAGACATGAAGAAACGATGTGGTGTTGCTGCTGATATGTTTAGAAAACATTAAACGTACACTGATATGATCTGTTCATGTGGAGACAATAGAGAACAACTGACTAGGGAGCTGTATATGAGTGAAGCGTCGGGAGTAAATGGGAGAAAACTGAGGATGAGATAAAAGGATCGGGTGGAGAGATACATGAGAAAGGAGGATATGAGTTGGAGACAAGGCAGCCTGATGCCAGATAATAGGGTGGTATGAAGGAGATTATTATATATATATATATATATATATATATATATATATATATATATATATATATATATATATATATATATATATATTTATTTATACGAGAAAGAAGGAACCAAAGGCCATGAGCCCGCAGTAACAGTTCCCTCCAAGAGAAAAACAAAATACAATAGAGAGCCAAATTCAAGATCCGATCATTTTGAGATGCCTGGACACACTGCGTTTGAAAGACTGGAGATCATAGGCAGCAGGAAATACAGACAGAGGGAGACAGTTCCAGAGCTGACCTGTTGCATAAATGAAAGACTGGGAGTAACGGTTAACTCTTGCATTAGAGAGCTGGACAGAAAAGGGATGAGAGTTTGCTGCCAGACGGGTGCTACGCGCCCGTCGTAGAGGTGGAGGAATGCAAGCAGACATTTCAGAGGAGCAGTGACCATTAAAGTAGCGATAGAAACGAGATAAAGATGCAACAGTGCGGCAAAGAGACAGAGGTTGAAGGGAGTCAGTAAGAGGAGGAGAGTTAATGAGACGAAAAGGCTTTGACTCCACCCTATTGAGAAGAACTGTATGTGGGGAGCCTCCCCACACATGAGAGTTGTACTCCACACAGGGACGGAGAAAACCCCTGTATAGAGTCAACAATTGTGCAGGGGTAAAGAAAGAGCGGAGTTGGCTTAGCACACTCAATCTCTTGGAAGCAGATTTTACAAGAGATGTAATATGATTTTTCCAAGATAAGTCCCGAGTAAATGAAACCCCAAGCATGTTCAAGGATGATGCAGGATTAAGCTGAATATTATTAAGTATTAGTGGGTATACCTGTGGAAGATTTTGTCGGGTTGATAGGTGTAAGAACTGAGTCTTAGATGCATTAAAAACAACCATATTATTTTTACCCCATTCAGAGATTCGAGCCAAGTCAGACATTAGGTGTGCCATAGCCTCATCCCTTGTTTGTTGAAGTAACTGTTGAGGTGGGCGTTGCGGGAACCGAATGGAAAGGTGAAGGGTGGAGTCATCAGCGTATGAGTGGATAGGGTTAGATGTACAGCTTAGAAGATCATTGATGAATAAAAGGAAGAAAGTTGGTGATAGGACAGAGCCCTGAGGAACACCATTGTTGATAGAGCTAGGAGAAGAACGATGGCCGTCTACAACAGCGGCTATAGAACGACCAGAAAGGAAGCTAGCGATGAAGGCACAGATAGAAGGATAGAAACCGTAAGAGGGCAGTTTGGAAATTAAAGATTTATGCCAGACTCGATCGAAAGCCTTTGAGATGTCAAGTGCAATGGCAAAGCTTTCGCCAAAGTCCCGAAAGGAGGATGACCAGGAATCTGAAAGGTAGGTGAGAAGATCGCCAGTGGAGCGTCCCTGACGGACCCAGTACTGACGATCGGAATGAAGGTTGTGATAGGAAAGATGCCTTAAAATTTTTCTATTGAGAATTGACTCGAAAACTTTTGAAATACAGGACGTTAAAGCAATTGGACGATAGTTGGAGGGTTGGGAGTGGTCACCCTTCTTTGGGATTGGCTGAATGAGAGCAAACTTCCAGCAAGAAGGAAAGGTACAAGTTGACAGACAAAGGCGAAAGAGTTTGCCTAGGCAGGGTGTAAGCACAGAAGCACAGTTCTTGAGAACAACAGGAGGAACCCCATCAGGCCCATATGCCTCGTTAGTACTGAGGCCAGTGATGGCTGAAAATACATCAACTGAAGAAATTTTAATGTCAGCCATGAGGAAGTCAGAGGGGGGAAGTGATGGAGGAACAGCACCGGAATCGTCTAAGGTGGAATTGGAGGAGAAAGTCTGTGCGAAGAGATCTGCTTTATCAGTAGAAGAAATAGCTACAGAACCATCAGAGTAGAAAAGAGGAGGGAAGGATGATGAGGTAAAGTTGTTAGAAAGGTTGTTGGCAAGGTGCCAGAAGGAGCGGGATGAATTCGAGTTGGAGAGTTGAGAGCATTTAGTATGGATGAAATTATTTTTAATAGAGTGAAGAACAGACTTAGCACGATTCCGGGCAGAAACGTAAAGATGATGTGATTCAGGGGTGGGTTGGCTCCGGTACCTTTTGTAGGCCCTCTCCTTGTTGCGGACAACATTAGAACAAGCGTGATTAAACCAAGGCTTTCTTGCGTTAGTCAAAGGGTATGAGAAAGGAATGTATGCTTCCATGCCCAAGAGAATAACCTCCGTAATGCGCAAGGCACACTCAGATGACTCCCGGCCATGGAAGCAATAATCATTCCAGGGAAAATCAAAGTAGTACTGTCTGAGGGCCTCCCAGTCCGCGCGTGTGTGTGTGTGTGTGTGTGTGTGTGTGTGTGTGCGTGTAGTTTTGTTATGTCTGTTTATTACTTCACAGTGGTACAGGGCAACACATATTACTCTCTTAGATGACTCTGTTCAAAGCACTCTCGTACTACTGCATGTAACATTACAGGTTTTCTAAAACCATGATATGAACGCTCACAGGTTAGCATGAATTATACTTAGCTGAATAAATTCGTCGTCTGGTGTCAGCTGCAATTTCTCTCGTCCATGACAATGAATTAAAGATCCACATAATAACAGTGAGACTACTTTGACTAGCTCGTAATTGAGTCAAATCGCTTGATGTTATATGGAAATTCTGGCATAGAATAACAGAACCATACCAAGTATGAGAGAATTAATGAAATTAAATGAGTGCATTTATGTGAGGCGGAATGGATGTTTGTGCTAGACATGTCATTAGCTCTCTTGTACCTGATCTTTTTTTTATAATCTTATTTCATTCGTAAATGAAGTAGGAAAGGTGCTGGGAGGAATGAAAAAAGTGTTTAAATGTCGTTCGCTTAGAATGGATGTAAAGAGAAGGCTGTATGAGGGTGTTGTGGTACCGACTGCATTATATGGGGCTGAAACATGGAATGTGGGTGTAGCAGGGGAAAAGTTTGAATGTAATGGAGATGAGGTGTCTGAGGAGTATGTGTGGAGTGATGCGTATGGATCGAGTGCGAAATGATGAAGTGCGAAGGAGAACTGGAGTTGTTCGGGAGATGGCTGGTAGAGTTGAGCAGAGGGTGTTGCAATGGTTTGGGCATATGGAGAGAATGGATAATGAACGATTGGTGAAAAAGATAACTAGATCTGATGTGAGAGGTGTAAGGCTGAGAGGGAGACCACGAATAGGATGGATGGACAGTGTGAAGAGAGCACTGGATGCGAGAGGGATGTCTGTTGAGCAAGGAAGAGTGGCTGTGCGTGACAGAAATAAATGGAGAGAAATTGTGAATGAATAAGTGATGACACAGCCCTGAGGGGATATTCTCCCGCATTTGGTCTGATCAGCTAGTCAGGTCAGGTGCGGGTAAGGGGATGGGTCTGTTATGATGTGGCAGGGGTAAACCAGTTCTGCTGTCGGGCCCTGCTGCGGATGTCACTGATTGCATTGCGCAGTTGACCCTTGTGCGGTGTGATGCGGTGAGGATCTGTCCGTTCTCCCCTTTGGGGCTAAGATGTGAATGAATGTGTTTGAATGGATGAGTAAATGGAGAGTGAGTCGTCCTGTCTCGGCTACCTCCCTTTCCTTGGGGGAAGCAGCCTAGGTATATAGATAGATAGATAGATAGATTTCATTCTCCATATTCTTGTTTCTTTTTCTTCTTAATTTGTTCCACTACTGAACGTCAGAGTATCTGGTGGTTCTGGTGTCCGCTGTAGGTATTCCACCACGTATAGTATGTGTGTGGTGTAGTGGGTCTTGTTTATCAAAACTTGCTTATGCGGTCAGGATTTTTGTACCCCAGGTGGTCATAAAACTGTTTCAATTGCCAGACCCTGTTAGCGGTAGGGACCGGCCTACTAACGCATTAGTCTCCGGGTCACTTGTCACCAGGAGAGAACTGAGCCTGACTAAGCCCCAAGGGCAGCTCGAGCAATCTATTTTGTGTCGAACTGGATTCTAGACGACGTTTCCCTGAGATTTGAATCATATTCACGCAGATTCTTAAATTCGGATTTTTAATATACCTCAAGATTCTCTTAAGATAATAAATCAGATACATAAAGCGTCCTCCTTTGGGTTGTCTTAGGCTTTTTCTTCATTTTTAGGTCCTGAGCCCCCAGCGACCGGCAATAAACAGCTTGACTTTTCTACCTAAGTGATATACATCAGTTATGTATAGGTGTCAGAGTATTAACCCTTAAACCGCGGGCATGTTTCCCAATGTTTTGCGTCTCCAGTGGGGTTATTCGGGCTCCTACAGACTCTAAAAATATATTTGCCAAAAATCAGTTATTAGTCCTAGATTATTAAAATTAAATAAGCGTATGGCACATACCTTCAGCTTTCTCCTGGAATGTTTGTTGAGCCTTTGTCGATTACCGTAGGACTTGTGGAGACCTCTGAAGTTGGGTAACGAAGTCTCCACTTTACACTTCCCGACAACCCGTAATATGATTACCACAGCCAGATATTAACACTATAAACACTACTCTATGATTATCAAGTAGTTTGGGATCCATACTCCAAATAAAAACCACTGTGAAAGCAATGAAAATTACGAGCGCGTATGACCTTCCCACTTGCGCTAGTTCGCTGTTGGTATTCTGTCATTTATTATTCATAAAACCCCTCACACTTTATATTTCTATTACTATATAACACTTATATATATCTACAGTCTTTATCCATAAGTTTCCTTCAGTAGTATTAGTTTATTGTCACTGTAGGGATTCAATTTCTTTCAGTAAAATACGTAGCATTCACTTTCTCGTCCTGTATACTAGTATTGAGAGTGAATGTCACTTTCACCTTCACTCTCATAACTCATAGTATTCAGACATGCTAGACGTGAAACTTTCACTTTCATTACTCCTAGGGTATATACTCGTATTCTTATAATACTACTCATTTACATTTCTATTTACGTTCTCTATTTTATTTACGTTATTTACATTTCTATTTTATTTACACTATGTTATGCACTGTCACTTGAAGTAACTTATAAAACTATTTTCCACTGTTCACGTATATTTACATTCATTACTTTCACTTGCTGTTTACACATTATTTACACATTATTTACAATTCCACTTGCACTGTTTTACTCAATAGAAAGATCGTAGTCACTCTTTTATCAATTGTCAGCCCTTTACCTCTTTCCACACGAGGTTTAGTAGGGAGTAAAGGTCACAGGGCCCTTTGCATGGGGATGAAAAGTCCCTGAAGTTAGCAAGAGCAAACAGACGTAACTCCACATTGGAAGATGAGAGTGAACTGATAAGGGTGGGCCGGGGTGGTGGCCTACCTAGGGAAATGCATTACTGCCAACGTTAGCCTCTTGACAGCAGCTAATATATAGCAGTGAAATGATTGGCAGGAAATCTAGACAATACATTATAAATTAGGTAGTTCCAGGTGAATGTAAATATCACTTAGGCTTCTCCCTTCCCTCCTTATATGTATATTTATTAAGAAAATAGTTTATACGACATATTTCAAGGGGAAATAAACAGCGAGAATTAGCGAACGAGTGCACGTGAGGTGTTGTCAGGTGATAATTAGCCAATTCCAGGTGTATGGCACTCTCACTTACCTTATTTCTTTCTTGTATATATTATTTGGTATAATTTCAGGGGATAGGGCTTATTTCAATGGATGAAATCAGTGAAAAATTCCAGGGAATATTTACTTAGCGTAGCACGGCCGGGCAGGTGAGAGGATAGGGTAATGGAGGGGGGTAGGGAGGGCAGTCAAGAATGGGGAGAAATGGCTAAATTGTCAACAATGGATGGGAGTACAGATGAGATTAGGAGTGCTGACTAGTGTTGGACATTGGCAGTACTGATAGATGATACAAGCCACCACTTGGAAGCCCGGGTGAATTCAAAATAACACAGAATCACAAAAGCGATGCCTTGCGGTATGATCCCTTGCTCCCAAGCGTCACGAAAGTGATGCCCCGCAGTTAAGGGGTTAATAGCTCAAGCTGCCGCAAAGCTTTTACATTTGAATGATTTTAATCAACTCTTGATGTATTTCATAATATTAGTACCGTATGTTCTTGTAATATTATTGCAGCTGATCAGTAAACACCAAGTCTGTATATACTACAGTTTATTCGTATTACATGGTATCGCAAAACTTGTACAGTTGACTGACAAAAACTTGCTTCACATATGTCAGTGAACTGACTCGCTTGGAAAATGTCACTTTAGGTTCCTGAATTTGGGGTGCAAAACACACACACACACACACACACACACACACACACACACACACACACACACAACTTACAGGTATGACGAACAGCAATTTTGAAGTGTGGTTGTTAATGGTAAAAGTTCTAGTATATAATCATGTTAAATTCATAGCACCCTGTTTACAAGTAATCACTGGGTACTCACATATTCCAAATATATCTATCTATCTATCTAGCTAGCTAGCTAGCTATCATATATAGACAGTTAAATAAACAGATAGGTAGATAAAGACAGATAGATAGATAGGTGGATAAAGATAGCTAAGTGGCTAGATAGATAGATATAGGTATAGATATACAAGTTACATATTCTTAATTTACTGAGTCTGTGAGAGAGGAGCACTATGCACAGAGAATATGAAGGCTCATAATATGCGCCATGTATCAAAACTTTGCCAATGCTAAAAGTAATTTGTCTCGTGAAGAGCAAGCTGGCTTATATCACTGACAGATCAACATCACCTCCACTCTCAGCAACATAGGAGTAGTTCTGTTCAAGGCATTTTCACCTTTGATATTGTATGAAGTATTTTATTTATCCAGATTAGTGCCGGTAACAGTACAGCCTAGCAGCACACACCAGTAGGCTACACCAGAGCTGTAATAACCAACTAATAACAGGCAGGGTATAATAAAATACTAATAAAAATGCAGCTGTTGCAGTATGATCAAATTTAACATGACAAAAATCCACCTATCTCGTTTACCTTTTACAATTGACAGCAGGTGTTAATGAACAAAAATTTATTCAGTTTCAGCAAAAAGCATTATCGTCCTGAAAAAATATGGCGCAATCAGAACCCATGTACAATTGCTAGCGTATAATATTTTGCAACACCATTTAAACTGCAGTCAGAAAATAGTTCTTATTTTATGTAACCGACTCTGGACATAGACTAGGTACTCCGATATCTGAAGCCCAACAGTGTTGGGATCGCCAGGTGGCATGACACTGACATGCACCACTACGACACTAATACAATACATTCATATTGAAAACATGCTCTGGATCCAAAATGCATGACTGATGTGATAATTTTGGTGAGGGCTTTATGAATAGCTTTTTGACGGATCTTGTGGAAAGGTAACTGCCTTTGAAAACTGAATCTTGCTACATACACTATTCTAACTAGCTTGTGAAGTTTACTTAGCTATGCTTGTTGAAACAAAACAAATATAGAAATATTGTTGGAATACCATAGGTCTTAGAGAGGTCAAGAGATCAGGTGAGGCACTCACAGAGCTGTCTGATGGTCACAAACTGTACAACAGAGGTAAACATGAAAAGATGGGACATGGTGTAGGACTTTTGGTCAATAAATACTTAAGTGGCAACACGGGGCAATTCTATAGAAGAAATGAATAAGTAGCAGTCCCAAAAATACAACTAAACGAGAGACACAAAAGTAGTTAAGAAAATGGTAGGCGAGATTGCAGCAGTGCATTTTTGATTAGGTATTCAGGATGAAAGAGGTGAAATGCTTGTGGAAATTTTATAAAAGGAAGTCTTAGGGTGATGAAAAAGCTTTTTTCAAAAGTAACAGAGTAGGACGCAGACTTGGATTGGACTTAATGGTGAAAAAATAGGAAATATTTCACCTTCGCTTACAAATCACATGTCAGTAAAGTGAAAACCTCAACTGCACTGAACAGAGCGAGTGTAGAATGTAATCAAGGAATGGTGAGAAATCAAGTAACATTTCATTTCAGAAGAGAAAGAGAAAGAATAATCCGAAGGAAACAGCCAAACCCTGTAGCAGTAAAAGAGAAGGCAGCAAAATTTACTGTAGCTTGCTAATTCAGAATAAATACTCACAGTTGATGGGTGATGTAAGTGCGGACAAAGCAAATGTATGAATACTTCACGGGAATAGTAAACAAAACATTTCCTGAAGTAGGAGGTAGAGAACCTCAAAATATATATTAAAAATCACAGAAGTGCAGTACAGATGAGTAAATTTGATGTTGATACACACAATTCTTTGTATGTCGTATTTTCACAAAGAGTAATAAGGTCATTCGTGTCGATTTAGCTGACAGACTACCCAAGTAGGACGAGGAAAACGGTAAAGTACTGCATATCTATCTATATACCTAGGCTGCTTCCCTCAAGGAAAGGGAGGTAGCCGAGACAGGACGACACACTCTCAATTTACTCATCCACTCAAATACATTCATACATTTCTTAGCCCCAAATTATTGTACAGTGATATCAAAACAGAAATAGAACACAAAGATGGCATTATTTGGGAGGACTTCAATAATCCAAAGATTGGCTGGAAATATTTGTTTGCAGACAAGAGGGAACCAGGATATTAGAAGTGGTACAAGATGAATTTTTACCTGCATTGAAACCAACAGGTCTATACGCGGTACACTTCGGGGATTTGTTTTCCTCTCTCTCTCTCTCTCTCTCTCTCTCTCTCTCTCTCTCTCTCTCTCTTTTCCAAGGAAAGTTTGCATATATGCTCTTGGAGAGCTGTGAGCGATTTTCTTATCAAAGTTCCTCAGCTTGAAAATTTGGATTGATTTAGCATGTCAGTAGTTGAGTCAGCCGATGTATAAGCTGACTCTTTGACAATGTTAAATTTCGGCTATAAAGAGGCATTTTAGTGACTTTCGTATGAAATACAAAGCTGTTCAGCTTGAAAATTTTAGCTGATCTGACATGCCAGCTGTAGCATCTGCTGATGTATAGTTTCGCCGCACGTCCATGAAGACAGTCTCTTTTGTTAGGTCAAGCAGTTAATACACCGACAAATGCTGACAAAATCGACCTTGCCTAGTAAGAGAGAATGACCTAATAAATTTGTGTAATGGTGAAAATTTTTATAACAGCGATCATAATATCATTACATCTGAGGCTCACATGAACTGTATGACCAGTATAATCAGCATTTTACTTCATAACGTTAAGAAGGCTAACTTCGACAATACTGTATGTGAAAGGAAATTTACAATTTTAACTACACGTTAATAATGTCAAAGGAATGTGGGAAACATTCACAGATCAATTGATGTCTATCGGAGGATGAAATATACTAAGACATACCCGAAGAAATGGCCACATTAGTAAACTGGCCTGGATGTCGAAGAATACTAAAGAAATCATCGGTCGCAAGAGAAGAGCATGTAAAAAAAATATAAACGTACAGAAAATCACAATCACAGTACAGATTATCTTTAATTACAGTGGCAATGTACGAAAATTATTCGGAAAACTAAAAGTGACTATGAGGCAAAACTCTCTCGTGGAGCAAAATCAAACTTTCAATTATTTTTCTCATTATGTGAGAAGTAAGACAAATGTAAACCATAGGCCCACTACCATACTCGGAAATTGATGTGATCTATTATTTTTTTAGTTTATTTTATTTTTTTAATGAATGGAGGAAGGAAAAAGAAAGGAAAAAAAATAAGTCCATGTGCCTAAAGTCATCCTCCATTCATAAAATACTTATAACAATTGGATTTAAAATTGAGAGGATTAAATGTATGTGGGAAGCAACTCCCAGGATGTGAATTCCAGAGAGTAGTAGTTCTGGGGATAAATGAATTTTGATAAGCAGAGGTTCTGCATTGTGGGGGAGAGAGTGTGAGTTCATGGGCGCTCCCAGCTGCCCGAGTATTTCGGGAGAAAATGTGAAGGGGAGACACAATTGAAGCCAGTTCGTTAGAGCACTTACGGTAAAAATATCGATAAAATAGTGCTAAAGAAGTGACATCTCTACGTACTGATAACGGAGGAAGGTCCTGCGTTATGGGAGGATTATTGATTAATCTAATGGCTTTATTTTGAATTTTGTCCAACTGCCTCAATGCAACCGCTCCACATCCACTCCACAGTGGTGAACAGTATTCGATCTGAGAACGCACATGACTTTTGTATAATGTGGCCATCTGCTCGTCAGTGAAGAATTCACGAACTCTGTACATAAGTCCCAGTTTTTTAGAAGCATTTTGAGCAAGGGATTTAACATAAGCTGTCCAGATTAGGTTGGGGTTTAGAGTAACACCTAGGATATCAATTGTAGTGGATATGGGAATACTGACACCATTTAATATTATGTGAGAGTCTGAGGGATTCTTTCGATTGGAGAAATTAATGTATTTAGTTTTCTGAGCATTAAATGAGACAAGATTTTTTTTGTCCCCATTGATTAATTTTAGAAAGTCCTGGTTCATAGAAATTGCTGTGTTTATTTGGGAATTTATAATATCAAACTGTGTAAAGGAGGTACTAAATGTGAAAGAACTATGAAGGGTCGAGTCATCAGCATGAGAGTGTATTGGGATGTGAGTGACAGATAGGAGGTCATTTATATGTATGAGAAAGAGGGTTGGCGCCAAAACTGATCCCTGACGTACGCCAGCATTTATGGAATGAAACTGAGAATAAATTCCACCTACCATGACCCGTATTTCTCTACTATGAAGGTAAAAAAAAACTAGAGGAACCAGTGATGCAAGGCCATAGTGTGACATCTTAGACAATAAGGCCTGGTGCCATACTCTGTCAAATGCTTTTGAAATATCAAGTGCTACTGTGTGTGTTTCACCATGTTAGTCTATTGTTTTGTTAATCTGATGGGTAAGAAGACAAAGAATGTTTACAGTTGAACGTTCCTGCCTAAATCCATACTGCTGATCATTGATCAATTTATTGATTTCTAGATGCTTGATTATGTGTTTGTTGATTGGTGTCTCAAAGACTTTACCGAGAACGGAAGTTATTGCAATTGGTCTATAGTTTGATGGATCAGAAGTTACCCCCCATTTTAGGAACAGGATGGATATTTGCGTCTTTCCAAGGGGCTGGAAAAATTGAGGTACGGATGCATAAACGGAAAAATTTTGCCAATACAAGAGCCAACACTGAGGAGCAATTTTTAAGTACTATTGAAGGAATTTCATCTGGACAAGTGGCTTTGTCTGCTGACAGATTCTGTAATACGGCTTGTACGTGTCTGGTGTGAATCATGAACCGAACGATAACAACATAACAGAACGACTCTTTCCACAGTGTTTTCAGAAAAAAAAAATAGCATAAACTTCCCATCCCACAATCGTTTTTCTCAGGAAGAGAAGATGATCAGTTATCAAAGTGACAGGATACGGAGTGGTAAGTTATCTTCAACAAATCGACTCCAATAAATCAACTGGCACAGAAAAGATACCTTGCATACGACGTGAATCTTACAGTTAGCCTTTCCCATAACTAAAATGTTCAATAAATTATTGACTGAATGCCGAGTACCTAATGAACAGAAGCTCGCTAATATATTACCTATCTCTTAAAAGGACGATGAAAAACGCGCCACAAATTACTGACCAATAATCCTAATTTCAGTACTGCGCCAAATTTTTAAAAAAGTTAGAGATACAACTACCGTGTTCTCTAATAAGCAGCATCTTATAACAGATAGTCAGCATGGGTTTCGTTACTCTAAGTCATACCTCACAAATCTGACTGATTTTTTACAAACTTATACAATAACTGGGAGACAAAAATTATCATCGAATGTAAACTACCTAGATTTCCAGAACGCATTTTTTAAGGTCCCCAGTGTACGACTACTAGAAAAACTAGAAGCTCATGACCTTTCTAACAAATTATGTTCATGGAGTGGTGGTTGGTTTACGAATCGCAAGCAGCATGTAGTGATAACTGGCGAACCATCAGAATGACTAAAAGTAACAAGTGGAGTTCCTAAAGTCTACATTCTAGGACCAATTCTTTTCTCTGTTTACAGCAATGATCTAGAAAATGAACTCGTTTCTAAGGTAGCAAAGTTTGCTAATGACACGAAAACTGGAGGCAAAGTAATTACAAAAATATACTCTGAGTTTATACAAAACGACCTGGAGAAGTTATTAAACTAGTTTGAAAATGGCAGACGAAACGTAATACTGATAAATGTTATGTATTGCACTTTGACTACCAATGCATTAAATATGAATATCGCATGTTAAATGCTGACGAAAGCAAAGGACGAGAAAGATATAGGAGTTATTATCAGTGACCTCAAAAGCTCCAATATATAGCAGCCAGCAGCAAGGCAAACAAGATGTTCGGCTTCATCGCAAGAAATTTTTTTATCATAAAGAGCCCAATGCAGATTCTAAGCTTTATTCGTCATTAGTTAGCCCAAACTTTGAATACTATGTGTGCAGCAAAGATAACCAAATCATATTATAAAAGAAGACGGACTCAAAAGGGTGCAACGCAGAGCCACGAAAAGGATCCCATCGCTGCGATATTTACCTTACGATGCGCGAGAACAAAAAAATCATATGTTAAAAAAAAAAAGCGACGACTTGTGGGACTTCAAATAAAATTATTAAAAATTCTTAACAAATGTGACGATGTTAGATATGATAATTTGTTTGAAATACAAAATGATACTGTGAATCAAAGTCAAAAGCAAGAGATGCAACACTACTCTACGGAAAACTACTTTAATTTTCGTGTGGTGAAGCAATGAAATAGGCTGCCGCCAGCATCAGCAGTTAGTCCAATCATTATTGGTAAGTTTAAATTTTTTCTAGACATGTATCTTGAGATTATAGGCTATAACAAATTGAGTCTTGTTTATTTCCAGGTTGAAGTATATGGTGGCGACCGTGAGACGTTTGCTAAATAATGAGGACATTCGACGATTGTGTAGGCTCTTTCTTTTATTGATCTACAGATTTGTAGAATAGATATTGCATAGTGTATATTCGTTCCTCTTCTGCCTCTCCCATGAAAATTCCATGTTGATTCATTCTAACATGTATTTTTTTTTTTTCTGTCATTTTTCTTCCGGCTTTATCGAATGGTGCGATGGGTTGGTCCGGGCCTTCCTTTCTTCGATCCTTTTCTCGTACACGTTGGGTAGACCATAGTAGTACCAGCATTTTTCCCATCAGTTAACCTCGTCATGGGCCAACAGGACTCCTGTTGTCTGTAGGCTACTTCCTATGTACTCCAAAGACAGCAACAGCAAACTCTCAGAGCATACACAGGGAGTTTCTAAAGAAAAGAACAATAAAGGAGGTAAACTAAAGAAAACTATTAACAGGAAGAAAAATAAAGACAGTGCAAAATTCTACTATGCATCAACCTATAGCTAGACGCGTTAATCCCGTAAGGGGAGGCTACGAACAAATTGCCTCCATGTATTCCTGTCTCCTGTCATTTCGCTGCCTTCCCCCAAGCTTCAACCCCCGTCTCTCACATGCCTCTCTACTCCATCCCTCCATCGCATCCTCGTTCTCCCCTTTCCTCTGTCGCCCTCCAGCTAACCCATGTACATTCTCCTAGTTACTCACTCACTCTTCATTCTCTCCATATGACCAAAACACCTCAATGTATTTCTCCTAACGTTCTCTATCACGTCCACATCCACACCAAATCGCTCTTTTACTTCCTTATGTGTCAGTCGGTCTCTCCGTTTAACTCCACATGCTCCTCTCAGATAACTCATATTTACTGCTCTCACTCTTGACGGTGTCCTTCCAACAAGGTCCAAGCTTTGCTTCTACATAATAGAATGGGGATCACAATGCTGTTGTGCAGGGACTTTTTTACTTTCATACTCGTTTCTCTATTTCTTATCTCTACTTTCAATAATCCAGTAACCATCCTTCCCAGCTTTACCCTTTCAAGCACTTCATCTTCCAATCTTTAACCCTTACTCATCATACGATCCAAGCGTTTAAATGCAATCACATCTTCCATTTCTTCATTGTCCAGTCCCACTATGCATTCATTGACTAGATTTCTCTCGAATACCGGAACTTCACACTTCCCTACATTCAACTTTAGATTCCGTTTTTTACATACTTGGCCAAACTTATCCACGAAGCCTTGAAGTTCCCATGTGTCTTCACGTAACACTACAGTATCATATGCAAACAACAGAAAAAGATTCCAAACACTGCCCTCTCTCATTAGGGCCACTCCAACACCCACTGCCCTGCTTTGTATCTCTATTATAACTCGATCCAAATACAAATCGAATAATCCTGGAGTCATGACACGTCCCTGTTTCAGTCCAACATTCAGATAGAAAAATTCACTCTGTTCACCCTCCACATTTTCTGCTGCCCTAGTGCCCTCATACAAATTCTTAACGGCATTGAACAGGTTCCATTTTACTCGACATATTTTAAATATTTTTCCACATTCCTTCTCCATCCAGTCTGTCATATGTTTTCTCTAAATCCATGAAGGCAGCATACAACTTCTTTACCTTCTCTAGAAACTTTTCCACTAAACACCTTAGGATGAATATCTGCTCTACATTTTCAACCTCTTCCCTTCCTGAAACCTCCCTATTCATCTCCAACTAATTCCTTTAGTATTTTCCTAACTCTGTCAATAAGTATTCTGATATCCTACCATATACTTTTCCTATTACACTAACGACACATGCCTCTATGATTACCACACACTTGTTTTTCTCCTATTCCTCTGGGACTCGAACTTCGTCACAAGCCAATATGCACACCTTTCATATCCATTCTACTACTATCTCTACCCCGTGCTTTAGCATATCACCACACACTCTATCAGTTCCTGGACGTTTCCACGTTTTGATTTGTTTCATTGTTTCCATTATTTCCATCCTACTGATGCCTTCATCTTTTCTCATCTCCCTCCTTCTCCCAGCCTTTCCCTAGCCACTTATGCTAGCGTCACTTTCATTAACAGTTCCTTTAAGTGTTATCTCCACGTGTTCACTTTTGTTTCTTCTCCACGAGCACTCCGTCATTTTTATCTTTTAGTCCCCTTTTACCTTCTCTATCACCCCGTCTTGCTCTCTTAACCTTCTTCCTGAACATTACTTACTTTCCCTCTCCTTTACACTCAAATTCCTTCGAAACACCTCAACCACTTTCGTCTTACTCTCTCTTACTAATCTTTTCACCCCTCTCCTCTTCTCTGCAAGTAACTCTCTATTTCAGATCTCAACTTCCTCCATTCCTCTACTTCACATCCACTCGCTGTATGGCTTCATATTTTGTGGCACAGCTTGACTCACCTCTTCATTTTGCCATGTTGTTTCTTGCACCCCCTTTCGTCTACTCTTCACTCCGCACACCACCTCATATGTTGCACAGATTTCATCTGTGAATACCTTGCATGCATCTGCTCCAAATCATAACTATCCTATCACTCATCTGCTTTTCCCTTAAATTCTGCCTTCTTGGCTAAAACTACAGCATATATTGAACATTTCAAGAGGCAAGAATTAACTTAGTTTAGTAGCAGCTTCATTAAAAACGACGAAAAGAAATATTTACGTGACAGTTTTTCAAAATTCAGGCTTTGTTTTTGGGGAAATAAAGCAACGAGAACTATCTATTATTCTATCTATCTATAGCCCGACGCCCTAATCCCGCAAAGGGTGGCCGCAGACAAAACGCCTCCAAGTCGCTCTGTCACCCACTATTTGACTACCCTCCCCCCAACCCCCCCCCTCCCTCATATACCTCTCAACTCCATCCCTCCACCTCATCCTCGGTCTACCTCTCCCTCTCCCTCCCTCCACCTCACCTACATACACCCTCTTAGTCAGTCTTTCATTCTCCATTCTCTTCACATGTCCAAACCACCTCAGTGTATTTCTCCTAATCTTCTCAACCAAATCCACATCCACCCCACATCGTTCCTTCACTTCTTCATTCGTCAACCTGTCCCTCCACGTCACTCCACATGCTCCTCTCAAGTAACTCATTTCCACTGCTCTCACTCTTGACTTGTTCCCCTCTTGCAAGGTCCATGCCTCGCTTCCATACGTCAGGGTAGGGATCACAATACTATCATGCAGTGACTTCTTAACTTCCATACTCACCTCCCTATTTCTCATCACTGCTTTCAGTGTACCAACGACCTTCCTTCCCTGCTGTACCCTTTCACGCACTTCATCCCCCAAAGTTCCATCCTTACTCATCACACTACCCAGGTACTTGAATGCACTCACATTCTCCATATCCTTACCATCTAACCTCACTGCACACTCTGTGACTTCATTCCTCTCAAACACCATAACTTTACTTTTGTTTACATTAACTTTCAGATTCCTCCTCCTACACACTGTCCCAAATTCATTCACCAAACCTTGCAACTCCCATTCATCTTCACTCAAAAGTACTGTATCATCAGCAAACAGCAACACCGGAAGCTTCCAAATCTCACCCTCATTCATTAGAGCCACCCCCACATCCACTGCCCTACCTTGCACCTCCTTTACAACCCCATCCATGTATATATTAAACAGCCATGGAGACATCACACAACCCTGTTTCAGTCCCACATTGAGATCAAAGAACTCACTCAGCTCACCATCCACTCGCACCGTAACCCTAGCTCCCTTATACATACTCCTCACAGCACTCAACAATTTCCCCTCCACTCCATATATTCTTAATACCTTCCACATACCTTGCCTATCTATTCAGTCATAAGCTTTCTCCATGTCCATGAAGGCAGCATACACTTTCCTTCCCTTCTCTAGATACTTCTCCACTAAACATCTTAGAACAAATATCTGATCTACACACCCTTTCCCCTTCCTAAATCCCCCTTGTTCTCCAACTAGCTCCTCTGTCATATGCCTAACCCTATCGATGGGTATTCTACCATATATTTTACCAGTCACACTAAGTAGGCAAATACCCCTATGGTTACCAAAAACTTCTCTCTCTCCTTTTCCTTTGTATAAAGGAACAATTATACCTGATTTCTAGTCCTCTGGAACCCTTCCCTCTTCCCAAGCCAATCTACACAACTTCCATATCCACTCCACAACAATCTCACCCCCATACCTAAGCATTTCACCACACACTCCTTCAATTCCTGGGGCCTTTCCCAACTTAATATTCTTCATCGCTTCCACTACTTCCGCCCTACTGATCTCTTCCTCCCTCCTCTCATCTCTTCTTCTCCCAGCCATTCCCCAACCACTTATACTCGCACTGCTCTCACTCTCCACATTCAACAAATCCTCAAAGTGCTCCTTCCATCGCTTCTCCACCAACAATCTATTATTCCTATCTTTCACTCCCCTACTATTTCCCCTTTCACACTGCCTTACTTTCTTTACCTCCTTCCAAAACAATTTCTTACTCTCCCTCCATTTCACACTCAGATTCCTCCCAAACTCCTCATCCACTTTCTTTTACTCTCCTTCACCAGTCTCTAAACCTCCCTTCTCCTGCTCACATATACCTCTCTCTTCTCTCTCTCATCGTCTCCCCTACCTCTACTCGCTAACCATTCACTATATGCCTTCTTCTTTTGTTCCACAGCTCGTTTCACCTCATCATTCCACCATGCTGTCTCTTGCACACCCTTGCATCTCCTCCTCACTCCACAAACCGCCTCACACGCTGGACCTATCTGTTCCGTGAATATCTTACATACGTGTTCCACCCCTTCCATCTGCTCTAGCTCATACTTTCCCAGTCTTTCTTCCACTATGCTCTTATACTCTGTCATTTTCTCACTATTTTGCAATTTCTCCACTCTTCTCACAGGAGTTGCTTTCTCATGTCTTCCCCTTCGTCTCCTCAACCACTTTCTTTGCAGCTCTACCTTGGCCATCACTAAGTGATGGTCTGAGACTCCATTCCCCCACCCTCTCCACACTCTTGCATCCAACACTTGTCTTCTCATTCGCTCATCCACACACACGTAGTCTATCACTGCCTTTCGTTCAACAAGTTCACCATCCATCCTCCTCATTACTCTCCATGTATACCTGTGGATCATCTTATGCCAAAAGTAGGTGTTGGCTATTGCCAACCCCTTACAAGCGCAGATGTCCACCAAAGCACTTCCATTCCCGTCTACGTCAGCTGGCACACCCCACTGACCAACCACTCCATGCACATGTACATTCCCAACTTTGCCATTCATGTCTCCAATCAATAGCACTCTCTCGCTCCTCTCAAACTTGTCCATACACGCTTCTACACTCGCCCAAAACTCATCTTTCACTCTTGCCACTCGATCCTCTGTCGGGGCATACACATATACAATCGCCCACGCTTGTATACCTACTTTCATCCTCACCCATACAATCCTTTCACCCACTGTTCCATGCTCTCTTATATTCTCCTTCCACTTCTTGCTTATCATCAGACATACTCCCTCTCTTGCCCTCTCATTTTCATTTACTCCCACACATATACCTAAACTATATTCCCATTCTCTCACTCTTTCCCCTCTCATTTAGTTTCAGTCAATCCACATATATCCACTTTTGCATCCTCAAGCACCTGAACAATCTCTCTCTTTCACTTCATCATTCACTCCTCTCACATTCCACATTCTCACCCTAAGAATCTCCTTTGTCCGTTCCTTAGTCGTCAACGTATGGTCCGTCCGGGTCCGAGGCGCTTTGTTCACTTTTTTAGTTAGTTCTTTTTACGGGGTGGGGCACTAACCCACCACCAACCCTTTTAGTTGCCTCGTACGACAAGCAGGGATACTGGGGGAGTATTCTTGAAACCCCCCTACCCCCAGGGGGGTTAAATACAATATATATATATATATATATATATATATATATATAATCATCATCAGCCGTTTTGAGTATCCAATGCAGAAACGGCCTCTCCCGACCGAAGTCGGGACAATACAGCCAATGTATCACTACCAAGTGGCTTAGGCTGTCTGGTAGAGATTGTATGTGGGGATAGAAATGCTTGTAAGTGTAATTGTAGTGGCTCTGGATGTGTGTGTAGTCTGTGAACCAAGTGTAATAGCCCCACGCAAGCCGACTGGGTGCAAGCATACTTTACAGTAAGCGACACTGGTTCAACCACAGCACCCCAAGTGTCCACCAATGCAGTACGTGGCCGGGTGAACACTCCCAAAGTTTATTACACTGGCGGGGCACGAACCCTGGTTCACCTGTGTACGAAACGCACACTCTACCACTGTACCACAAAGGCGCCCCTGTTATATTTTTGTTACAAAGCTTTTTCAATATTTCAGTAGTGTATGATGGTATTTTGCCACACAGCTTCTCACATTAACAGAGAAAAATCACGGTAATTTAACAAATGCTCGGGTTGGACAAGCTGTTAATGGTGGTGGCTAGCGGTAGGCAGCTTCACAAGTTCCCCATTACTCCACCCACTTTCACATTCTCTACTTTTCCATTAATATCTCCAATAAAAACACTCTACTCCTCTCAAACTTTTCAATGCATTCTTCCACATTTGCCCAGGACTCATCTTTCACTCTGCCTGCACAGTCTTCTTGTGGCGCATATACACACATAAGTGCCTAAGCTTGTATTTCTACTTTCAGTCTTACCCACACAATCCGTGAACCAACTGATCCATACCATTTTCTATTCTCCTTCCATCTCTTGCATATCACAATACATAAACTTTCCTGCGTCATCTCGTCCTGCACATATACCGAATCCATACTCCAACTCTATCACAGTGTCATCTTATCATTTGGTCTCAGTGCATCCACATATGTCCACTTTTGCATTTTCAAGAACCTGG
Source organism: Coenobita brevimanus (assembly GCF_032717465.1). Taxonomy (NCBI): domain Eukaryota; kingdom Metazoa; phylum Arthropoda; class Malacostraca; order Decapoda; family Coenobitidae; genus Coenobita; species Coenobita brevimanus. Next base: position 24,904,225 of record NC_137023.1, on the reverse strand, counting down.
ACACTCTATCTCTTTTTCACCAAATCATTAACACCCCTCACGTTCCATGTCGCCATCCTCATCGTGTCCCTTGTCTGGTCCTTTCTTGTCACCTGTAGGTCCATCCAGGTCTGAGTAATTTTTTTTACCTTTTTAGTTAAGTGTTTTACGGAGAGGGGCATTTCCTCTCCGCCAATCCACTGGTTGACGAGTAGGGAACACATATGGGTTGGTTATGTAGTTACCACCCAACGTATTCAATGTTATCCTGGTTTACAGGAAATCATTCGGCTTTTCGCTCCATGTACTGTAGAGTTACCTTGTAGTAGCCTTTCAATGAGTTAGTGGATGATGGTCACTCCCAACCATTAATAGAACTGAACACACACACACACACACACACACACACACACACACACACACACACACACACACACACACACACACACACACACAATGACACACACACACACACACACACACACACACACACACACACACACACACACACACACACACACACACATATATATATATATATATATATATATATATATATATATATATATATATATATATATATATATATATATATACTTATTTATTTATTTATATATATAAGAAACATTAACAAATGGAGAAAGCATGAAGGCAACCAAGTGGAGTCTTCGTAAAGAAAGTAATCAATTGTTTGCTCTGAGAAACTGAAGAGGAGAAGAAACGAACACCAGAAAATTATAAGGTAGTCAAAATGTTGCAAAACGCAGAAAACAACAACTACAACAACAAAATAACTATACAAAGATTTACAATAGCACTACAGTGGTCAAAGAGTCAGTCCTGGATGAAAAACTAGTGGGCACTGGCATACTCAACGATACATTAGATGAAGTAAAGAACTCTTGAAAAGGAATGAAGAGGGGAAAGGTACAAGTATGAGGTTCTGACAGTATCACCACTGATTTTACAAAGGATACGGGTGACTTCGCACTCTCAAAGTTATTCATGAAATGTTTACAAGTCAAAGTTGTACCCAGATCTTGGAAAAATGCATCCATTACTCTGCTTCGCAAAAAAAGGTAACATCAAAAACTTAAAATAAACTCTCGACTAACAACTCTTCTTCGTGTTGTGTTCAGTCTTTTCACAAAAGTCCTAAGTAATCTAAATAGTCTTTCCTGAGACGCAACCACCCAGAGAAGTGGATACCCGACAACAGATCATATTCTGGTTAACTATCAGGCGACTGAGAAGACTTCAGAATAATACTGTTGTGCCGGTGGGATCAGGTTGGTCGTTTATATCTTGAGATGTGAGAAACATTCTATAGGATTCGACATGTCTTTGACTTTTTTTTTCTCTCTCTCTTGCCTTAGGAATTAGTTCTTGGCATTATTGTTATTGTGTATAGTTTAATTGCATTATTGTGCTAGAAAATGCGAGTTCTCTCCTGGGCTGTAGAATATTCTGTGGAGTTTTGGTGGTAGTGTCGGCGGGTATTTAAAGGTTCTGTCCAGCCTCTGAATCAGTCTGTTAGTGAGCAAGAGTCAATTAGTCAGCGAGTGATAGTGAGTGAGTGACGGACAGAAAGAGAGTTAGGCCGCAGGTAGCGTGAAAGGGAGAAGCTTGTTTGTTTGTTCAGAATAAAACCCTAAAGTGCTGAGCAGCCTTTGATTAACATTCTAGCTTGTCAACACATCGTGCTCGACGTATCCACGAACCCTTTGGTGTAACAATACGAAAGCTATGTGCATGGCATCTCTTATTATGAGAAAGATTTTGATTCAGTTGAAATAGCTGTACTCGTTATCTTTATCTTACATCTTTCCCCATATCCATATGAGGTCAGTGTGTTTGATCAATTGTCCCCTTTCAGATCTGTTTTGGTTTTGCTTTTTGCTATTTTTTTACAGTTAGTTGCCTTTCATAACGCCAAACCTCCCTATTTGTTCTGGCCTGGTACTGGCACTGAGTTGGTCTGTCTTGCTTCCCTAGTTGCTCGGGGAGTGCATTAATTCTCGCTGCTGCTAATGGACCTTTCTAGTATGATGCTACTTAGTTGATGCAACACTCAAGCCTGCTCACTGCTGTAAGGTAGCACTCCATGAACAGGCTCGTCATCGCCAGCGAATATTCACTATCACCGTTTCTGGTTAAGAGTGTCTCAGTAGAGGCAGAGGATGAGGTGTCCTGGTCGACCTCCTCTGTGCCCACTTCGTCCCCACTTTCGAAAGGCCATCACTACCTTTCCAAGCAAGAATTCTGGTTCAAGAAGGTCTTGGGAGAGGTGGAGTATAAGGTGGCCTTGTCCTCCTTTTCTGCATCCTCTGACTCCTCCTCCTTCCCACCCCCGATGAGCTACGACCCTTTCCGCCTAGTGCTCTGACTCAAGGAGGTCTCGAGAGACGTAGGAGTTGTGCTCTTAATCTGACTGATGCTAGGCGGCCATCCTAGCTTGGCTGAACAGATGTACAGTAGTCTGACCCTGTTTGGTCGATGCAGTACTCAAGCTTGCTCAGTACTACTGCAAGGTAGCACTCCACGAGCAAGTTGAAAGAGCTGTAGCAATGAGAGAAAACCGAGAATTAGGCGTAGAAGACGCTTATGGTAAAATCCTAGGAGGTATTATTAAAGATGGCACAGCCATTATAAAACCCCATAAAAATATATAGAAAATACCAATAAAGGCAGGTGTAAAACAAGGTGACAATTTCACACAAGTTATCCGCTACCTGCCTAAAGAACGTTTTCAGAAATTTAGACTGAGATGACAAAGGAATTAACTAAGTGGTAAGCAACTGAACCATATTAAATTTAAAGGGAGGGAACCACAGGAAATGACAAGTGTCCTAAACAAGGAGAGTCTGAAAGCAGTCTTGAAAATTATGAAAAAGAAAAAAAGGAAAATGTTTAACAAACATATTCGTTCCTCTCTAATAAGACAGGAGTTGAAGAACTAGAATGTATTGAAGATTACATATATTTAGGGCAGACAGCTCAGGCAGACCCAGTCAGTGGCAATGAATTCAAGAGAAAAATAACAATGGGAAACGTTGAATGTAACAATGTCCTTGGAACGTAAAGTTAGGAGTGCTCAGACAGGAATGGGAATGATTTTGCCCAGGGTCACCTGAGCTAGAAAAAAACAAAACAAAAAAAAAACAGCTTCCTGGATAACGGAAGGAACGAAAGAAATGTACAGAACAACTACAGCTATTTTATATATATATATATATATATATATATATATATATATATATATATATGTGTGTGTGTGTGTGTGTGTGTGTGTGTGTGTGTGTGTGAGTGTGCAAGACACATCACATGTAGAACAGAACACCTGAATCGCTCAGTCAATTTATAATTGGTACAAACAATTCAAAAGAAGTGATAAATTTCTCTAAATTAAACTTTCTGGACAATCAAGCATCCAAACTATTCCTAATGACAATAGAATAGTCTGGTCAGCTCTTAGCTCTTTCAATAATAAGTTCAGCAAGACATCACCCATTCCCCCACTACTCGTATAATCTTCAAATGGTAACACCATGAATGACCCGCGTGGTAAAGCGAACATCCTTGCCAGTAATTTTGCCAGAGACTTTACTTAAGAGGATGTCAGCCAGAACGTCTCTGTACTAGAACCTGACTCTCACAGAATTGTCCCACTTAAGACGCAGACCAGATACGTAAAATCTGACCTAATCAAATTACCAACCAACAAAGCTCCAGGGCCAGATGAAATTCTTTCAATTGTTTAGAAAAAATGTTCCCCAGAACTTGCTCCTCTTCTAGTTAAATTATTCAGTCCATGCATACATACTTATTCATTCCCAAATTATTGGAAAGAAATCATTATTCACCCAATTCCGATGAAAGGAAGTTCCTCTGACCCCTTTGATTATAGCTATCACATCTCCTGGCAGAGTAATCGAGACTAATTAATTAACACATTGTTAAACATCTTAAATCCAGCAACTTAATTAGTGACAGACAGCAATGTTTTCGCCACGAAAGATCCACTGTTGATATACTTAATCTCCCGACTCATACCATCCATCATTCAACTGACCAACATGGAGAAACTCATGCAGTAGCCCTTGATATATCTAAAGCTTTTGACAGAGTGTGGCACAGTTCCATACTATCCAAACTCCCTTGCTATGGGCTGTCATTATTGTTCCATTGATTTCTTCATATTTCAGTGACAGAAAGATAAAAGTAGATGATGAATAATCCAATTTCCACTCGATTAATGCCGGCGTGCCACAAGGATCAGTTCTGGTTCCAACCCTGTTCCTGTTTAATATTAATCATCTGTTATCTGTATCCCATAATCACATTCACTCATATGCAGATAACTCAACACTTCACAATTCATTCACACTTAAACAACCATTCACAGATTTTTATACACTATAACTCACAACTCAGTACAATCTACATAAATCAAGATGTATCTATGATCACTGAATGGGGAGAAAATTACCTTGTCTCATTTAAAGCTAGGAAAATGAAATATATACAATTTACCAATAGACAGATATTGCCTGATTCCTATATTGCCTTCAATGCTACCAATATTCCAACCTCTAAAAGTACTAAAATTCTCGGTGTTTCACATAACAGTGCCCTCAACTGGAAGTCTCTGTTCGATCACTTACCAAAACTGCTTCAAAGAAACTAGCATTATTGTACAGAATCCGTAACTTCTTCACTGACGAGCAGTTAGCTATTACTTACAAATGTGCGCTCTCAGCTGGAATATTGCTCACCCTTGTGGAGTGGATGTGGAGAGGTTGCATTAAAACAACTGGACAAAATTCAGAACAAAGCCGTTAGAATTATCAATAGCCCTGCTATTACAATTGAACTACCTCTCCTACCAGTAAGAAGGAATGTTGACTCCCTTGCATTAATTTACCCATACTTTCATGGCAAATGCTCCGACGAAGTTGCATCCATTGTGCCACCCTCCCACGCCTTCCCCTGCACTACACATGCATCTGGTAGGGCTCAAGACTGGATTATCACACTGCCATATTGCAGAACTTCTGCCTATCAGAAATCTTTTTTTCCGCGAACTGCATTTCACTGGAACCCGCTTCCCCAACTGGTTTCCCCCAAAATTTCAACCTACGGCAGCTGAAGTCCAATTGTTACAGATTTTTTTTTTTTTTCAATGACTGGAGGACATCTGTAGCCTAGTGTATGGATAATTTTTTTTTATTCACCTGTTTTTCCTTCCTCTGTATATCGTCTGTAAAAAAAGTTAGACTACAGATGAACAGCCAAGGTATATAAGTGGCTGCCCAGATTTGGAACAAGAGGACGAGGCTGACAAAACGAGATGGTGAGATAAGATTCAGAGATTCGCAGGGATTTGATGGAACAGGTTATCAGGCAACAGTTCAAAGTGAAAAAGATGAATGAAGCCTTTGTCCAGCAGTGGAGTGCCTCGGGCTGATGACGATGACGTTGACTGTGGTGGCGGGAGGTAATTTTATTTATTTATTTATTTTACAAAGTGATGATGATGATGATGATAGAGGTTGACAAAGATATTTATATTTATTAATTCATTTATATATTTTTACGAAATCTAAATCCTCAAACTGCTCCCTGACATAGGCCGGGATCGGTCTAGCGTCCATTCAATCAGCAATTCTGTGTTCTGACACCTGATCAATCTGTTAACCCTGCTCAGGTAGAGTCGGGTCTCTGAGACCCCCCCCCCCCGTTTGTTAGGTAAACTACCTTCTAAACACCCGGGAACCCTATACCCCCCAATAGCTGCCTGACTTTTTGTACCCATGTAAGGGGTGAAAGGGCAATTTCGAACTCTTCCTGTTTCCGGTGTAGGGAGGGTGGGTCTCAGAGACTCGGCTCTACCTGAGCAGGGTGCTTTATTTTGTTCCCTGATTGCAAATAAGGTCGCAGCTTTAGGCACCCCAACATCACACCATGAAGCTCCATGATGCTACTGCCAGTTGCACCACACAAAGTTACAATCAGATTTTGTTTTCATTTTTTCTCTGAATATTTAAAAAAGGAACTTTCTTTTTTTAAAGTTATTTTTTTTGTTGGTAAAAATATATAATGAACTAAAAAATTAAGTTTATTTACACGGCTGTATTGCATATACATTGAAGAATGTCATAGCATGTTTGGATCTGTCATAAGTAAAACAAGTGTGTTTTCTGACCTTGTTTCTGACATGGGTCTACCAGACCCAGGTCTACCTGAGGCGAAAGGGGTGACAAAAGTTTACCTGAGGAGGGTTTTGCTGTATATTTGCCAATAACACCCTCAGGCTCTAATACTCACTAACAGTCGGACAAAGTCCTCTGCCTTTAGGGTGATTTGCAAACTAGAGTTATGCCGGCCATGAAAAGGTTAATGGCAACAGTATTAACTAATACTCAAGCAGCTCTGAGTCGTTCACAGCTGAATTCTGGAAGTTAGCTGGACTAGTTTACAGGAGATGTCCTCAAGATAAGAAGGTTAAATGGTAGAACTAAAAAAAAGGTAAAAATGGATTAATACCAGGAAAACAAAGACAGTATAATGAGGTAAGGAACGCTGCTGAATGATCAATGCCACCATTACAAGCCAAGGTGGGACAGGCAGACATGTGTTACCCGTTTATAAGAGTATCAAGCCATAGCATCTTAACCCCTTTACCTCAGTAACATGATGCTTATACTATTCATACCCACAGCAGAAGATTATATTTAACAAGGGATAGACCTATAGGATTGTAGGGTGAGATATAGCACTCACTGAGCCATTCAGCGCTGAAGGGCTCTCCTACTCAAGTGAAATCATTTAGTATATATATATATATATATATATATATATATATATATATATATATATATATATATATATATATATATATATATATATATATATATATATATATATATATATATATATATATATATAAAGTGACCGACTCTGGGCATAGGCTTCACAGCCTGCTTTCAAGGCCCAGTAGTCCTCCTACGTATCGCACACCTCTACATGTCACCACTTCAGCGCTAACACCCACCGTCCATATTGAATACATGCTAGGGCTGTCTCATACAGGACTGGTGTACGAGTTCGTATTGGTATTAGCGGGGGTATTTTACGACATGTCGGCGGGTCTTCTGGTAGATCAGTAATGCCTGCTTTTATGAAATTCAAATCCTTAAACTGTTCCTTGCCCCAGCGGGATTTGAACCCGGGTCCGTTAGAACTGCAGGCCAACTCTCTACCGACTGAGCCACCGCCTGTATATTTTTTTACGGACGATAAGGAGGGGAAGTAAAAACAATAAAATTTTAAAAATTATCCGTACGCCAAATTACAGGTGTCCTCTGTTGATAATAAATCTAACAGTTGGACTTGCTCTGCTGTAGATTTGATTTTGTTCAAACCATTCTAATAACTTTACAAACAGTTTTTGGAAGGGTATCTAAGTTAATGATATTTAACATGTGACTGTAAATGGGTGGGAGGATTCGTACCAAAATTGAGAAAACCGTATGTAATTAAGCATTCCATTACTAAAACGGGTATGCTTATATTTCATCAGTCCCTAGCTGGAAAGGAACATTACCAGAAAAGACGAACAACTAAGCAGTGACAAACAAGCCCCCCCTCCCTCCCTCCCTGTCTTTAAATATGAGACATGTAGAGGCAAGATGGGATTGGAAAGGATGGAATGCAGGAGGTAGTGGTAGGGTTGCAGTCAATATTCTCTTTCTGTTTCCCTTTCACTGTCTTTGACTCTTGCAACAGATACCTGAGGACCGTATTCGGGGTGCCATAAGAGGTTTCGCAGCACATCTTCCTCAAAGTTTTATCGTGCATCTCCTACCTTCTTATTCTCTTGTGTGTTACCGTGGCAAAATCTGTTGACTCTTAAAATATATAAATAACATAAAATACACTGCCAACATGTAAACTTTATGGAGTAATAGGCGTCCACAACTGAAAGTTTGGAACGTGTACGAGGGAGCAAACTGATGATGTTAATTTAGGTAGAAGAAGAATTTTGACTGATATCAAAGCAAACCTGAAATCAATCTTATTTCATAATGTTCATCATATCAGTTAAAGGGCTCTGGACTTTCTGCAGTGACACTGTAGATCACACACTTGATTCAGTTTTTGCGCTCATTTTGCCACGTTCTGGCTCGTTTCAGCTGATTTTGAAAAATTTTGAGAAAGGAGACGCAAGTAAAATCTATAACTCTTCCATATGCTTTCACACGACGGGTGTAAGTCCACTGAATGTTTAATAAAATCAGAGATAACTCAGTTTTGATGCTGAAATAGGCACTGTTTGGCAACTTTAAGCAATATAACAGCGAGTTTTGAGAACAACCACTTAAGCAACGTGCATTACTTTTCCATTAACTTTCCATTGATATACGTGGATCTGCTGTACTTTGAATACTTTGAGAGATAACAGTTTTTCTTGTCTAAATGGCGTTTATATTTTTGTCTTTCTTCAACAATATTGTGGCAGTATTATAGAATAGTTCCTTATATATCAACTATTACTTTTCTGTAAGCTTTTGAAAGATCTGCTGTAAATTAAAGTCCCCAAATTAACTCAATTCTGGTGTTATTTGCCGCTGTGTGTTGTGCTTTTTCATCCTTTTCAGCAATATCATGACAGATTTTGAGAAAAACATTATACATCTATAAATTTTTATGCACTTTCAGACGATGTGCTCAGACACGAAGTAGTTTTTGTAGTCTCCGAAATAACACGCTTTTGGCACTTTTTCCCCATGATGTGTGGGCTAATTTTTGAGGAAACCCATTAAACCATCACCTATTAAAAGCTTCCTAATGTCATGCATTGATACTCTGTAGTTTTGTCTTCAAAATATCACATTGTTGTTGTGCACTGTATAAATGAGAGCCAATCAATTTCAACATTTCGGAATCACCACTCCCAGGAAAAGAGAGAGAGAGAGAGAGAGAGAGAGAGAGAACACACAAAGAAATATGTTGTTACGATATCCCCAATGCCAAGTATAATACAGACTTTAGGCCCAAATGCAAGAACAAGGTTTAAGCCAAACTTGGGATTTCAGACGCGTCCACCAAAAACCGACACGCAGAAACAAGACTTGAGCCTCTTACATGCCAAGCCAATGTTCTCAAGTCCAAGCTTCCTTTGAATGTGCTGAGTCAGACTTCAGCCTTGTTGACTTGCCATTTAACGATTTTGATGAGTAGGTTCGCTTTTTAAAATAATGAATGCTCAGTCAACAACCCTTAGTACAACAATAACTTTGGTTGGATGTGATTGTTAGCAAAAATATTCGAAATTCATATAAAATTTTTGGTTGCCAGAAAAATGTTATATGGGTTGCACTGTCTATATTTATATAAATTTTATTTTAAGAATAATTCCATTGTTTCATGATATTACAAATCTTCCTGGCAATGCCTTCCAATCTCCATATTTCCATATTGCTATCATACGCCTGGCACAACTGCCACTTTCAAACCCACAGAGGTAGTCGTAGCATCATCAAAGCTTTACTTCTTAACTTGCCCCGTACCAACTAATTTATTACAAAATCCACCCCCCAAACCCGACAGATTTTCAACTTTTTTTTTTTGGCTCAAACCTCCGCTTTTGGTGAGAAACAATGGAAAATCACCAAGGAAGTGCTCACTTCAAGTTAAAAATGGTCTAGACAGGTGACCCTCTGAACACCTGATAAGTGTGTTTTCTGTAGCCGTGCTGCTACTGTCGCGTTATCTATGTTAGGGTAACTATTGGAAACTACTCAAAATACATACATATTTATTAATTTGGTACAAATTTACATGTAGTACAAGAATATATTGATTTTCACACAAAAATATAGGTGATATAAGCATTGTTTTAATCACGCTTGTTCTAATGCTGTCCGGAACAAGGAGAGGGCCTACAAAAGGTACCGAAGCCAACCCACCCTTGAATCACATCATCTTTACGTTTCTGCCCGGAATCGTGCTAAGTCTGTTCTTCGCTCTACTAAAAATAATTTCATCCGTACTAAATGCTCTCAACTCTCCAACTCGAATTCTTCCCGCTCCTTCTGGCACCTTGCCAAAAATCTTTCTAACAACTTTACCTCATCATCCTTCCCTCCTCTTTTCTACTCTGATGGCTCTGTAGCTATTTCTTTTACTGATAAAGCAGATCTCTTCGGACAGACTTTCTCCTCCAATTCCACCTTAGACTATTCCGGTGCTGTTCCTCCATCACTTCCCCCCTCTGACTTCCTCATGGCTGACATTAAAATTTCTTCAGCTGATGTATTGTCTGCCATCACTGGCCTCAGTACTAACAAGGCATATGGGCCTGATGGGGTCCCTCCTGTTGTTCTCAAGAACTGTGCTTCTGTACTTACTCCCTGCCTAGGCAAACTCTTTCGCCTTTGTCTGTCAACGTGTACCTTTCCTTCTTGCTGGTAGTTTGCTCTCATTCAGCCAGTCCCAAAGAAGGGTGACCACTCCCAACCCTCCAACTATCGTCCAATTGCTTTAACGTCCTGTATTTCAAAAGTTTTCGAGTCAATTCTCAATAGAAAAATTTTAAGGCATCTTTCCTATTACAACCTTCTTTCCGATCGTCAGTACGGGTTCCGTCAGGGACGCTCCACTGGCGATCTTCTCACCTACCTTTCAGACTTCTGGTCAGCCTCCTTTCGGGACTTTGGCGAAAGCTTTGCCATTGCACTTGACATCTCAAAGGCTTTTGATCGAGTCTGGCATAAATCTTTAATTTCCAAACTGCCCTCCTAAGGTTTCTATCCTTCTATCTGTGCCTTCATCGCTAGCTTCCTTTCTGGTCGTTCTATAGCCGCTGTTGTAGACGGCCATCGTTCTTCTCCTAGATCTATCAACAGTGGTGTTCCTCAGGGCTCTGTCCTATCACCAACTCTCTTCCTTTTATTCATCAATGATCTTCTAAGCTGTACATGTAACCCTATCCACTCATATGCTGATGACTCCACCCTTCACCTTTCCATTCGGTTCTCGCAACGCCCATCTCGACAGTTACTTCAACAAACAAGGGATGAGGCTATGGCACACATAATGTCTGACTTAGCTCGTATCTCTGACTGGGGTAAAAATAATATAGTTGTTTTTAATGCATCTAAGACTCAGTTCTTACACCTATCAACCCGATAAAATCTTCCACAGGTATACCTACTAATGTTTAATAATATTCAGCTTAATCCTGCACCATCCTTGAACATGCTTGGGGTTTCATTTACTCGGAACTTATCTTGGAAAGATCATGTTACATCTCTTGTAAAATCTGCTTCCAAGAGATTGGGTGTGCTAAGCTGACTACGCTCTTTCTTTACCCCTGCACAATTGTTGACTCTACAGTATACAGGGGTTTTATCCGCCCTTGTGTGGAGTACAACTCTCATGTGTGGGGAGGCTCCCCACATACAGCTCTTCTCAATAGGGTGGAGTCAAAGGCTTTTCATCTCATTAACTCTCCTCCTCTTTCTGACTCCCTTCAACCTCTGTCTCTTCGCCGTCCTGTTGCATCTTAATCTCTTTTCTATCGCTACTTTAATGGTCACTGCTCCCCTGAACTGTCTGCTTGCATTCCTCCACCTCTACGATGGGCGCGTAGCACCCGCCTGGCAGCAAACTCTCATCCCTTTTCTGTCCAGCTCTCTAATGCAAGAGTTAACCGTTACTTCCAGTCTTTCCTTTATGCAACAGGTCAACTCTGGAACTGTCTCCCTCTGTCTGTATTTCCTGCTGCCTATGATCTCCAGTCTTTCAAACGCAGTGTGTCCAGGCATCTCAAAATGATCGGATCTTGAATTTGGCTCTCTATTGTATTTTGTTTTTCTCTTGGAGGGAACTGTTACTGCGGGCTCATGGCCTTTGGTTCCTTCTTCCTCACATAAAAAAAAAAAAATTGTTTCATTCACGAACACATGAAAATTGCCGAATTCTTGGACAATAGACTCACTATGACTGTTGTTTCAACTTACATTCTATTTTTCAACTTACATTACAGTTTTCCACTAACATTACACCAGTTTCCACTGGTAGTACTCCTGAGGGGAATTGGAATGCTGGTGATAGGGAGAGCTGGAGCTCCTGTTTCACTAGCTATCTAACCATCCCCCTTTGCTGACCTTTTCAGTGTGACAGTAACATAGAGAGTTGACCAGCATACTCTCCCAAACATTTCCTCTAACTATCTATGCACTACACCACATGCACTTTACATTTCACACAATGTATCCCACTTCATTACAGAGGTTGGCACCAGCAAGGGCATGCGGCCAGAAAACTTTGCCCCCACTACCTAGTGGCGGACTTCTGGGGAAAGGCGTGGAGGGGGTTCCGCGGCATAGATCGTGGGTCCAGGGCGAGATGGGTCTTGGCCCTGTGCTAAAGGGTACAGGGCATTGCGGTTCCCAGGCTGCCACTTCCGCCCAATAGAGGGGCCCAAACCTGGGAGTAGCGCCCCAGGAGGCTGCCCAATCAGTGGGTGTATAATGGCGGGATAGTTGCAGTGCCAAGGCGCGCTTGGAGGGGGTCCCTGCAACTGTCCTGGCAGGGTGCCCTGAGGCTACTACCACAGCCACTGGTAAGCCGGTGGACTAGGGGTCCCAGATCCCTTGCCTGGACCTGGGACTGTGCAGTGAGTGGGACCTGTGCTATGTCTGTCCCCTTTTATTAATACTGAAGATGACAAAACAAAATAAGTTTCAAAGCAAGCCTGAGGACAGTAAATCACCCATGGGGATGAGGGTGGGTTCATGGAATGTGGGAAGTTTGAGGGGAAGAGCAGGGGAAGTCGTTGAGGTATTCAGTAGGAGGTGGGTGGAAGTGGCGTGTTTGCAGGAAGTCTGGTACAGGGGTGGATCAGCCAGAAAGATTGTTGGGAAGGACTGTTGCTATAAGTTGTTTTTGCGGAAGGGGACAGACGGATACGGAGGTGTTAGTGTGATGGTTGCGGAGAAATGGGTGGAATATGTTATGAATGTTTTGAGAGTAAGTGATAGGATATTGGTAGTGAAAATTCTGTTGGGTAGAAAGATAGCTGTGATTATATCGGCATATGCTCCACAGGCAGGATTCGATGAAGCAGAGAAAGATAGATTTTGGGATGATTTAATACGTGTAGTGGGTGTTACGCGGGATGATGAGATGGTGATTTTGGGAGGGGACTTAAATGGTCATGTAGGTGAAGCAGCACAAAGTTATGAAGGAGTGCATGGGGGATGTGCGTATGGTCTAAGCAATGAAGAAGGGGAAAGGATACTTGAGTTTGGGGAGGCAACGGACATGATTGTGTGCAACACATATTTTAGGAAAAGAGACAGTAGGTTAATTACATATAAGTCTGGGGGAAATAGCAGCCAGATAGATTATTTTCTGGTTAGAAGGGCCAATAGGAGGTTAGTGAGGGATGTTAAAGTTATAGGAAGTGAGGATTGTGTGCAGCAGCACAAACTATTGATTTGTGATATGGTGCTTAAAGAACAAGTGATGAAAAAGAGGACTTATGTACCTAGGAGGAAAATATGGAAGCTGAAAAACCAAGTAGTAAGGGATGCCTTCTATAGTGAGTTGAGGAGAGTGGTGGCTGAACAGGGAGCTGTAAACAGAGGCGTTAATGAACAGTACAGAGCCCTCAAGAACAATTTCTTGAGAGTTACTGATGTAACATGCAGTTGGACACGAGGACCACCAAGACATAAAGTAACTTGGTGGTGGGATGACGGTGTAGAAGCTGCAGTTAAGGAGAAAAGAAGGCTTTTCCGGGAATGGAAGAAGGGTGGTAGCAAAGAGGAATATTTGGCTACCAAGTGTAGGACTAGAAGAGATGTATACAGGGCAAAATCTGAGTCACAGAGACTATTATTTGATAACCTAAATCATGGGGAAAGGAAAATTATGATATTTAGGGTGGCAGGTCAAGTGAAGAGGGATAATCGGGATATTATAGGTGAGCAGTGTGTGAAGAATGATGAAGGTAGGGCAGTGGTGAACAGTGAGGATATTAAAGATGCATGGAAAGAGCATTATAACCGGTTGTTGAATGAGGAGTTTGACTGGGACAGGGAAGGTTTGGAGCCAGCAGATTCAGTGTCTGGCTCTTGGTCTTTGATTGATACTGCTACTGTGAGTGAGGCAACAGGCAGGATGAGGGTGGGGAAGACAGAAGGTGTGTCTGGGTTGACTGCCGAAATGTTGAAGGCCTCAGGCGATATAGGAGTGAGTTTAGTCACTGACCTGATAAATAGGATTATTTATGAGTGTGTTGTCCCAGATGATTGGCTGAAGAGTGTAATTGTAAATGTGTATAAAGGGAAGGGTGATGCCCTGGAAAGAGGAAATTATAGAGGTATAAAGTTTTTAGATCAGATAATGAAGGTAATGGAGAGAGTTTTAGAAGGTATGATTAGAGAAAGAGTGAATATTGATGAGATGCAGTTTGGGTTTATGCCAGGTAGGGGGACCACTGATGCTATATTCATTGTTCGACAGCTTCAGGAAAAATATATTGGTAGGAGAAGGGATCTTTATTTTGTTTTTGTTGATTTGGAAAAGGCCTTTGACAGAGTCCCTAGAGAGGTGGTGAAGTGGGCAATGAGAAAGCTTGGCTTGGAGGAGTGGCTGGTTAGGGTGGTTATGGCTATGTATGTGGGTGCTCACACCCAGGTAAGAGTGAATGGAGATTCGAGTGATGAGTTTTCCGTGAATGTTGGTGTGCATCAGGGGTCAGTCTTGAGTTCCATGTTGTTTATCATGGTACTTGAAGCCCTTTCACGTGACTTTAGAAACGGACTCCCGTGGGAGTTGTTGTATGCTGATGATTTGGTGTTGATTGCAGAGAACGAAAAGGAGGCGGAGGAGAGGTTTAGGAAGTGGAGAGATGGTATGGGGCAAAAGGGTTTAAGGGTAAGTGCAAATAAAACAAAAGTGATGATATCTAGGGTTGGTGGCGGTACTGTCAAACACGAGGGAGAGTGGCCATGTGCAGTTTGCCACAAGGGCGTGGGAAGTAATTCCATCTTGTGCGGTGTGTGTGATAAATGGGTGCATAAGAGATGTAGTGGTATCAGAGGTAGACTGCGAGATAATGCTGATTTTATGTGTACGGCGTGTCGGTGTCAGACGTGAAAGGATTGAACCTGCTGGTGAATCTCTTGAGTTTGTGGAAGAGTTTTGTTATTGTGTGCTGGAGGTGGGGCTGGATTTGTGGCTAGGGTGAGAAGTGGTTGGAAGAAGTTCAGGGAGCTCTTGCCTCTCCTGACATTGAGAGGACCCACCCTACGTGCTAAGGGGTCTTTGTATGCAGCATGTGTTAGGAGTGTAATGCTGCATGGTAGTGAGACCTGGGCAGTGAAGGAGGAAGATATTCGCAGGCTCAGACATACAGAAATTACAATGATTAGGTGGATGTGCAGTGCGTCCCTGCGTCCAAGGCCTGGAGTGGCTGGGTTTATGATGGAAGTGTTGTGAGGTAGGATGGCACTGGAGTGTATTGGTGTTGTGATGAGGAGAGGTAGATTGAGATAGTTTGGACATGTGGAGAGGATGGGGGATGATAATTGGGTGAGGAAGGTGAGAAGTGTTAATATTAGGGGTGGGGTTATGAGGCGTAGACCAAGAAAGACATGGGACGAGGTCATTAAGTGTGACCTCAGGGTTAAGGGACTGAACAGGGAAGCTGCAATGGATCGTGCAGCGTGGAGAGCCGC
The DNA here is from genome assembly GCF_032717465.1 of Coenobita brevimanus. Taxonomy (NCBI): domain Eukaryota; kingdom Metazoa; phylum Arthropoda; class Malacostraca; order Decapoda; family Coenobitidae; genus Coenobita; species Coenobita brevimanus. The sequence goes on along the minus strand of NC_137023.1, from coordinate 24,888,491 downwards.
CATTAGGTGACCAAGGCCGACACATGCAAGCATGTTGGAGCCTTTAAAAACGAAAACGAATTACTGGCATTACTATTATAGTGTGCCTATTATTATCTCAAGCACACACATTATCAGTAATGTACTAAAATGTACATTGGTGTGGTAGAGGAAGGTGTCCCGTGAATACGTACCAAAAATCACGGGCAAAATTAGAAAAATGTGCAAACGACAGACCTTGCAATAGCAAAACGTTCATAATACGTTGTGGGGACTGAGGGTGAAAAAAAGTTGCGACATGCATCGTACGTGACGGGGCGGGTTAATGGAAGACTACTGCCTCTGTCCTCAATTTTCCTTATTCTGCAAACACACAGAGTCTGTGATCCATTTATCCTTCAATAATAACAAGTCCTGGTGCTCAAGCAGGCCTACTAGGATGCGTGTTTTTTATTCGGGTACACTTAGTCATCCGGCCATATTAGCAACATCAAAGCTTCTTCAGCAAGAAATGATTCGGCAACATCTTGCCTATGTGCGGGAATAGATGAAGCAAGTCAACTAATCGAAAAAAAAAAAAAAATCATCAGAAAAGCCATGTTTTGATATTAAGCCAGCCTATGCCTAACCAACTTAAGCCTAACCTTATGTTAACCCACCATAATAAAACACCTTCTTTTGTTCTGGGGGATTACAAAGCTGCCACGTTGCTGAGTCTTTTCTCGGGGCACTCGATCCAACGTTGCCAATGTAACTGGATGACCAATAATTATACCTTTTGTTTTTTTTCTGCCGGCCCGGCGATACTGCTTACGGTACGCCATCCATCTCAGACGAGGTGGTGTCTGGTTGCTGGAGCAATTTTTGGTGTCAAAACTTAAACATGCATAATGGCCCGACTCGGCACTGTCATCTTTCCATGTTAGGGCTATTCACCGTTCTTCATATTATTTAACATGTTTTCTGTATTATTTTGATTCTGTGTGGTTTTCGAAAACTCCGCCATATTTATAAAAAGAAATTAGGAAATAACAGGACAAAATAACTACATTCACTACCTGGCCTACGAAGGGAGAGGACGGCCAGGAAAAATTTCCAGTGTTCTATATTATGCTATTCTCTACTAGCTTTATTTTTCGGGAAGATTAAAAAATAAGCTATTCACACAACGGTTGCCCATCATTAATCAAGGAAATGATGATAACGGAGTAGCCTGTTGGTCAGTTCTTGTACAATACTTAGCAAGTTATATAGCCTACTATCCTTCACTGTTCGAAAATCAAAAAATAAGCTTTCCTCTACCTTAGAGAAATATTTTCCAGTTACATTCACGTAAATACAGTATATTTATTTCCTAATAATTATTCTAACTTACTGAACAAAAATAAAGTAAGCAATATCACATAGGCTACAACAGCGATTCTCAACCCTTCCTCTGTCAATTGCCCCTTCGGCTTGATATATTTAACCATTTACCCCCGTGCCCGCATACAAAAAATGCACAGCCAGCATAAAGGCACAGAAAAAGAGAAGATGAGAAGCACCTTTAATATTAAGGTTTTGCAAAAATTAACTTTGATAAGGAAAGACAATGTACTGTACAGTCCATTCATATTAAAGATTAACAAACAAGAAAATCAGAAGCATTACCAGTAGGAACACTGCTGATTCAATGAGCCAGTCAATTAATTTAGTCGAGAAGCCGTTGATGACACCACTACACTCATGCGCTTACCGTCATTCAGGACGTTCTTGGCTGTGTCATCATCGCTACTAAAGTAGAGAACACTGTTCCACATCGATATGCAGCGACAAAAGTAACAAGCACTGTGAAGGCACACTGAGTAAAAAGTGGGAATGAATCTGTGAGTTTCATCCAATAATCTACTCCTTCAAATTCTTTAAGACTAGCAGAGATTTGAAGATCAAATGTAGATAACCAGGTATAGCATATTACAGAATTACTACTTAATTTTCAGGTGTGACGTACAGTAGTAATCCCTGTTTTACCTCGGGGGGGGGGGTATCTTTACCCCTGGCTGAGAATGCCGGGATTACAATAATGTTCGTATAATATTTGAAAATAACTGTGGCCTAACCAAGCCTTGGTAAGGAAAATTCACGGAGATGATGGCAACTAACTTTAGAAATAAGATATTTAACGTCTTTTTAAAGCACCTTTTGATTTATCTCGCTTTATTTGCTAAATTCACTATTCAAAAGTCGGCAATATGACTACCTTATCTGAAAATAGTTGAGGGTATGCCACAGGCCTCGACCTGAGCCCAGCTTTGTGAAGTCAGATCTGAGCTTCGATTCAGCAGTTATGGCCAAGTCAGGCTGGCCGAACACGACTTCAGACTAGGCTATGGGCCGTTTCAGGGCCGACTTCCAAGTCCGGCTCAAGCCTCGTTCTGGGATCTGGGCCTTACTTTTACTCTACTTTATAGCTAACAGTACCGACAGGACCAGTTAGTCTTTTGTTGTTTGCTTTCCATTGTACTCTTCTGTACGCCGTCCCGAAGCTATATCCAGGATTACAGAGATCTTCCATAAATCACCACTGATATAATAATAATAATAAAAAAAAATGCTTGAAATCTTGCCGCAGTATACTGTACAGTTCCTACTGTTCCTGAACCATTATCAATGCGTAAATGGGTTACTGACCGCAGCTCTATGTTCGTCGTGCAGCACCTTTGTACTCCATACCTCTCTCTCTCTGACACAAACAGTCAGGTGAAAAACATGACAATTTATCATCCTGTAAATACATGCGTCTCGAATGAGTTGCTTCCTTTAAATTTACTAAACCTTTGAATGAAATATGGAGAAGCATATGAAAATTTTGTGCACATTAAACTTAATGGAATGAATCTGAATTATTAAATAATAACTTGGCGGCGCGACAACTTGGTCATATGGTATGGATAAAAATGTTATAACGTGCGTAGTACAATATAATTAACATCTGCTTTCAAATATACATATATATATATATATATATATATATATATATATATATATATATATATATATATATATACATATAACACAGAGAATGGTAGGAAATCGAGAGAAAACAATCTATTATCTATAAAAGGTGGGGGAGGCACGCCTCTTTCAGAAAACGAAAAATATCAGCCGGAGAGCCTGTGATTCCTCCAAGCAATGAGGACAGTAGACACCATCTGCCTCCCTGTGCCTATGGATTTACCTCTGACGCAGGTCCCTCAGACTCTGACAATCAGCAAGTGACGGACAGTACAGTAAGATGAACTATGCAGTCATCACAATAAGTTTGAGCCCCACGACACATTAGGAACCCATTAGTTAGCCGTGAGTGCCCGATCCAAAGCTGGGCAATAGCTACCTCTAATAATTATCAAGGCATTTAAGGGAAGATCCCTCGGCATAATCACCCACTTGTTGCCGCAGCAGCTCAATCATATGGCCCCGAGTAAACGATAAAACCTTCATACTAGCACATTTGATGAAAACTGAGTGTATATTTGACGGTAATATGCTGTACAATTGATGGAACAACTAAGAAGAGTCTGTAGGATTCTTGCGCAACGTTGGTGGAAACCTGGTGCAACATGGATGGGATGCAGAGCAACAGTCGGTTAGAACTATCGCCTTAAAAAGTCTACATGTTAAGAAATAAAAAAAAAGGCACAGACATCACGCACATTAGCAGACAATGGTCCATACCCCGATCTGTAGGCTTGGTTGGTACTCACGCACCTCTTCCTTAATAGATAATTTATTTTTTCCTATAGCGTTAACTCTCCCATTTTTGCGTCTGTTCTGTTGGTTTATTTGGGTTTAGCACCAGCAGATTTTTGTCAGTTGAGATTATATACTCTTGTTAACATTTGGTAACCTTATTCAGTTGCTGGTGAGGCAGGCAACCCGAGCGTTCATATTCATTTGGATGTAACTTAATTTAAGCAAACTTGTCGATTTTCAAGAGCTATACAATAAAGAGAATAATCATGAGTGTGTAGTATACAAAATAAATCACCAAGGAAGAAGTGTAGAGAGGTTTCCTTTATCTATGAGGACACAACCCAGGCATGCACTGAAGTAAGCAAGCAGGTGGTGGTAGATTGATTGGAGAAAGTCGTCTGTTGTCAGAAATGTTGCGAGTTCGATTCCAGGCTGGGACTGAGAACAAGTTGATGAAAAATTCTGATCTTCCACAAGACCCACCGACATCTACTGTAAAAAGACACATGCTATTGTTAGGACTCCATATTATAAATACAATTAAAAATAGAAAACATGATAGATAGATAGATACATACATAGATAGACAGAGCACCAGGCAAGCCTGGGAACGGGAAATGATCTTGCAAGTGTAACTGAGGAAATGTTGACAATACACTGGAAGCAGCAAGTCATTGGATGATATAGGTAGTGTGTCAGCGAGATAGCATACGAACAATGCCTAGTGATCATACACACACATACACACATACTCACACACAGGTTTCTAGAACATTCCAACAACAGTGTAACACACGTGACACGACCCCTGCTACACCAGAATTTGGGAAGCAGAGCTCAGAAGGAGGCTAGCTATAGAACCGACAGGTAGTGGAGAGAGTGAACAAGAAGAGGTGTCCAACTAGATTTACTTAGTGTATTCAGTCTCTGTAATACATACCCTGCTCAACTTAAGATTTTCTCTGAAGATAATAAATCAAGATCAACTCCCTGTATTCATCTTTAACTCCTACTACAAGAATCGCGAGTCACGTTTAGTTGACAGCGAATGTACGGACCTCGTCTACGAATCTACAGTGAATTTCTACAAAAGCAGGCGAGACTCTACAAGATTAGCTTCAGTTCTACAGTGAATTCCTACAAAATACAACCTACGAGCCTACAAGCCTATGAGCCTACAAGTCTACAAAACAACTCTATAATCTTCACGTAACTTCAAGCAGCAGCAAGAAGAATAAAAAACAAAGCAAGTAAAGAAAAAGAAAGACCAAGGCAACAAGCACACAAAACCCTAACACTCTCTCCCGCCTACCTCCATCGCTGACGCAGAGGTCAAGACACACAGCACAACACCAGAGCCACATTTATAACGCATCTTACTCACCTTTCTTCACCCAGGTTACGCATTGCTACTCAGTTACTCACCGCAGCTACCAGTGTGGAAAAGCCGACTTCACCATGTGTATCTGCTGAGATGACATCACCACACGAGTTTGCTGACATAAGGCCACGCCAATCAATGTGTGACTGACATCTGGCACTTCTCACCCACTACTCATTACTCATTATTCACATAGCTCCTACTCATATTCATTTATTTCCACAGTATTGAGTTGGATATTCGACATTCTATGCTGATGTTTGCCTGTGACAGCTGTTAACCACCACAAGCACCAGGCCATGGAATTTCCTAAGTAATATCGTCCATCAACACAGCCGTAGAATTATCAAGAGATCTTCAGTCAACCCTGCATTTTTCTTCCGAGATCGACAGTTGCATCGACACGCCTCTCCGATCTGTATCAAGTGGGTGAAATTATACTTAGTCATTTATTCTCAGTGCTAAAATTAAGTATATTCAACTTCTTTACTTATTTCTATATATACACTTAAACACTCACTATCTATCATTTATTACAACTCATTTACTCATCTCTTAAGTTAGAACATAAAACAAAAGACGTATTTCATAACACCATACCTTAATGACAGGGATATTTTCGCCACCACCCGCGTTAATACCAGATGAAACACAATTAGGTCCAACAACAGATTCACAATTAGGAGAGCACCAAGGCAACACACCCATTGTACAAAACTCAATACAAACTAAAGATCAAGAAACAAATACGTCAGTTCTAGATTATGAGTGGGAAACCCCCTCTGACGTATCAAGTGAGGACTTTGTCGCTGACTTGCACACGTATGCCAATATACTTAACAGGGTTCACTGTTCCGGCCGAACCTATTCCACCATTCCCTCACACAACGATAAACAAGTCCAAGTTAAATTAACAGAGCAAACAGTGAAAATGAATAACGCAACAAATACCGCGGATCAAACATCCCCACCTCATGTTTATGTTTATCATGAAGATAAACCTGCCCCAAAATTCTCTGGCACAGAAAAAGATCGTATTGACGTCATTTCATTGGTCAGTCTGTGAGAACAAATCTTTATCAAGCGACACATCCTCGATGAACAAGAGAAAATTGCCATTTTTTCATCTTTCATAAGCCAGGAAAGATGTCCAGCACGCAATTTTCTGAGATCAGATAAGCCTCTCTAGGCTAGGACATATGTTGAATTTAAAACTGAATTTTTGAAGAAATTTTCTGGAGGTATGAACTTCTTGCCAGTTATAATTCCAGAATTACATAAGATTGTAGATCTTGTAAGGGAGCACACTACAAACCATGTGCTCAGTGATATAACTGCTGATGTCTCCACAATCAAAAGAACATTGTTAGTTACTTTGGAAAACTCAAATTGGATAACAGATGATGGAAAGATGTCCCCAGACCTCGTCGTGGACATCATTGGTTATGTAGCTGCCTTGTGTAAATTACCAGATAGGACCCTTAAGATCGCCAAGACGATCGTGTACACCCCAGGCATGTGCTTATTAGACTTAATGAACGAGGTAGAGATGCAGTGCAGTAAAGCAGGTATGGTCGACACACCCGCACATTCTAGTAGAATGAGAGTACCTGAGACAGTATCAGCGGTGAAAACATCAACACCGACCCCAAACAGAGAACAAAATCGATCGCGACCCGAAAGCAGGCAGAGCAAACATCTGAATGGGTCGAGGGTTCGTTCACAAACACCAGGCTACAGGCAGTTTCATAAGTTTTCGCGCAGCCCGAGCAGATCTCGCGTCACAAACAACACTACTTATGGGAAGTCACCTGATAGGTCACAGTCAAGAGATAGGTCCATTCTATGTCATTATTGTGCAAAACCAGGACACACAAGGAATGAATGCTTTATCAAAACAAAAGAGGATAGACAAAAGACACAAGGATTTGGTCCTTACTGTAGGCATCATACATGCCAAGGGCACTGGACCAGTAACTGTAAAACAGTAGAAAAAATTGTGTCTAATTTCAAAACGGGGGAACACCAAGTCATGACAAAAAACGGACAAACGTAAAGAAAAGCAAGTCTATAATTCACATTGGAGGCATGTTGGGAAATGAGTGTATCTTGATACCAGCTGTATGTGAGGATCAAAACGTTTCCTTATTTTTAGACACAGGCTCTCCAGTGAACTTAATAACACATGAAGAAATAAATAGAATTCTTAAAAATAAGAAGAAAGTAACTTTTCTGGAAGAAGCTGATTTAGATTTATATACGGTAGATGGAAAAAAAATTACAGTAAAAGGTATGATAAGGTTAAATATCAGTTTCACAGAGACTACAAGACCATTCTCTGCGTTTTTCTATATCGTTGAAAATTTAGCAATTAAAGCTCATATGTTACTGGGCTTAAGATGCATGAGAACAGAGAACATAACTTTACTCCCACAAATGAATGGAATAGACTTTGACAATGAATTCATAGAGGAAATACCATCAGAGCCCTCACCGATTAGTAAAAGAGAACCAAAAAGAATTGGTAATATTAAAAGCTTAAATAAACATACACAAACAGATGAGTGTATAGATCCACTCCCACCACCAGCCCCAGCCTCCAGAATTAGTGACCCAGATAATAGTACTGATTTATCAGTTTTTCCAGCCCATCTCACCAATGATTTAGTTATACCACCGAATTCCTATATGAAAGTTACCATAAAGAGCAAATTACGGAATAGTACTGTTCTTGTCTTAGAAGAATTATGTAAAGTAAAGGGATTGTCAGTAGAAAACGCATATGTCAGATGAACGACGAAGGGCAAACTCAGATATTCATAATTAATCACATGAATGGGGAAGTTCAGTTGAAAAAGGGGACTTGCATATTAATATTGAAAAATGTCCAGCCCCTGTGAAGGAAATAGTTATAGCTGGAGTGACAAGTCAGATAAAACCTACGGATAGAGAAAGCATAAAAGAGAATTTAATTCACTCAGGTGAATTTGATGAAGAAAATGATTTGTTAATCCTGCTGGAAACACACAGGGACACCGTAGCATTACCCGGAGAACAATATGGGTGTACTAACCTGATTAATCACAAGATTAATGTGCACCCAGAAACACCACCAATTTTCGTACCAGCCTAAAAAATCCAACACTCCCAACGTAAACTTGCAAATCAATATGTTGATGAAATGTTAAAACTTGGAATTATTGAACCTTCAGTCTCCCCGTGGAATGCCCCATTATTCTTCGTGCCCAAAAGAAATGGAGAAATGCGTGCGGTAGTAGATTACCGTAAACTAAACAATCACACAATCCCAGACCGATTTCCCATGCCATTGCTAAGCGACGTTCTACAGAATATTGGACCGGAAAATAATATATTTTCAACAATTGATCTACTAAATGGCTATTATCAAATACCGGTTGAAAAGGAGTCACGTAAATACACTGCCTTTTCCACAAATAGAGGACACTACCAATATACAAGGATGCCGATGGGACTGAGGACAGCCCCAGGCACATTCCAGCGTCTTATGAATTATGTATTGTCCGGAATTTTAGGACAAGGAATATTTGTTTATCTTGACGATATTATAATCGCAACGCAAAATATTACGGTTCATCTCAAGAAATTAGACTTACTCTTACAAAACCTTTGTGATGCTGGTTTAAGAATTAAGCTTTCTAATTGCAAATTTTGCTTTAAGGAAATAAATTTCTTAGGCCACAAATTAAGTTCTAATGGTACTGAGACCACTGATGACAAAATACAGGCAGAGAGATTTTCCTGAACCCACTACGACTGACGAAGTTAGACAATTTTTAGGTCTAGCTGGGTACTATAGGTCATTCGTACCACAATTCTTTCATATAGCCTTTCCTCTATCCCAACTACTCAAAAAAGATGCTATATTCCAATGGGAAGAAGAACAAAAAAAGGCGTTTAACAATCTACAAATTAAACTAACAAATGCAACTTGTTTAGCATATCCAGATTACACAAAATCATTTCTTATTTGTACAGACGCATCAGTTAAAGGATTAGGGGCTGTACTGATGCAGGAAGATGAAAGAGGAAAGAATCAACCAATTGCATTTGCCAGCAGACAAACAAAAGGTGCAGAGAATAAATATTGCACTACAGACTTAGAAGCACTTGCAGTGGTTTTTGCATTACAAAAGTTTCGAGATTTGATATATGGTTACGAAATCCACTTATTCACCGATCATAAACCACTAGTGGGTATGTTTAAAGAAAAACTCCTTTCTGGGAGGAGAGCAAGATGGAAATGTACAATTGAAAACTACAATGTACAAATTCATTATATACAAGGTAAAAGGAACATAGTAGCTGACGCATTATCTAGGAACCCGAACACAATTCAGGTCGCGGCATTAGATCTCAAAGGAAACATCCCAAACCACGATGATATCGCAAAAGCACAAAGACTTGACCCAATATAGTCTAAAGTTATATACAAGTTAGAAAATGGAGATGACATACAATTACCCAAACTGCATGTACCACTCGAACAATTCACAATGGTCAATAATACATCATACAAGATCAACCCGAAACAACCAAAATACCAAAGAAATACTAACCAGTTGGTAGTACCTAATGACATGATACCCCAAGTATTACGAAAGATACACGATAGCCCACATGCAAGACATCCTGGAAAGGATAAGACATTCAAACATACTGGCCTTCATTACGAAAAGATATAAACAATCATACAGACAGATGGGAATCATGTGCAAAACACAAAGGAGACCCAATCACACCTGCACCGATGGGTAATTACCCTGTACCACATCAACCATGGGACGTTGTCGCTGTTGATTTACTCAAGATGCCATTATCATACAGTAATAACCAATACCTATTCGTAGCAACGGATCATTTTTCCCGTTATGTCATTTCAGCTCCAATTAAAGGTAAAACAGCAGAGACAGTAGCAAAGGCAATAACAGATAATGTAATATGTCGCTTTACTACCCCAAAGGTACTAATAAGTGATAATGGAGGAGAATTTAATTCTGATATCTTACAAGAAATATGTAAACAATACAACATCAAAAAGGTTAACGTTTTAGCCTATCACCCAGCATCGAATGGGTTAGTAGAGAGACAAAACAAAAAAGTATTAGATGTGCTACGACACATTCTCAGTGAAAATTATGCAAGCTGGGATGATTGGATTCCTAGAGTAGAAGCCTCAATTAATGGATCCATAAATAAATCCATAGGTGACACACCACATTTCATTATATATGGGACAGATAAAAAACTACCATATGAGCTCCTAGAAGGTGACAGTCTGCCCATATATTACGATGATTACTCTAAACTCCGTTTACGTGAATTCCAGGACATACACAAAAGAGTCAAAAAACAATGTCCAAGGAAGAAATGACGGAGGCATTTAATAAGAAGGCAAGAGATTCACCTATCAGCTTAGGAGACATTGTTTATGATATCATTCATACGAGAGACAATAAACTATCCCCAAAATTTGAGGGCCCATACAGAGTAATTAACATAAAAGCAAACAAAGTTTTAATTAAGTCACTGTCAAGTTGCGAAGAGAAACAAGTTCATATTGACCATTTAAAACGAGTTTCAAGGGAACTATCCAATAATTATTCAGCATCGGATACAACCGAACGGGCGAATGTAACTCAAGAAACCAAGCAAGAAAACAACAATGATTACAAAAATAAATTAAGGTCATATACCAAACAATCAAACATAGGTACAACTGTTCCAATAAAATCTACAGTACATCATTTACGAGAATTAAATATCGATTTAAACTCCTTCTATAAATGAAATAACAATCAACCGTAACGCACATCATCACTATCATCGACCACAGCATGACCATATTAGGAAATTAATAGATTTTTTTTTTTTTCGGGTGGTAGCGATGAAGGGACTTATGCTATGGATTCTCCTCTACATAGCAGGAGGATATGCGCGCTTAGACCTCCAACACATAGTACGACAAGGATGCCTCATAGCTACAACGGCCACGACTTGAATCGTAAAAGACGTCATGAGTACTGAATTAAGTCTGGATTACTTGTATGAATTACCTTCTTATCTAGAAAATATCGCGAAACCAATGCGAACCCTGGACTTCATGAGAGGAGGCTATGTTTCAAAAGCACATAACACAAAGGAAGTGAATGAAATAGTGAAGTTAGCGAAATGGAAAATAGAACAGGCAAAGTCAACTATGCTCATCATGATCCAAGATCTCCCATCTTATGGAACGGAGGTATTGAGCGACAGGAACAACATCACACGTACTCGCCATAAGCGCGGTTTGTTCGACCTGGGTGGCGCAGTTCTTGGGAACATCTTTGGATTGGCTACAGAGGATGACCTTAAAGAAATAAACAACAAGTTTAATAAAATAGCTCAGGTACTAACATACCAAGATAAATTCATCAGAGGACAGAACTCAGCAATGAAGATCTATCTATCTATCTATCTATAGCCCGACGCCCTAATCCCGCAAAGGGTGGCCGCAGACAAAACGCCTCCAAGTCACTCTGTCACCCACCAATTGACTACCCTCCCCCCAACTCACCCCCCCCTCCCTCATATACCTCTCAACTCCATCCCTCCACCTCATCCTCGGTCTACCCCTCCCTCTCCCTCCCTCCACCTCACCTACCTACACCCTCTTAGTCAGTCTTTCATTCTCCATTCTCTCCACATGTCCAAACCACCTCAGTGTATTTCTCCTAATCTTTTCAACCACATCCACATCTACCCCACAACGTTCCTTCACTTCTTCATTCGTCAACCTGTCCCTCCACGTCACTCCACATGCTCCTCTCAAGTAACTCATTTCCACTGCTCTCACTCTTGACTTGTTCCCCTCTTCAAGGTCCACGCCTCGCTTCCATACGTCAGGGTAGGGATCACAATACCATCATGCAGTGACTTCTTAACTTCCATACTCACCTCCCTATTTCTCATCACTGCTTTCAGTGTACCAACAACCTTTCTTCCCTGCTGTACCCTTTCACGTACTTCATCCCCCAAAGTTCCATCCTTACTCATCACACTACCCAAGTACTTGAATGCACTCACATTCTCCATATCCTCACCATCCAACCTCACTGCACACTCTGTGACTTCATTCCTCTCAAACACCATAACTTTACTTTTGTTTACATTAACTTTCAGCTTCCTCCTCCTACACACTGTCCCAAATTCATTCACCAAACCTTGCAACTCCCATTCATCTTCACTCAACAATATTGTAGCATCAGCAAACAGCAACACCGGAAGCTTCCAAATCTCACCCTCATTCATTAGGGCCAGCCCCACATCCACTGCCCTACCTTGCATCTCCTTTACAACCCCATCCATATATATATATTAAACAGCCATGGAGACATCACACACCCCTGTTTCAGTCCCACATTGAGATCAAAGAACTCACTCAGCTCACCATCCACTCGCACCGTAACCCTAGCTCCCTCGTACATACTCTTCACAGCACTGAACAATTTCCCCTCCACTCCATATATTCTTAATACCTTCCACATACCTTGCCTATCTATTCTGTCATAAGCTTTCTCCAAGTCCATGAAGGCAGCATACACTTTCCTTCCCTTCTCTAGAGACTTCCCCACTAAACATCTTAGAACAAATATCTGATCTACACACCCTTTTCCCTTCCTAAATCCCCCTTGTTCTTCTCCAACTAGCTCCTCTGTCATATGCCTAACCCTATCAATGAGTATTCTACCATATATTTTACCAGTCACACTAAGAAGGCAAATACCCCTATGGTTGCCACATACTTCTCTCTCCCCTTTTCCTTTGTACAGAGGAACAATTATACCTGATTTCCAGTCCTCTGGAACCCTTCCCTCTTCCCAAGCCAATCTACACAACTGTGTAGACAATTGTGACAATTGTGAAAAATCTGAAAATAGCAGAAAACATAGCTCTCGAAAGTGTGGATAAAATAAATGAAATGGAAGGCAACATAACACTTTTCCAACACTTCTCCATCATCACAGAACATATTGACACAATTCTTCTACAATTAGACAACACTAGAGTTCATTACAGGGCACTTATGCAAGGAATTTCGAATGCTGCTGATGGCAAGATCACAATTGACCTACTCCCAGTTCATGAGCTACGTCAGATAATTAGTCATGGCATACATAAACATAAATTGAAGCCTTTGTTCCGAAGTAGGGAATTCATGCAATATTATCCATATTTAGAAAAACACTAACACCAACATCAGTAGTAGTTCATGTACCATTCATAACTGAAGACCTGTTCACAGAATACCAAATACACCCCTTCCCCTCTTAAAATAACAACACTTTGGTCATTATCAACATCAACACAGACACCGAACTTATCATGGTCTCCAAGAGACGGAACACTGTCACTTTCGCAAGTGAATCAACGATTGAACGAATGTGCCGCACATCCTTACATGCTGTTCATCCTTGTCCTGCGTACATTTTCACGTTTCAGCCTACTGATACAGTCCTTTGTGAAATTGCTATCATCAGAAATAACAATATTCATAATCACTGCAACTTCACTTTTGCTCCAGATAAGCTTGTACACCATCAACGCATCGGACACTCACATTTTTTTTATTTCACTCATAACACATCAGTTTACATAGTCTGTCCAGATATATCACCATCTCATACTTCAGCCTCAGGATTATACATAGCACCAGACTACTGTGCGGTATTTACACCATCCATGTCCACTTTATCCACCATCAATCACTACGCGATCCTCAATCATACACACAAACATTTCCACCCACTGCCTGATATGGACTTAAACATGAGCACAAGTATTAAGTTGACTTCACCTAAGTTTGAAACTATGCAGCTGATCAATGAAACAATGAAGCCCCGGGAAGATTTGAGTTTGAGTATGTTCAACCCATATTATGTGTATAGCCCAGCACCTACTGTCTTTATAATCTTCTGCATTGTATTTGCAGTACTGCTGTTCGCAATGCACAGAATGCATGAAAGAATTGCAAATTTGGAGTCAGTATTTAGTGGGGGGAGAGTTAACATCCAAGTTAACCCCCTTGAATGAGGTGTACATATTTTGTATATATATATATATATATATATATATATATATATATATATATATATATATATATATATATAAAATACAAAGAAGAATGACCCATGATATAGAAGTATGGCATACCAGTAGCATTATCTTTAAATGAAATATTAATAACTCTTACCATAATCTTAATTTTAAACAATTTTTTTTTTTCCTTGCATGTATGCATTTCACTACAATAACCCATGTACATACTGTATTACAGTTAAATAGTTTACCTTTAGTGCATTTATTCAAATATGTATACAACTTGTTTAAAATGTAATATTACTAGAACATTGCAATTCACTATGAATATTATATGTATACAATATTATAATCAATATTATGTACAAATAGATTAGCATATGTTAATGATAATTACTGTCGGAGGACCTCCAGCGGCGTGACCGAGCAATGTTAGGACTCCATATTATAAATACAATTAATTATAGAAAACATGATAGATACATAGATAGATAGATAGACAGAGCACCAGGCAAGCCTGGGAACGGGAAATGATCTTGCAAGTGTAACTGAGGAAATGTTGACAATACACTGGAAGCAGCAAGTCATTGGATGATATAGGTAGTGTGTCAGCGAGCTAGCATACGAACAATGCCTAGTGACCATACACACACATACACACATACTCACACACAGGCTTGTAGAACATTCCAACAACAGTGTAACACACGTGACACGACCCCTGCTACACCAGAATTTAGGCAGCAGAGCTCAGAAGGAGGCTAGCTATAGAACCGACAGGTAGTGGAGAGAGTGAACAAGAAGAGGTGTCCAACTAGATTTACTTAGTGTATTCAGTCTCTGTAATACATACCCTGCTCAACTTAAGATTTTCTCTGAAGATAATAAATCAAGATCAACTCCCTGTATTCATCTTTAACTTCTACTACAAGAATCGAGAGTCACACTATTACCAATCTACTATTCTTCAGCAAGCCAACTCTAGTATGTATTCGGTATGGAAGGTGGATATAAGCTTCAAAATGGTTATATGTAAAGGTATTTGGTATGTAAGAGGACTGCTGGACCTTAGAAAAGAGGCTGCCCCAAATCGCGCGCGCGCGCGCGCGCACACGCACACACACACACACACACACACACACACACACACACACACACACACACACACACGTACACACACACACACACACCGCTCGCTGGTGCAGTGGTAACGTTCCCGCTTGCCAACTGGTGGACGGGAGTTCGCGCCTCGCTCAGGTTGCGAAAAGTTTCACTGACGAAGTGGATGGTTACTCTCCCCCTTGAGCAAGGGGATGGGTGTGTGCGTGTGTGAAGGTCACAGCCTTGCCCTTAGATCGGACTATATGAGCTCTCAGCTCCCTTCCGGGAGGGTAAAAGCTGACCAGCATGACCATCAAGTGATCCTGACCGACCCGGTGAATTACACACATGATAGTAGCTTACTGTTGTTAACTCGGGAGCATTTCTTGTATAGGCTCCTTAGTAATTTTGTTCTCAAACTGGTAAAGAAAAGATGCGAGTAAATCCCTTAAGGCGGCGAGAATCCTGGCATGAGGTAAAGCCTATGCAACTCGGGGCCGTATTCTCGTGAACTGAGGAGGCTTCGTATCAAATGTTCCTTACTACTTTAGTTCTGAATCCAGAAAGTTAATATGCTCGCACAAGCGAATGAGAATGTTTTATTACAAGTAATTGGGTGTTTGGTGGTTAGTAACCAGGCATATCGGAAGTAACCAGTGCAGCAAAGCACCAACATTCAGTTATCTCAATGACAATGAAAACTACAGCTTTTCTACACATATTAGAAAGCTGATGAAGAAGTGATAAGTGTTACTAAAGTGACATTTCATAATAATAGCCACCATATAGTGGGGGGGGGGGAACAGCACCAAATTGAGTCAAAGTTCAATTATCTCGGCATCAATTAAAGCTACAGCGGATCTATGTTCATCATTGGAAAGCTAATGGGAGAGTAACAGAGGGGAATAAAGTATCTTCTCTCAATATTCGCTGCCATAAAACTGGAAAATGCCAAAACGCTCGAAACTGGGAATCAAAACTGAATTATCACGGAGATTATTAAAGATAAAGAGTACCATCTTACAATACACAACTGAAAAGCTATAACAACATCCTCAGGAAGCTTGCTCGCTCGCCCAAATTCCACATTTTCAAGTGCGGAGGCTTAAAGCAAATGTTTCCCTTCATGACATGTGGAGGTGAAGGAGGATTACTGGGCCTTGGAATAGGCTACTGCCCCTAAGATATAGGCCCTGAAGCCTTTGCCCAGAGTCGGATACATAAAAAAAAAAAATGTGGATTAAACTAATATACATAACACCCAAGAGAACATTTAGGTGCAGTATACAGAATAACGAGCTAACAAAGAGATGGAAAGGCTCCTAATCCCACGGGATTACGGCCACTGAGTCTCTGACGGAGGCGGGAAGGGGAGTGAGGAGCAAGGTATAAAAATAAAGGGACACCGGGCGAGTTTTTTTAAGCCACTCTTTGCAAAATATCATCACTGCAGTTATTCCACGGTAATATTGATTTATACGAAAACAAGACAAGCATAAGCGCAGGTAGTAGACGTCAGCTTACACAACAGCTCAGAAAATAATATAATTATATGTTCCTTAGAAGATGCTGTCACATCTTAGTCTGTCACACACACACACACACACACACACACACACACACACACACACACACACACACACCGGCGCGCGAGTATCTTACTTGCTGCCTCCTACTGCACAGAAATTTCTAATATTTTGTGCTGTTTGTAACAATGTGATCAAACCAGAGATGATCTGGTAGTAACAAGAATAAAATAATATTTTATTGTATTGAAAGAGTTATTAACGGCAAGTACAGCTTACATAGTCTTCGGTACTTATTATATAGCAGTTGCCTAGATATCAAATTAACATAATGTTACTCAGACTTCCTCGCTTTTAAGGAAAACCATAAACTCGTGTTGTTTACAAGGATACTGTGACCAGATTGATTACGACCAAACATACACTAAGATTACCATTAACTTATATATTAACCAGGTTTTCTACCAAATATTTCAGGGTACTTAAAAACGTTCAAGAAATAAATTAACACATGAAAGCAATAAATCAAATCGCTATAATATAAACAATGCCGCAGAACTGCATCAACTTTTTTAATGTCGCGACTGCTAGTCAGAATAATACTGACAGTAACTTTTATGTTGTCATTTATCTGCATATCACAATTATAATAAAATTATTAATTACATAACTAGCAAAATAAGCCGCCACCGCTCACACCTCGTATGCTCCATCCTCATGGGGGATCTAAATCACTCCGTCTCCGGAATGACCCCACAAGGGTCCAGGGCATCCCTGGATAACCAGTCTAAAAATGGTGCCCATCCCCGCGACGCTAAGTAATAGCTCTTCAGACATTACATTTCAAATCTAATGCTCACATGAAGCGGTGAAAGCTAATGTGTCATGCCTCTGAGTGTTAACCTACCCAGTGTACCATGTCAGCACAGCAGGGTAGTTCAAGGAGTATGGTTTATCAGTAGTCGAACGATATTAATGTGTGATTCATCAAGACGCGCGAATCCCAGAAAACAAAACAACCAATGATCAATCAAACGTGCCAAGTATCTACAGGCTACAATGAGGTTACTGGGGGGGTGAAGGATGGTAGTTCCAGGCATGAACTTCATTAGACCGATGGCATCTTTTGAAGCTATATTTTTGCTTTTTCCAAGTGATTTTAATGAATTTAAGAAATTTTGAAACTAGATAGATTAGATGAGGGCTTCTTTAGACTTTTCAATATGAGAGATCTTTCATAAGGTGAATAACCCCATCAGGAGACGTATGAATTAAAAAGAAATGCACTTCATCGTAGTGGTAGGACCATTATAATATCGTTCACACCGTGACATCTTTAGCGTTTTAATTTGGAAGGGACTTGTTGGGCATTACAACACTGGTTTTCAGTACTGACATACATGACAATCTTTTTCACTAGGTATATAAGGAAATATATATCCAGGTTACGTTACAGCAGCCTTGTATATTCAGGCACTTTCCCCTCGAGACATGAAATGGCCTGTCAGCATGAGCCCCCACCCCCGCATAAAAAATTTAATGATTATGCCCGATTTATTTTTACAACCTCTCTGGAGCAGCGAGCGCGAGTGTTGTTTTGATGCGTGTGTGTGTGTGTGTGTGTGTGTGTGTGTGTGTGTGTGTGTGTGTGTGTGTGTGTGTGTGTGTATGTGTGTGTGTGTGTGTGTGTGTGTGTGTGTGTGTGTGTGTGTGTGTGTGTGTGTGTGTGTGTGTAATTCACCGGGTCGGTCAGGATCACTTGATGGTCGTGATTGTCAGCTTTTACCCTCCCGGAAGGGAGCTGAGAGCTCATATAGCCCGATCTAAGGGCAAGGGTGTGACCTTCACATACGCACACACCCGTCCACTTGCTCTAGGGGGACAGTAACCACCCACTTCGTCAGTGAAACTTTTCGCAACCTGAGCGAGGTGCGAACTCCCGTCCACCAGTTGGCAAGCGGGAACGTTACCACTGCTAGTGTGTGTGTGTGTGTGTGTGTGTGTGTGTGTGTGTGTGTGTGTGTGTGTGTGTGTGTGTGTGTGTGTGTGTGTGTGTGTGTGTGAACAAATAGCTCAAATACTTATGCTCCTGTTTTAATGAAACTCATTTGAGCAGGTAAGGGTTAGCAAATGAGCAAACCTGTTGATTTTGAGTATAATAAGTGAAAGGCCAAGTCTGCAGGTCTAGGCCAAACGCTGACCAAGCATAATCAACTTAAACAGTTTTACCCACTTTAGTCCAAGCTTGACGGAAGTGATGAGGGCAAGACAAGAATAAAGTGATTCTGTTTTGAGATGAATCTGTCACATATAAAAGTCACAGAGCAAGGTCAGTTTTTGACTCGTGTGTGTGTGTATGTTAACAAAATAACTCAAACATGTTTCATCTTATTTTAACCAAACTTTGTAGTAGGGTTGATGGTCAGCCAAGGAGTATACCTGTGTTTCCGAGAACAGTAAGTCAAAGGTATAAGTTTAAAGAGCATGGGCAACTGAAATAGCTTTCATCTTATTTCGGCCCAGCTTTGTGGAAGGGTTGAGGATAAGGCAAGAAAAAGATTTTTTTTTTTTTTTTTTTTTTTCAAAACAATCAGCCGAAAGTCAAGGTTACAGGGAGAGGTCAAAGCCAAAAGTCAGAGGACAAGGTCAGCTCACCTTTGATCTGATGTGAACCAAAGTTGGTGGAAGGGTTAAGAGTCAGCCCAGATCGAAGCGATTCAGTTTTGAGGACAATCATTCAAAGGTCAAGATCATAAGCAAGGTCACTGTTCATCCCGTCTGCCATTGTGTAAAAAAATGAATAAACAGTTTTAATGTGATTTGGATTAAACTGAGTGGATAAGCTGAAGATCACCCGTAAGACTGCACGATACATTCTATTACAACAGGTGAAAGTTCAGGGTCACATGGCATGGGCAACTTAAACGGGTTTATCCGATGTAGATTAAACAGTGTTGAGGGATTAAGACTACAGTACCTACTGATAAATTCTATTATGATAATAATCTGTCAAATTTTAGCCCTCATGATACTGATTGTCAAGCATTTCTTCAGATTCGCCGTGTTCGGATCCATCATTTTTCTTTATATTTCCCCCCCACCCCCCAATTCAGTGAAAGTAACTATGTTGCCAACAGAACGAAAACTGATTGGATTTTCTTTGCTGCTGCAAATTGCCTTTCATCTCAGTCAAAATCTCCGAAAACGTCATCCAGCAATGCTGTGAAGAAGCTGATGGAATTGCATCCCCTTGGCCAACAATTCTCTTTTACTTGTAGATTCTGGTTCTGTCTTCTAGTACTTTAACATAAGTTTCGTTCACACCTTGTTGTACTGCTAATTCAACTGAATCAAGTCCTATCTCATAATCAGTAAATGATGTACAAAACGGTTCATTTTATGCTGAGTTTTAAGGCCATTTTATTAATAATGTGAATATGATTAATTTTGTCGTCGAATATCCCCTCCGAAATCCGGCCTGTTCTCTTGGCTAATTTGTACCTGGTTTTATGATAAACTGCTAATACACACACACACACACACACACACACACACACACATATATATATATATATATATATATATATATATATATATATATATATATATATATATATATATATATATATAGGGTGTTAACAAAATAATTTAAGAAGACTTGGAAAAGTTCTCCTCGCCCTAGTTCTACTTTATGGGAAAACACTTCTTAAGT
The DNA here is from genome assembly GCF_032717465.1 of Coenobita brevimanus. Lineage (NCBI taxonomy): Eukaryota > Metazoa > Arthropoda > Malacostraca > Decapoda > Coenobitidae > Coenobita > Coenobita brevimanus. The sequence continues at coordinate 24,867,943 of NC_137023.1, read as the reverse complement.
TTCACTGAAATTGGGGTATATCTACCTGTAGAGGTGGCTCATAAGTGAAACTTCTTTTTTTAATAACTTAAAAAATTCACAATTTTTCTGATGTGATGTCTATGTGCACTCTAACAGAAATGTTTTGTGTTTTTTACTACAGTATAAGGTCTTCTGAAACTAACTTGTAGGAATTCATTTCCCTCCTTAAATGCATTCTTTTTTCGTACTTAGTTTTCACAGAGAGAGTATAGAAACCAGAAGTGTATCATGGATCTGCTTGATCGGAAAGCCACAGCCGGATATAATTGGGGCAGGTTGCCCTCTGTGAAACAAGTACTAAAAGTGTTTATGTTCCATCATGAGGAAGAGAAAATGACAATTTCCAAAGCTGCAACAGAAACCATCTTTAATTGTGAGGAAAATCTGGAAAATAGCCAACCATCCACAACTTGATGAAGCTTGGCAAATCAAGAAGCTCAAGAAACTGTATGTGGAGTTTGTGAAGCTGAAGAAGAATATGGGCACTGACAGTAGCGGGATGTATTCAAAACGGATCTGGAAGAGATATTCGATGTGGAACACTCGGAGGGACTGAGCATGGGCATTCCAGATGAAGATAAACGATTTCTGACTAGTCAGCACGAGGACAGAGCCTCGTCCTCAATGGTTGGTATCAACGTTATAATGGCCCAGGTCAAGGAGAGAAAGAGGAAACGCGATTCAAACGCCTTGCAGAGAAAACAGAAAGAGCTGGAGGCGACAGTCATTTTGGAGGAATCCAGCTCTGAGTCAGCGACTTCCACAGACGATGATGAATTTGTCGGTCCGGCTCCAGCCAAATCTCCCTGCTGTCGTCATGCAGCAACAAGCAAGAATCGGAAAGCTGTCTGGGATAAGAATTTGACTACTGCCTGGGGCCGGATCAATCTTTCAGTGCGCCAGGCAACAAATTCATGTGCTGCTGCTGCCCAAAGCCTTGGTCATAACTTCTGGGAGTTTGTAATTTGCCTGCTACAGTCTATAGAGCTCCGTGTAAGAACAGAGAAGAGATAGCAGCTGGAATCTCTGCATCAGTCAGGACAAAGGATATTCCACTGACACTTCACTGGGCTGAAAAGCTACTTCCAAATATTTGTCAAGGCATGCCTTTCCAAAACTGGATCGCTATACTGGTTGGCTATTTTCCAGATTTCCCTCACAATAAAAGATGGTTGCTGCTGCAGCTTTGGAAATTGTCATTTTCTCTTCCTCATGATGGAACATAAATACTTTTAGTACTTGTTTCACAGAGGGCAACCTGCCCCAATTATATCCGGCTGTGGCTTTCCGATCAAGCAGATCCATGATACACTTCTGGTTACAATGCTCTCTCCGTGAAAACAAAGTACGAAAAGATAATGTGATTAAGGAAGAAAAATGAATTGCTACAAGTTAGTTTCGGAAGATCGTATAGTAAAAAACACAAAACATTTCTGTTACAGTGCAAACAGACATCACATAAGAAAAATCGTGAATTTTTCAAGATATTTAAAAAGTTTCACTTTTGAGCCATCTCTACAGGTAGATGTACCCCAGTTTCAGTGAAACTTAGAAGTGTTTTGTCATAAAGTGGAACTAGGGCAAGGAGAACATGTTCACGTTTTCGAAAATTGATTTTTAAAAACTCCCTGTAATTACTGAGATCATAAAATACCAGCATAATTGTCTCAAAATACCAATAGAAACAAGACTTATACAACTAAATAAAATATAATCAAAGGTTTGACGTCCTCAGAAACTTAGATTGAAATGAAATGATGAACATTAACAGTGGGCAGTTAATCAAACTTCAGTTTCCGACGACATACACACACACACACACACACACACACACACACACATATATATATATATATATATATATATATATATATATATATATATATATAGTCAGGTCAGGTGCGGGTAAGGGGATGGGTCTGTTATGATGTGGCAGGGGTAAACCAGTTCTGCTGTCGGGCCCTGCTGTGGATGTCACTGCTTGCATTGCGCAGTTGACCCTTGTGCGGTGTGATGCGGTGAGGATCTGTCCGTTCTCCCCTTTGGGGCTAAGATGCGAATGAATGTGTTTGAATGGATGAGTAAATGGAGAGTGAGTCGTCCTGTCTCGGCTACCTCCCTTTCCTTGGGGGAAGCAGCCTAGGTATATATATATATATATATATATATATATATATATATATATATATTATGTGTCCGACTCCGGGCATAGGCTTCACAGCCTGCTATCAAGGCCCAGCAGTCCTCCTACATACCATACACCTCTACATGTCACCACTTCGGCGCTAACACCCACCGTCCATATTGAATACATGCTAGGGCTGTCTCATACAGGACTGGTGTATTTGTATTAGCGGGGGTATTTTTACGACATGTCGGCGGGTCTTTTGGTAGATCAGTAAAGCCTGATTTAATGAAATTCAAATCCTTAAACTGTTCCCTGCCCCAGCCGGGATTTGAACCTGGGCTCGTTAGGACCGCACGCCACCTCGTGTGTGTGTGTGTGTGTGTGTGTGTGTGTGTGTGTGTGTGTGTGTGTGTGTGTGTATATTTTAATGACTCAAGGTAAGCAGTATATATAAGAATGAAAGCCGTTTGAACACGGAGAGTCTAAGACCCTAAAGGAATGCTTGATAATATCAAGGGGGAAAATTGTTTAACAGACATGTTCAGGCCTGACCAGTTAAGGCTGTTGAAAAACTAGGGTATGTTTAGAAATAAATATAACTACGACAGGTAGTTCACGCAAACCAGCTCATGCCAATGAAATTCAACAAAGAAGAATAGGAAGAACTGTTTTTTTTTTTGGGGGGTGGGATGGGGGCAAAATTCGTAAAGTACATGATTGATGATAAGCAACTGCACTACTAAAAAATAAAACCTTTTTTTTTTTTTTTAATGCTAGGAAGAAGGAACCAAAGGCCACGAGCCTGCAAAAACTGTTCCTTCCAAGAGAAGAACAAAATACAAGAGAGAGCCATATTCAAGATCCGATTATTTCGAGATGCCTGGGCACACTGCGTTTGAAAGACTGGAAATCATAGGAAACAGGAAATACAGGCAGAGGGACAGTTCCAGAGCTGACCTGTTGCCTAAATGAAGGATTGGCAGTAACGGTTAACTCTTGAATTAGAGAGTTGGACAAAAAAGAGATGAGAGTTTGATGCCTGATGGGTGCTACGCGCCCGTTGTAGAGGTGGAGGAATGCGTGTAGACAGTTCAAAGGAGCAGCGACCATGGAAGATGCGACAGAAGAGAGATAAAGATGCAACAGCGCGGCGAAGAGACAGAGGTTGAAGGGAACCAGTAAGAGGAGGAGAGTAAATGAGACGAAATGCCTTTAATTCCACAGTATTGAGAAGAGCTGTATGTGGAGAACCTCCCCACACATGCAAGTTGTACTCCACAAAGGGGCGGATAAAACCCGTCTATAGAGTCAACAATTGTGCAGGGGTAAAAAAGGAACAGAGTCGGCTTAGCACATTTAAGAATGTGCTCTTCCTGTTAAAATATCTGAGTCTGAAAATTGGAATCTAAATAAATCCCAGGGACGTTAACTTGGGTTCCGATCTGAGAGGGATGGAAAGTATTATGTTAAAGGTGACACAGTGAAATAAAAGGTGAAGTTCTTTGATAAGAGAACAGTGAAAGAAAAATGCATGTGAACAAGTCACGTCCGTCAAAGAACGGATAACAGAAGAACAACCAGGATGGCTGTCTGGCAACCCAGAGGTCTTAGAAAGAGGTATACAGATTAAAAAGGCGAGATGACACAAGATCATTAGCTGGTACTGAATGGATCAGGCTCACTGCAAATAGGTCAGAGTGGCAAGAGATGGTAGAATTCTTATGACCTTCAGTGGACTGACCCAGGTTGATGAATATGATGATGATGGTAGTCATAATGCTGAAGCTGATGATGATAAGAGAAGTACGAATATTGCTCATTGGTAAAATACAACATTTTCTGACCTATCTAAACCCTCTTCAGGTATGAATAGCGACGTAATCATAGGCGTGTATATAAACGAGTATATATATACAGTATATATATATATATATATATATATATATATATATATATATATATATATATATATACAGTATATATACTTATATGTGGCGGGGGGGACACAATCTGGCCGCACTATGGGGTGGTACTACTACTCTGCGGCCAGGTTGTATTAGGAAGAATGCTGCCACCGTATTCCCTGCGTGTCGTAAAAGGCGACTAAAAGGGGCGAGGTGAGGGGACTAGGGACCCACTCCTCTGTTTTTTAGTTCCTAAAAAGAGGCAGGCCAGAGAAAGGGATGGGGGATTGAGTTATCCCCGTACCCTGAAGATTGGGTGTATGAATGTGCATGGATGTAGTACGATTGAGGCTAAAAGGAAGGAGACTGGGAGACTGTTTGTGAGAAGAAAGTTGGATGTGTTAGCTTTGAGTGAAACGAAGATGAAAGGGAAGGGTGAGTCTATGTTTGGAAGTGTGACTGGAAGATTGTCTGGTGATGATAGAGGAAGGGCAAGAGAAGGTGTGGCCTTGTTAGTGAGTCCGGAAGTACAGCAGTGTGTGATTGAATGGAAGGAGGTGTCATCGAGACTGATGTGGGTGAAAGCGAAATCTGAACGTGAGTTGTGGGAGTTTGTGAGTGCATATGGGCCTGGTAGTGAAAGGGATGAAGAAGAGAGGGAGTCTTTCTGGAATGATGTTGATGAGTGTCTGCAGAGTTTTGGAGCGAATGCGAATGTGGTAATGATGGGAGATCTGAATGCTAGAGTGGGAAATGTAGCAGTTGAAGGCGTAGTTGGTCTGCATGGTGTGCCTGGAAGAAATGAAAATGGGGAACGAATGATAGGGATGTGTGTTGAGCGAGATATGGTGATTGGAAATACGCTGTTTGAGAAGAAAGATATTTATAAGTATACATGGGTGAGACAGGAGGGTGGAAAGGTTGTTGATAGAGCTTTGATGGACTATGTGGTTGTGTCTAGGAATGTAATAGGAAGATTGTTGAATGTGAGAGTTCTGAGAAGGGAGGGTGGAGGTATGTCTGACCACTACCTGGTGGACGGAAAGTTAAGAGTAGATATGAGGTGGGTGAGAGCTAGGAGGGTTAGGTGTGGCAGGGAGGCTTTGAAAGTGAGTGAGTTGGATAAAAGAGAGAAAATGATAGAGTATCGGGAGAAATTGAAAGATGAGAGGAACGCAGTGAAAGATCAGGAAAATGACAGCGTGGAGGAGGAATGGCAGTTGTTTACGAGTGCTGTGGTGGGGAATGCAGAAGAGGTGTGTGGTGTGAGACGTGTGGGTGGTGGTGTAAGAAAAGGAAGTGAATGGTGGTGCGAGGAAGTAAGTATGGCTGTGGCAGAGAAGAGACGTGCATATGAATTGTGGCTGCAGAGGAAGGTTGAGGTGTCATATGAGAGGTATAAGGAAAGGAGGAATAGGGCGAGAAGAGCTGTGCGTGATGATAAAGTGGCAGGAGATGAGAGGTGGGGTAGGCGGCTGACAGAATTTTCAACAGAATAAGAAAATGTTTTGGAAGGAGGTGAAAAGGGTGCGAAAAGGAGAGTCGAGGAAGGAAGAGCAAATAAAAGCAGAGGATGGAAGGATGTTAACTGAGAATGATGCAGTAAGGAAGAGATGGGCAGAGTATTTTGAAAGATTGTTAAATGTAGAGGAGGAAAGGGTGGCTGAGATTGTGGCAGATGGAATGGTGCAAGGAATAAATGTGTTGGGAGAGTTGAATGATTCTTTGATCACTGAGGAAGTGGAGAAGGCAGTAAAGGAGATGAAAACAGGGAAAGCTTCAGGTATGGATGGGTGTGCTGTTGAATGCCTGAAGGGTGGTGGAGTGACTATTGTTGACTGGTTAGTAAGATTGTTGAATGTGTGCTTTGTGAAAGGTATGGTGCCAGTTGACTGGGCAAGTGCTTGTGTGGTCCCATTGTATAAAGGCAAGGGTGATAAGTATGAATGTACTAGCTTTAGGGGTATAAGTGTTGTAGGTATGGTGTATGGTAGAGTGTTAATTATGAGAGTTAGAGAGGGTACAGAGGGAGTAATTGGTGATGAGCAGTGTGGCTTTAGGAGAGGGAGGGGATACGTGGATCAGTTGATTGCTGTGAGACAAGTGTGTGAAAAGTATTTAGCGAAAGGCAAGGATATGTTTTGGGCATTCATGGATTTAGAGAAAGCATATGACAGAACTGATAGGGAGGCTTTGTTGACTGTTTTAAGATTGTATGGACTTGATGGTAGGTTACTAAAAGGGATGAAAAGTTTTTATCTAAATAGTAGAGTGTGTAAGAGTGGGAAATGCTATGAGTGATTGGTTTCCCGGAGAGTGGGGCTGCGACAGAGATGTGTGATGTCGCCTTGGTTGTTTAATATTTATATGGATGGTGTTGTAAGTGTGGTGAATGCAAGTGTTTTAGGTGGAGGTCTGAGTCTGGTGAATGTCGATGGTGGAGAGTGGAATCTGAAGCAGCTGCTGTTTGCAGATGATACTGCACTGGTGGCTGATTCAGAGGAGAGATTGAGACAGTTGGTAGAGGAGTTTGGAAGGGTGTGTGAAAGGAGGAAATTGAAAGTAAATGAGAATAAGAGGAAAGTGATGAAGTGTACGAGGTTGGCAGATCGTAGGGAGATGAATATAGTTTTGAATGGTGAGTTGTTTGAGGAGGTGGAGTGTTTTAAATATTCAGGGTCGCATGTTGCTATAGATGGAAGAATAGATGCAGAAGTGAAGTTTAGAATAAATGAAGTAGGAAAGGTGCTGGGAGGAATGAAAAAAGTGTTTAGATGTCGTTCGCTTAGAATGGATGTAAAGAGAAGGCTGTATGAGGGTGTTGTGGTACCGACTGCGTTATATGGGGCTGAAACATGGAATATGGGTGTAGCAGAGAGGAAAAATTTGAATGTAATGGAGATGAGGTGTCTGAGGAGTATGTGTGGAGTGACGCGTATGGATCAGGTGCGAAATGATGAAGTGCGAAGGAGAACTGGAGTTGTTCGGGAGATGGCTGGTAGAGTTGAGCAGAGGGTGTTGCGATGGTTTGGGCATATGGAGAGAATGGATAATGAGCGATTGGTGAAAAAGATAACGAGATCTGATGTGAGAGGTGTAAGGCTGAGAGGGAGACCACGAATAGGATGGATGGACAGTGCGAAGAGAGTGCTGGATGAGAGAGGGATGTTTGTTGAGCAAGGAAGAGTGGCTGTGCGTGACAGAAATAAATAGAGAGGAATTGTGAATGAATAAATGATGACGCAGCCCTGAGGGGATATTCTCCCGCATTTGGTCTAAATAGCTAGTCAGGTCATAGATAAAGTGAGGAGGGAAGAGAAGGAAGAAAAGTATACAGCTGAAGTTTGAACAAGAAAGTCAAGTAATCTGGGAAGTACCTAGCGGCGGGTAGGGAGTTTGGCTGTGGTCAAGTTTGTGGTTCTTGAGAAAAAGTAAACTGTTTCTGGAACACCTTGTGGCGGGTGGACATCTTGGTTGTAGTCTTCTTTGTTTAAAAGAAGTAAATTGCTCTTGGAATATATACCTTGTTTCCGATTGTTCAGCTGAAGTTTGATTCAAACCCGGGGACCATATACGGGACGCTGACTGACATCGCACCGGCACACAGAAATAAGCTGATGGACACGAGAATTAGGAGTCAGACGCGAAATAAATAAGAGAGAGAGAGAGAGAGAGAGAGAGAGAGAGAGAGAGAGAGAGAATAGTAATTAAAATAAAACTAGAAGCAAACCACCCAATAGAACATGTCGGATTTCAGAGAGGATATTCGACAGTAAATCATATTCAAGTTGTTAATAAAATAGCAGAGATAAAATCAGGGGTTGATTCAGCTGAATTAGCAGTACAGCAAGCTGTAAAAGAAACTTATGTTAAGGTACTAGAAGGCAAAACGAGGAACTACAAATAAGAGTTATTGGCGAAGGGGATACAAGTCCATCAGCTTATTCACAGCATTGCTGGATGAAGTGTTCGGAAGTTTTGCCTAAGATGAGTGGTAATTTGCATCAGCAAAAACATCTAACCAGTTTTAGATCTTCTGGCGACATAGTTATTTTCAGTGAATCAAGGGAGGAACGATTAACAAAAATTATAGACGGTCTGAACAGGGAGAGTGTGAAGGAATGCTTGACAATATAAAGGAAAAAAATTTTAACAGGCATGATTCAAGCCTGGCCAGTTAAAATTTATGGAAAATTAGGCTGTGTTGAGGAATAAATAAAACAACATGAGTTAGTTACAAGAAATAGAGTTCCTGCCGGAGAAATCAAGCAAAGATTAGGGGCAAAATAGAGGTCTTAGGACATAATAAATATCAACATGAAAGATAAATAATGGCCGCTATGTCAAGAGAATGGACATGTGAAGAGAATGGAGAATGAAAGACTGACTAAGAGGGTGTATGTAGGTGAGGTGGAGGGAGGGAGAGGGAGGGGTAGACCGAGGATGAGGTGGAGGGATGGAGTTGAGAGGTATATGAGGGAGGGGGGGGGTGAGTTGGGGGGAGGGTAGTCAAATGGTGGGTGACAGAGTGACTTGGAGGCGTTTTGTCTGCGGCCACCCTTTCACATCATTACTTTTTCAATATTTCTTTTCTGCGATCCCCATTTAATTTCTTTATATATCCCTCTCCTCCATTTTCTCTCCTCGATTGTTCTTCATCGTATTTTAACTCCCTTGCCACATCTAATCTTTTCCCTCTTCCAGTCTTCTCAATTTTCATTTTCACTTCGTCTTATGTGCATCGTTTGTTCTATAATCATCATTCTTTTTCTTTCACACCACCAGCTCATCCGTACTTATTTATATCACATCGTCTGCCACGTTCCAATTTTTTTCCCTTTTTCCACTCTCTTCTCTTGCTCTTCACCATAATTTAGTTCGCTCCATCATCCCATTGCAGTTTTTTTTCTTACTAAATCACGACTTCCTTTCCTGACATCGCTACCATTTCTTTCACCTGTTCTTCCATTTGCGCCTTTATCTGTGCGTCTTTCTCCTAGCATGCTCATCAACATCACTTTCTCACACCACCTACCCAGAAAAATTATTTATTTCACTTCCTCTTCCTGTCTCAGAATTTAGCGTTCCCGTGAATACCGTTTTCCTCCATTCCCAACCTACTTTTGATTTCTCTCTCCGTACTCTAAGCCTTCATCTCAAAAGTCCTCCATATCATCAGCTATTTCTTTCTCCTCATCACTTTTTCTCTCTAATTATCTCTTTTTCCATTCTTTCTCTCAGTCTGTCTGTCTGTCTGTCTGTCTGTCTGTCTCTCTCTCTCTCTCTCTCTCTCTCTCTCTCTCTCTCTCTCTCTAATTTGCTGTTCATCAGTTTTTACAGCATCATTCAATTCTCACTCTTGCATATATTCACCTCCTCCTGTCTCACGAGAGCCTTATCATTATTCCCTTCTCCTCCCCGTTCATATCCTCTTTCTTCTCACTTCGTATATTCTTCACAATCTGTTTCTCATACATGATCTCATCCATTACTCTTTATATCGCTTCCTCTTCCCGTCTTTTCTTGTTCGATCCCACAACCCTTCACTCCTTTCCCATCTTTATCCTCTTATTTCTCTCATCTAATTCCAAAAATTATCGTCTCATCCTTTTTTTTATATACCTTCATGTGTCTCTTTAAGTTAATTACTGTACGTTTTCACCTCCTTTGGTCCATCCTCCTTTTATTTAACATTTTGTTCTTATTCTTCATGTGGTCTTCATCCCCATCCATATTTTTTCCCTCCACCCCATCCAACCCCATTTTTACCTTTCCTATACCCTTTTTCTCCATTTCTACTCATACTTTTTATTGTCTTCTCTCCTTTGCTGTTCATCACCGTATTTTTCACACAACACTCCACACCAGTACAGAGCAAAGCAGCCAAAGCAGTTATTCAGTAAGAACATCAGATGTTAGTGAAAGCATGTGAAGCATAGAACTGCAGGTCTCAGGAAACGGGTATTAAGTCCTTGAAAACAGTCTGAGAAGTCTATGACCAACATTATAACTAAACTAATTGACTAACAGAAACTAATCAACCAGGTAAATATATGAAGAAGTAAATAAAGAAAAGTAAACCTTAATACTATTTCATCCTCCCACATCATTTGCTGTTCCTTTTTCTTACCGTGCCCTATTCCCGCATTCCAAGTTTTATCTTTTTTCCTCGTCTTCTTTCCTCGTTTGCTCTTCGTCTCAACTCTTTTTACACCGTCACCCCATCAACACTTCTTTATGTCACTTCTGCCAGTCTTGGTCCTACCTTTTCTCATTGATTTTTTTCCCGATTCACTTTTATCTCATTAACTTTCTCTCTCCTCATTTGTTCATCGCCATTTTTGCGCATAGTAATCTTAAACATTACCCTCAAATTACTCTCTCTCTCTCTCTCTCTCTCTCTCTCTCTTATATCGTTACACTTCCCTCGCACGTTTCTTCCTTACACATTTATACATTTTTCCCTTTCTTTGCTCTTCATCACAAATTCCTTACATCCTATGGCCACCCATTATCTCCATGTCACTTCCTCTTTTTCAGTCTCATCATTTCACCTTTCCCCTACCATGTCTTCAGCTTAAGTTCCATTTATATATCTTTAGTTTTTCTCTTAAAGCTCTACGACTACGACTTACTCTCAGCAAAATAAAAGGACCTGGCGACAACTGCATTATAATACTAGAGTTTTCCTCGTTATGACAAGCTTAAGAATGACTCCATGACTATTTCCACCAACTGCGAGGCTGAAGAAAAGCAAATCAAGTCAACTGTAATAGAGTAATCAAGTTGTCCCAAGTAAGAGCGTGTTAATTTTACGCTTTTCTCTCACACAACCATCTGACCCATATTTCTTAATGCCACTTCCTCTTCCAGTGTAATCACTGTTTTTCTTATGCTGTATTAATATCTTTTATCTTTTCCTGTTCTCGTTTCTTCTTCACCTCCTCTTCATTTCACTCCATCATCCCATCCACACCTCGTCTTCCTTCAGGCACATCACCATCATATCCCATCCTCTTCAGCTTGTCCAAAGCTCTAATTACAATTTCCAAACTCCTCTTCTCATACCTCCATGACTACCTCTTTCAACTCGCTAACTACTTCTCTCCCCTTCTCTTTTGCCTCCCCCTCCTACTCCTCCTCCTCCTCCTCTCTCTCTCTCTCTCTCTCTCTCTCTCGTATGGCTGCCTCCCCAGTCACCGAGCCACTCCTGCCTTTACCTTTTACCCAGCCGGCTCCCCCTCACCTTTACCGTGTCTTTTTGTCTGGCCCTTCACTACCCTGTTCCCTCTCTGCCATTACCGCTGCTCTCTCCCTGTCATCACCGCTGCCTCCCCTCCAGACCATCACTGAGTCCTTACACAAAAGCCTCTCCCCCTCACCCTCCTCACAGTTTCACAACGCCACCGCACCTGTTAAGTTTAAGCACCGCCTACTTATCACTAGGCCCCTTTGAAAGTGTGGAGGCTTTTGTATTTTGTTTTCGCTGCGCTCTGATCGGTTTATTCAGTTCATGGGAGACCTCTGTTCCTGAAATGGTCAGAAACAATGGAAGAAACTATATCCACATACTGAAGTTATTTTTCGCTGTGAAGACACAGCATTTTGGGGCCTATCGTACGGGAAGACGACTCAGGTCGGATCGAAACTGTTGTATCTTAACGGTGAACATAATTTAAGTATATGGATAGAATTTGCTCCTCATTTTAAAATACGTTAACAAAAATATTGATTAAACCCCTCAGCATTATAATGACTTCCTTATACGTTTTATTCTAATTATCATCAGATGCTTGTGTTCAGCTTAAAATAGCACGTTTCCAGTGAAGGGAGCAGGGAGAGCCATTCTTAATCCTCAAACACGATGATGAGGTTCGCAGTTGTTTCTTGCATAATCAAGGGGTCAGACTGCTCTTCACCTTCTACACACATTTGCTTTCCTCCCTTCAGTCATGCAATTCCACTCCCTCTCATACTCCCTTCATTTCCTTCACGCAGGGGGACAATTCAGTTTTATTCCTGCTGTTATCTGACTTGTTTATTCTGATTCATAAGAGCAGTCTAGCAGAGCATGGGTTAATTCATAATTCCCTTAGTTTGAAGAAAACTTGCAATGCATAGAGATGAATGAAATTAAAAGAAACGTCTTCACCGTATTTTGAGGGATTTGAGGGTGGCAATGCTATAATAAGCAGACTAGCATCGTAACCCAGACGTCCTGGGTTCGATTCCCGGGCCGACCACGGTACCACGGTACCTTTGGCTAGGATCTCACTTGATCTTGTCTGTTAGCCACCTAGTACTAAAAATTGGGACCTGGATATAAAACGACGCTTGCATGGCGCGGTCTTGGGGAATGTTTGGGTACTTTCCTTCTCAGTCACACAGTTACACTTTTGTGAGTGTCCCTTTCCAATAAAATAATGCCCACGTAGGTTGGTTTAAGCCCCAACACTACTTCCTTCAACAAAAATTTGCTTCCTCACAAACTACCTCTTCCTCTGTACTGACCCTCCTTCTGATTTGGTGATAAGCCCCGAAATATCTTTTATCTTTTCCTTCTGAGACACAGGAGGCGTTAACACACACACACACACACACACACACACACACACACACGTGGTGCGGCTGATAGAGCACTCAACCCCCAATCCAAGTGCCCCTTGTTCCAAGCCCCACTCAGGCAGCGCTCCTTGCGTGGGTGAGGTGAGCTCTCGCTTGCCAAGTGTAGATCGAGGCGCGCTGTGGTGAAAGACCCGCAAGTGTTCAAGACTCAGCGGGTTAAACATTAAGCGATCTGTCCCTTTGTTCCTACGACTCACTCAGGCCTCGGTGAGGCTTGGTAGTGCGTCGGGGCATCTCAGGAGCAGCCAGGGTCAGTCTGTCGACCCTCCCTACCTTAGTTTAAGGATTTGGAGGCATAGTCAGTCACTGGCTGTTGAGAAAAACAGAGCAAAGACAATAACAATCAATCAATCAATCATTTCCTGTAGCACCCCACGGGATGCATAGGGCCTCGATGAACTCTCTCAACAATTACTTGTCTCCTGCCATCTCCTTCAGGTCCCACCAACACTCCTTTCCTGCTTCTCCTTTCATTGTCCTCAACCAGGTCTCCCTCGGCCTACCTCTGCCTCTTCTTCCTCTAACAGTTCACTCTGGCACATCCTGTATTAAACTGTCTTCTTTTCTGTATATGTGCCCCAGCCATTTCCAGCGAGACAGTCTCACATATTCATCAACTGGTTCAACTCTCGTAATATCCCTTACTCTTTCATGTGTAACTCTGTCTTGCCACTTTACCCCAAGAATCCTTCTCAGTATTTTATTCTCAAATCCTAATACTTTCTGATCTGTTGCAATTGTACTGTACCATGACTCATGCCCATAAATTAAAATTGGTCTAACCATGGACTTGTAAATTTTTACTTTAGTATGTACCGAAAGCATATTATTATTCCAAACAGATTTCAACATTCCAACAGCTCGCTAAGCCTGTCTAATACTCTCCTCATTTTCATTGTTTAATGATCCATTAGATGATACAATCGTTCCCAGATTTTTAAAATATTCTATTTTCTTCACCACATTAATCCCAATTGCACAATCGATTTAATTCTCCACGTTCATATTAATAATTTCAGTCTTTCCACAATTTATTACCAATCCCACTTTTTCTCCTTCCTTCACCAGACAGTCAAGCACCCTCTGCATCTCGTAAATACTTCAGCAAATCAGTACAATATCGTCAGCATAGTCCAAATCCATCAGCCTCTTATTTTCTTTCCAGTTAATTCCTGCACCTGTCCTCCTTACAACCTTGCTCATAACGTAATCCATAACCAAAACAAAAGTAAAGGCGAAAGAAGTCCTCCTTGAATCACTTCTGACTTAATTTCAAATGGATCACTCAAAGAACCACTCACTAAAACCTTACAAAAAGTACCTTCATGCAGGCTTCTGATAATATTTACAAACTTTTCTAGTATATCATAGAATCTCTTAATTTTCAACTTAGCTTCAAGTGAAACACTATCAAACGCCTTTTCAAAATCCACAAAACACATACTAAGTGGCATTTTTATCTCATTAGCTTGTGGTAACAATAATGATGTTGATGATAATAATAATAATAATAATAATAATAACAACACTAATAACTATAATAATAACTAATATTATTAACATTTTTTTTCTGTGGTAGGTGGGGGTGCTCACCATCCACTCACTTGATGTAGTGCTGCTCTCTGGTGTCTGCCCTTTCCTCTCTTCCATCCTTCTTTCCTTCCATCCTCTTCTGTCTTTTTTTCCTTCATTCTTTCCTTGTCCTTCTGCCTACGGGTGACTTTACACTCCCTCTTTTGTCTTTCTTTCCTTCATTCTCTCCTTTTCCTTCTGCCTGTGGGTGACTTTACACTGAGTGACAAGCCAAATGGTTTCCTGTACACCAGGAAACCATTTACTATGCTGGGTGGTAACCATATAGCCAAATTTTGGCACCTGGTGGTTTAGTGGGTAATTATTGTGCTCCAGTCGGATTGAGCTGGTGAAGGTTTATATCCAAGGGATGGTTGGGGTTGATTGCTCTTGTAATACCACTCAGGGATGAGTGAGGCTGGTCACTCTCATCTTAAATGTCGAGACCAACTGCCTAGACCCGGGTTCCTACGCTCCTCATGGGGCAACACAGGATTGGATGATGGATGGATTAATTATTTTATTATTATCATTGTTGTTATTATTATTATTATTATTATTATTATTATTATTATTATTATTATTACTACTACTACAACTACTACTACTACTACTACTAGTACTACTACTACTACTTTTTTTTTTTAGTCACCTCCATCCATTGGTGACTTATACTGTGAAGATAAAAACCAACCTTCCTAATACAGTTCACCAATTTTGGAGTTGTAATGTGAAGGTTAACACTAACCCTCATATTACAATACGTTGGCCCCAAGCACGCTAACAGCTGTGGTTACCAACCATCTACTATTACTATTATTATTTTATTTTTTATTTATTGATATTACAGTGTAAATAAAGACATTAAACTATTGGAGTCGCTGGTCTATGCGACTCTCGACCACAGTAGCTTCGTAATCAATATCCCGCCAGAAAGACAGGCCTGAAGGCTGATGATCTTGTGCCCCTGAGACATAGCAGAGCAGACCTCACGAGGGAGAATGACAGTCGACATCTCATCCAGGCCATAACAGAACTCTGCGGTTGACGTTTCTTCTCAGAAAGATCCCCTGACAGTCTCAAATAGAATCTCACTGCCTCTGGAACCATCCCACCTGAAGACGTGAACACAAGGATAGTGAATCGACCATGGGCCACATGTTGGATCCTTTCTTGATAATTTCTATTTTTTTTCTTGTTCATTCCTCTTGTGTGCAGCTTCGAGAGACAGTTCACGATGACATGCTGCCATGGGATCGAATATCCTGATGTCGAAGAACGCCCTCTGCCCACGTGTCCAGAAACCTTGAGCACTGACATCCGCTCTTGCATCATTTGATGTGTTTGCTGTTCTGTGGGTGAAGTGCTCGCCATCCAGGGGTAGCAGAGCTGGCTCAATCGTGACAACATGGCATATTTCCTGCAGCATTTTGGCAGTGAGGTCGCGTACTTCATCGTGTCGGATGCAAACAAAGCCTCCCTTCTTGCTTACCATTGCATGGTTTGCATCAAAGGCAGTGCCACAGGCACAGTGTTGAGCTAGGTTCTCTATTGGCCACCCATATCTCAAGGCTATGGCGTCAATAAATTCTTGTTTGTTGAAGTGGAAGCCTTTTGCCTTGAGAGGTAGGGTTGTGAGTCAGTTTGATGCCCCAGCCTCCTGTGCAATTTCAACCCTCCTGCACAGGTCTGGTGTTAGATGTTCGATTATGTGCTGCAGCTGGTCTTTTTGTCTTGCTTCACGCTCCTTGCTTATCTGCGTCTTTATGTCTTTCTGCCTTTGGTGGTCGATCTCACTCGTCTCAACCTGGGCGCAAATCTTCTGTGACAAGGATTCGGTCAGCCTGAGTGAATTTCTGTGTTCATAGCTTGCCACAGCTACTGGATTTATAATGCCAAGGCCTCCCATCCTGGGTGGTAGTGCTAGAAGGTCCCTCTCTTCTGGTGTGGGGATGTGGCCATTGGTTAGAGATGGTAGGAATGAATCCCTGATTGCATCCTCCAGTGGTTGTAGCAGCAACTCAATGTCTGGTATGGTCCTCATCACGAAGGTCCACTTGTGCTTTACACCATAGGTAAATGCACTGTATGCTGCATGGGGTTCTGTTTTTACGTGGCTAGATAGTGTATGAATTTCTTCTACCCATGACTTAACCTTATCACTCACATATTTGTCTTTGAATTCCTTAGTTCCAATCACAGCCCCTAGATGCCTCTGACCTTCCTTGGTCACTATCACGTTTGTGCCTCTAAATGCTTATTGTGCATCTTGATAGTAAGCTGGTTTCACGATCAAGATGGACTTACTTGCATTGGGGTAGTAACCTATTTCAGGGCCATGAGATATTACAAGGTTCCACCATTTTCTCACATCCTCAACCTTGTCAGGACCGGTGAGATCATCTGCATAGGCTACCTGTTTTACATTGGTGGCTTCGTATTTGATCTGTTGTTGAAGCACTGTCATCGCCAGGGCGTACATAGCCATGGCAACGGGGTCCCCCTGGGTAGTTCCTTCTGTGGACTGGATTATACCGACATCGTGAGCCGCTGTCTTACCCACAATGTAGAGGTCTGCTGGTTCTTTGTAGGTGTTTTCCACATATTGGGCAAATGCTGGGTATTTAACCTTGATATTGTGCAGCATTGCCTCCCGGTGGATGGAATTAAATGCATTTGAGACATCAACTAATAATACTGCCTGACAGTCCTCTTCCCCAGATATTTTCCTCATGGAGTGAACTGCTGCCTCACCTCCTGCCTGCTGGCCTGCACACACCTGGAGGTTGCCAACTGCCTGCTTCACATCATCTTTCACCACCTCCATGATGCATTTTCCTGTAATCCGTCTTAAGACCTCACCCACCCTGATGGGCCTGCATCCAGGATTCTTATCAAGGGGGATTAATCTGCAAGCCGTCAGTGCTTCTATGTTACTGCACTGACTTGAAGCCAGCTTCCTCGCCAGTGAGGCAATGGTGTTACATAGGTCTGTTCCTGCCTCCCCAAACTTGATGTTACTAAGGATTACTCGCCAAGATTTTGCATCCAGGCCTGACGGTCCTGCCCCTCCCTGTGTGTGCATTGCCTTTCGCCACACCATATCTCCAGTTATCCTGTCATATATGATGGGATTGGGAGGAGTGTAGTTGCCGTCAAGCTTTGACTGGGCACTTGCTTGTCGTGCAGTCGGGTGTTTTTCTTTTAGTTGTTCCATTGTTTCATCTGTCAGGTCAAGTATTCCGTTTGGTGATTCAGCTGACAGGGATCTTGTTGTCATCGAGAACTTCCCCTGTCTCATCTTGCTGCCAAAAATCCTTGCAACATCGTTGATATTCTGATTTCTTCTGCCTCGGTTGTTTATTCTCATCTGCAAGGCCCTTGCTTCCTCAAGTAGGTTGTCGATTTCACCTCTTTTCCATGTTTCAACCCGCCTTTGGATGGCCTTAATGTTTTCTGCAATGCTAGCTCTTGGGCGGGTCTTGTTAAGGAAGAGATGTGGTATTAGTGCAAGGACCTTAAGAGAGAATGAGGCAATGGGTGTGTTATTGTTGTAGTTAACTATTAGGCGAATGATTTTCTTGATCATGTCAGTTGTAGCATTGCATTTGGGAGGTTCAAAAAGGTTACTTGAGGACCATCCAACTATTTCATTATATGTAGTGTTCACCAAGGTTACTGCATTTTCTCGGGATTTGCCCATCCAGTATGTGGGGCGACCTTCTCGCACAGACCTTTGAGACTGTTCTGCTTCCTCGTTGTTTGTGTCACTACCGTTCTGAGGACGTATAATACCTGGATGATTCCCTCTTTCAAGCACTCCTCTATGGTGGTCTTCATCCTGAGTTTCATTTCTATTATAAACTTCATGATGTTCCTCACCCCCAACTTCACTACTATTCACTTCCCCATGGTGATTTAACCCACCCAGCGCTTCCATATCTCTCGCATCTTGGCGTCCATCCCTATCCCTCGCTTCACCACGGGGTCTTTCACCACCACTCATGTCCGTGTGATCGTGCTTATTGTCAGTGACCGTCCCATCAATTTCCATGTCACCAATATGTCGCCCGCCATGTTGGAAGCGGTCAAGTGCCGCTTCTGGTGGGCTGTGATTCCCTAACACATTCATACAGAAAGGTCCCATCCTACAGTATGTACACGGCGACCTATTTGTTGCACATGAGCACCTGATACACTTATGCTGCCTACTGGAGCACTGACAACAATACTGTGGCGTGGCCATGGTGTTAATAAAGTTTTTATACTGTGGTACAGTATAAATAATAATAGTTATGGCTACTTTTTGTAGTACTATTAAATGAAAATTAAGTATAATGTTACTAGAAGTACTATTTAATTATACGAATTTTAAATAAAGATTTGATATAAGTGAAGAATGAGCTTGTTTTACTTCTATTTTTGTAGATAATATGATTAAGTTATGAAGCAGTTTGCTCGTTTTTCTCTAGTTTTGCATATCAGTTAATATCTAATTGTTCTGTCTTATACTATAGTAGGACTCGCCTACGTTTGCGGCTGTGGTGTGGCCCGCACCTGTGTACAGTGTTGCCACGTTTTCTATACCGTTCTCTCTCTCTCTCTCTCTCTCTCTCCTGGCGGGAAATGTGAGCCACCCTGAGTACTTTTGATTCTTTTATAAGTTATTTATAATTGTGCTTTAATCTGTTAATTTGGTTTTGTTATATTTAGTGATGCCGACAATGCATTCAGTGCATGCCTCTCTCCTGCCTCTCTCTCTCTCTCTCACCGACTGGGTGTGGAAGTGTTGCCGCTCGCGAGTGAATAATGTTTTTTTTTTTTTTTAATTCGGTATTGGCATATGCCTACTATTTTGTCCTACATATTAGCTTATGATTATAAATGTGATTATTCCTCGTCCTTAAAATTATGGTAAAAGCCGGTAAATGTGAGCATTTTTCCCAAGCAACACCTGTACAAGCTATGGTTGGGTCTACGGAGGTACGTACTTTACCTTAGGCCAGGTGTGTAAGTGTTGCCACTCACAAGAATTACATGAATTATTTCTTTTACTTTGGATATTGGCATATTTCTTCTTTTTTCAGGCTCATTATCTTATATCCATAACTGTGATATTATTACCCACCCTAAAACTACGCTAAAAACCATTAAAAGTGACTACAATTTCTTTTAGCAACACTGTACAATATGTATGCCATGTTTCTGTGTTACTGTATAAATATTTTATGCATAATAAGATTACTGTTGATTCATCCATCAAAATACACAAGTGTAAGTTTTATTCATCTGAATTTATCGAATTTGTGATGCCTTGTACATAAATAGCTTCCGTTTCACATCGCAAGCTGGGGAAACGTGGCACCATTGTACACAGGTGCGGGCCACACCACAGCCGCAGACGTGCGCGAGTCCTACTATAATAATCGACTGAACTGATAATGATATGTATCTAAAGTTTGATATGAAGTAAAACAACGCTTCTTTGTTCAAGGGTTAAGTAGGTGGCCAATGGGTTTGGTGCAATAATGTGAAGCCTTGTTTATTGGTAATGGGTCTTCAGGCGTTACGGTGTAGGGGTGAGGGTGGTGTGTGGCGTAGCGGCATTGAGTGTGTGTGTGTGTGTGTGTGTGTGTGTGTGTGTGTGTGTGTGTGTGTGTGTGTGTGTGTGTGTGTGTGTGTGTGTGTGTGTGTGTAGTTTAGTGATATTGGGTCTTCGTACGCTATGGTATAGGGGTGAATGTGGTGTGGTGTTTGGCGTTGGTACAGTGTGTGTGCGTGTGTGTGTGTTGGTGTTGTGACATGTGATGTGTGGTTGTGGTGTGTTGTGGGGGTAAGATAGAGGCACCTTGGTTTACTAAGGCACATTGGCATTAACAAGGTTTGTTTAGTATTTCTTTTGAATACAAAAGAGAATTTTGAGAGGGTTGAGTAAGTAGTTCTAGTTTGTAATTTTATGGAGTTTACATTAGTCCTATTATATAGATATTATATTAAAAATACTCTTATTACTATTGTATTTAATAATAACAGTGTACTTAAAACTAGGGTACTATGTTTAAATTAGTTATTTAGTTGAAGTTATATTTATTAATTTTTTATATTAAAATTAAAGTTTTAATTATTACTGTACGATTTATTATTATATTATAGACTTATCTACTGTGATTGGTTATATATTTATATGATGAGATTCTATGTAAAATATGTTTTATAGTTATTTAAGAAACAGTCATTGTGTGTGTGTCTGTATGTATGATGTGTTTACATTACGTGTCATCTAAGGTGTGTGTAAGATTCCCTACCTAAATGTTTTTGTATGCTACACTTCTATACCACCTGGCTATGCTGGTGGTGTGTATGTAGGTGACTGTTGTATAGTTAGTGGTAGTTGTTGTTATATTTAGTGTTTGATACAGTGTTTATAAATCGTATTATTAGGTGGTGTGTATGCTAGTGATCAGTGGGTGATATTCAGTTTGTGGTATCAGCTGATGTGTTAGGAAAAGGGAGTTAATGCTCCAAGGATAATGGAGTGAGCAA
This sequence comes from Coenobita brevimanus, assembly GCF_032717465.1. Classification (NCBI taxonomy): domain Eukaryota; kingdom Metazoa; phylum Arthropoda; class Malacostraca; order Decapoda; family Coenobitidae; genus Coenobita; species Coenobita brevimanus. The sequence goes on along the minus strand of NC_137023.1, from coordinate 24,847,150 downwards.
GAGGTGTGTGACAGGCATCCCACGTCTCATTGTTATTTGTGGACAAAGTTAATAACTGAAAAATAGGCTTCAGAGAGGTATTTATTTTGTAAGTGAGGGTGGCGATACTTATATTCTGGGTGTGTGGGGCAGCGCACATGTGGCGGCGGGGTCCAGGGTGGTGTTGACACCAGTCCAGATAACCCTCTCAGGTCAGCACCTCGCTCGCTAACGGTCCCTGCACACACACACACACCCTTCCTCCCTCTCACACCGTAGTTTCACAATTTTTCACATTTTCCAAGCTTTATATAGCTGATATTTAAGATTTTCTTTCATATATGCATCAGTGTCCACTTTATGCTGGAGTAGGTATCAATTTCTAAGAGCCCACAATCATTTTTACTATGATTTCGAGACGATAACACGGAGCGCCTGGTACACGTCCTCTCACTCCACCACCCAGAACACTACTACTACTACTACTACTACTGCTACTACTACTACTACAACTACTGCTACTACTACTACTACTACTAAACCCGCAACTTTCAAATCAAGGGCCCTCTTCCTTTCACACACATACACACACACACACACACACACACACACACACACACACACACACACACACACACAGTGTTCACCCCATTCTGCAAGTAGTAAAACAAACGTACTTTCATCACGCACGATACACCCACACGGCCAGTCATTATTGCCTGTATTCCTGGACAGCATATTTTAATGTATGTTCTCGTGCATGTATTAACGTGGACGGCGAGTACAACTTCCACTGTGGGAATGTGCTGAAAGTTATGCTTGTGTTTGTGGTTGGTGCGTGTGGTAGCTGGGGTTCAGGTTTTATGTGCGGTTATCGTGGCTGATGGTGGGTATTATGGTAGTTGTGGTTAGCTTGGTTCTTTGGGTAACACAGTCGAGGCCAAAAGTTGGACATCTGCTCCACTGCGAATGCATCACATGTTGTGCATATCTGTCGCACTCCTCCTTTACGCACTGTTATCAGAGAGAATCACCTGTGGACAGAGAAATATAATAAGAAGCTTCTGTTAGATTAGGAATCTTAGCCACCACTGAAGTGGAGAATTAAAAAACTGAACTTAATGAAATCTTGTCACTGATATTACCTAGTTCACACACACACACACACACACACACAAACACACACACACACACACATACACACACACACACACACACACACACACACACATACATAATTATGTATATACGTACTGTCAGGGAAAGTTCCGCATTACCCACTGTTTGGAGCATTGGTGGTCGCCGAACAGTCACGAAACAGCAGCCAGACCCCACATGTCTGGTAACTGTGAGTGGGAGGGAGGGTGGCCGCGGGTGGGAGGGTTTGGAAGGTTGCTCACGTCACAGTATCAATACATGTTTACTGTTAAAGGTATGCTTCTTTGGCTTCGTTTTGTAATATTCGATAGGAATGGTAGTTACAGAGACTGATCTTATAATTAGGACTTCCCATGTCACTCTTTCTATAAGAAAACGAAGAACCTGTTCATCGCTCATAGAAATGTTTTTTTATTATTATAACACACTACCCTTGACTTGAAGTTCGAGATGAATAGTTACCAGAATAACACTGAGAATGTTTGCAGGCGGATGTTTACAGTGGGACGACAGAGGATAAATAAATAAACAAATTTATACGAATTTACGTATATACATAGATACAAAGAGAGAGAGAGAGAGAGAGAGAGAGAGGACATAGTGATTTTTTCAGTACAAAAATATACATATGTTATATCATTATAAATATCTCGTGGGGAAACGTCTCATGTTAAACTCGAGAAGGAATGAAAGCAATCAAACTTCTGTCCGAACTCTCAAACTTCCATAACTTTCCTGACAACACTACAGACATTTACGTTTTTTTTTTTTTTTTTTTCATAAAATGCTAGCATCGTATTATCATTTATCCATGCTAAATTAACTCCAACCCACCGTTCAAGTCATACATTGCACACCTACACGTGATTCCCAGTCTGTCACTAAATCCTCCTCTGTCCCCAATCCCCTGCCTTCCCCTCCTTCACACTCACAGTTACCAGACATATGAGGTCTGGTTGCTGCTTCACAGTTACCTGTCTCACACCAGTGCTTCGGGAGGTGGGTAATGCGGAACTTTACGTGACTGTACATATTATATATATATATATATATATATATATGTGTGTGTGTGTGTGTGTGTGTGTGTGTGTGTGTGTGTGTGTGTGTGTGTGTGTGTTGTTATATAGCCTATGATTTCATCATCCTTTGTGTAATTCTAACGTACAGTGTGCTGCCTGTTTGATCACGAGCGTGTTCTACCTCACTCCCCCCTTCTACCGTTATAGTAGAGTAAGTCGTCCTTTCTGTTGTTCAGAGCAGGATTGTCAACTCTTTGTCCCCTATGGCTTCATTTGCGCGTCTTTCTTACAAGTTGTATCAAGCTCTGCCGGCCCCTATATAATGAGCTCAGTCTCTGCATCATTGCCACTTAGATCTACTCCTCATTTTGTTCACATCTCTGTCCTCCCCTGTACAGTTATTGTTGTGAGTGCTCAGGAAGTCTCCAACCATCTAGCAGCTGTGTAGTTTGAGTATAAGTGTTGTTGCATTTTGTTCTTGTACGGTATAGCATAAGTTGTTAATTCTTAGGCCTAGTAAAGTTTTTGTAATTCATATTGTCAGCAATTGTTAATAATAGTTTGTATCTGTAATAATTTATCTTGCATTAACTGAGCATTACCCAGTGTATTTTTCATTTTATCAGAGCTGACTTAGATAAATTTACTCATGCTAATTTTGTGTTAATAGAGGCTATTGCAGTTAACCATATAATTATTTAACCTGTTTTTTGCCATTACATTATCCTTATGAGTCCTGAATGTTTTGTTGTTAGTTTGAGCATTAAACTTTAACTTGTAATTTTACCTAACTCTTTTGTTTTGAACCTGGAACTTTACGGGACTGTAGTGATTCTTAGTATTCTCACTTAAAGTGTACATTATCTTTCCCTGTTCCGTAACATAAATTTGGCGACCTCTCATCAGGATATTCAGGATATTATCATAAGGATATTGCTTGATATTTTGTGACTGTTACTTATTCATGATGTCTACTATTACTACGCTTGATGAAGCCAAAGATTTTTTGTCAAATGTGCAAACAGTGTGTGATGTAGAAAACAGAACAGAGAATGAACTTAAGCTTGTTGCTCAACAATTGGGAATTGCAGTTCACTCTCATCATTCTAAAGATCAAATTGTTGGCATGATTAATAAAAGCTTGTTTAATGTAACTCCTACAAATGAGCAAACGCAGATTGAATTAGCTAAGTTACAGCTAGCCCTGCAGGAGGCTCGTGTGAAGGAAGCTGAATTTCAAGCACGTGCTAAGGAGGCTGAGTCTCAGGCTAAGGAGGCTTGTGTTAAGGAGGCTGAATTTCAAGCAAATGCTAAGGAGGCTGAATCTCAGGCTCGGATTCAGGAGGCACAGATACAGGCACAAGTTGAACTTGCCAGGATTCAGGCAGACCATGAGTATCGCATGAAACAATGTGGAACTGGATCATCTAGCTCTGATGATTTTGATGTGGCTAAAAATGTTAAACTTGTCCCTCCTTTTAATGAATCTGATTTAAACAAAGTATTTTCAGTTGTTTGAGAGGGTAGCTACAGGTTTTAATTGGCCCAAAAAGTATTGGCCAGTACTCCTTCAAACTGTTCTCACCGGTAAAGCTCAAGTAACTTATGCATCTTTGCCTCAGAATCAATCTGATAATTATGATGTAGTTAAGAGCTTGATTCTTAAGGCCTATGAGCTTGTTCCTGAAGCTTATAGAGTAAAATTTAGGACAACTTATAAGCAAGATAAGCAATCCCATGTTGAGTATGCAAAAATCAAAGAAGATTTGTTAGAGCAGTGGTTAAATTCTAAGAATGTGGATTCTGATTTTGGTAAATTTAAGCAGATGATTTTGCTGGAGGACTTCAAAAGGTGTATTAGTAAAGATGTAAGCCTATATCTTGATGAGAAAAGAATAGATAATTTGTCTGATGCTGCGGTTTTAGCTGATGAATATGTTCTCACTCACAAGAGATATTCTAGAGGAAAAGGGAAAGCTGAGTGTAAGTACATTGCCTCTACTTAGAGTAGGCCTACAGGTAACAGGAAAGAGAATAAAGATGATGTTTCTCAGGAAGTAAATACCAGCTTCACCTCTAGATTTCAGAAAAGTAAATGTACTTATTGTAGTAAGCTTGGTCATACTACGGAGAAATGTTTCAGGAGACAGCGTGATGTGAACAAAAAGGAGTCTTTAAATATTCAGTCAATTGGTCTAGTGTCCACCCTTGAGAGTTCCCAGAATTCTTTAACTGAGTTAACTGAACCTGCTTTGAGGGGTTACTTAAATTCTCATGATGGAGCTCCTCTTTTGAGCAGTAATGTGGGTGACACTCTCAAGAGTTCATGTGCTAATTTCCTGTCTGATGGTTTTGTCAGTCCTCTGGACAGTAATGACAGGAAATCAGTTCAAATATATCGTGATACAGGTGCTTGCCAGTCCCTTATGCTGACCAGTGTTCTAGGCTTTAATGTTAATTCCTCTGATGAAACTATAATCTTACAAGGTGTAGGGAATAATTACTTCTCTGTCCCTCTGTGCAGAGTGAATTTAGAGTCTGGTTTTGTTAATGGTTCCGTTATCGTTGGGTTGTTTGAGACACTCCCAATGTCAGGTGTAACTTTCTTACTTGGAAATGATATTGGTGGAAGTTAAGTGTGTCCAGCTCCTCAGTTGTCTAGTGAGCCAGTGGCTGCGACCCAGGATTGTGATGTCCCTGATGTGTTCCCTGTATGTGCTGTCACTAGGGCTAAGTCTAAAGTTACTGGTGATTTAGAGGATAATGATGATGATGATGTTATCCTAGCTGACACTTTTCTTGCTAATTTGGACCACTCACCAGATGAGGTAGTACCCCGTAGTGTTGATAATTTGTCTCGTCAAGAGTTGGTTGAGTTGCAGGTTGCTGACCCTGAGTTGAAAGGTCTAGCTAACTCTGCTTGCAGTGAGGAAGAGTCAGCTGGTGCTTCTACTTGTTATTATATAAAGTCAGGAGTACTTATGAGGAAGTGGAGACCCCCAACAGTATCAGCCGACTGTGAGTGGGAGGTTGTACATCAAGTTGTCATCCCTCGTGTTTGTAGGCAGGATATCATTAGAGTGGCTCATGATTCCAGTTTGGCAGGACACCTTGGAGTGAGGAAGACTGTGGCACGCATTTTGAAACACTTCTACTGGCCAGGTATCTTCAGGGATGTTTCCTGGTATTGTAAGTCTTGTCACACCTGTCAAGTTGTGGGGAAGTGTAATCAGACCGAAAAGGTTGCACCTCTAGTTCCCATTCCTCCTTTTGAGGCGCCTTTCACCCGTGTGTTGGTGGATATTGTGGGCCCTCTTCCTAAGACTTCTTCAGGATTTTCTTATGTGTTGACCCTGATTGATATGGCTACTCGTTATCCTGAAGCCATTCCACTTAGAAATATCTCAGCAAAGAACGTGGTTATGGAAATGCTAGGGTTCTTCACAAAGTTTGGTCTGCCCAAGGAGGTACAGTCAGACCGGGGAAGTAATTTCATATCAAACGTTTTCAAGCAGTCTCTGAAAGAGTTGGGCATCACCCAGATCACGTCTTCAGCTTACCATCCCCAGACCCAAGGAGCGTTGGAGAGATATCATCAAACACTCAAATCGATGCTCAAGAAATACTGTTTGGAACATCAGAAAGACTGGGATAAAGGTCTTCCATTCGTTGTGTTTGCCGCAAGAGAATCTCCAAATGAATCACTGGGCTTCTCACCTTTTGAACTACTGTTTGGCCATGAAGTAAGAGGACCCCTTACGTTACTCAAGGAATGCTGGCTGTCGGAGGAAGATGACGTCAACCTGCTGGAGTATGTGATGAAGTTCAAAGAACGGCTGTCCACTTCTTTACAGCTGGTGAGAGAGAATTTAGGAGCTGCTCAGGAGAAGATGAAGACTTGGTATGATAAGAAGTCCAGGTTACGCCACTTTCAGCCAGGAGATCAGGTTTTGATTCTGCTACCGGTTCATGGGCAACCTCTTCAAGCCAAGTTTAGTGGTCCTTATTTCGTGGAGAAGAAACTCAGTGATGTCAACTATGTCATCGCCACACCAGATCGTAGAAAGAACAAGCAACTTTGTCACATCAACATGCTAAAGTTATATCACAGGCGGGACGAAAATAATCCAGTCTGCACTGTAGCTGTTCCACCCGAGTCTGCAAGTGAAGCTCTCCCATGCAGTATGAGCCTGAGTGATAGTTTGGGGAAGAATCCTGATATCATGAATGATCTCCAGACTAAGCTTTCTCATCTGCCTCCCGAGGAAAGGCAGGAGTTTTCGGCATTACTGCAGGAGTACCCGCAAGTGTTCCGTGCTGCTCCAGGAAGAACCACTGTGTTGATGCATGATGTCGATGTTGGAGATGCAAAGCCAATTAAATTGCCTCCTTACCGTGTGAACCCAGTGAAAGTTCCTCTCATCCAGAAGGAGCTTGGCTACCTGTTGGACCACAAGATGATTGAGCCCTGTCAGAGCGAGTGGAGTTCTCCTGTCACTCTAGTTCCTAAGCCAGGTGGGTCACAGCGGCTTTGCATCGACTACAGACGTGTTAATCAGATAACCAAAACAGACACTTACCCTCTCCCTCGTATGGGAGATTGCATAGACAAGATCGGAAAGGCTAGGTACATAAGTAAGTTTGATTTGTTAAAGGGATACTGGCAAGTACCTATGACTGAACGTGCTAGGGAGATCTCATGTTTTGTACAGCATTTTTCATTTTATTTGTGTTCTGGTTTTGACCCCATAGTCATTTATACCGATCATAACCCACTGAAATTCCTTAGTAAGTTTAAAGATAAAAATCAGAGATTGACAAGATGGAGTCTACTTCTTCAGGAGTATTCATTAGACATACGACATGTCAAGGGGAAAGAAAATGTTATTGCAGATTGCTTATCTAGACTTTAGACAGATTGTTTTAGAGTAATAAGAAATTTCCTTTCTAAATTTCTTTTTCTTTGTGGGGAGGTGTTACATAGCTTATGATTTCATCATCCTTTGTGTAATTCTAACGTACAGTGTGCTGCCTGTTTGATCACGAGCGTGTTCTACCTCACTCCCCCCTTCTACCGTTATAGTAGAGTAAGTCGTCCTTTCTGTTGTTCAGAGCAGGTTTGTCAACTCTTTGTCCCCTATGGCTTCATTTGCGCGTCTTTCTTACAAGTTGTATCAAGCTCTGCCGGCCCCTATATAATGAGCTCAGTCTCTGCATCATTGCCACTTAGATCTACTCCTCATTTTTTCACATCTCTGTCCTCCCCTGTAGCCTACAGTTATTGTTGTGAGTGCTCAGGAAATCTCCAACCATCTAGCAGCTGTGTAATTTGAGTATAAGTGTTGTTGCATTTTGTTCTTGTACGGTATAGCATAAGTTGTTAATTCTTAGGCCTAGTAAAGCTTTTGTAATTCATGTTGTCAGCAATTGTTAATAATAGTTTGTATCTGTAATAATTTATCTTGCATTAACTGAGCATTACCCAGTGTATTTTTCATTTTATCAGGGCTGACTTAGATAAATTTACTCATGCTAATTTTGTGTTAATAGAGGCTATTGCAGTTAACCATATAATTATTTAACCTGTTTTTTGCCATTACATTATCCTTATGAGTCCTGAATGTTTTGTTGTTAGTTTGAGCATTAAACTTTAACTTGTAATTTTACCTAACTCTTTTGTTTTGAACCTGGAACTTTACGGGACAGTAGTGATTTTTAGTATTCTCACTTAAAGTGTACATTATCTTTCTCTGTTCCGTAACTGTGTGCATTTAAGTAAAATGAGAGAGAGAGAGAGAGAGAGAGAGAGAGAGAGAGAGAGAGAGGGTAAAATACTCAAGGCTGAGGTTATTTTTACTGTGTAGTTGTGGTTGAATTGGTCATTGGGGTGAGTGTGGGTATTGTGGTACTTGTAGCTATTGTGATTTTCTGGTTAATGTGCATATTGTGATACTTTTGTTTATTGTGGTTTTTGTGGTAGTTGCAGTTATTGTGGTAGTTGTGGTTGTTTTCATATTTATGGTTGAGATTAGTAGTGTGTGTGTGTGTGTGTGTGTGTGTGTGTGTGTGTGTGTGTATGTTTTGCCTATCTGGTTCAGGTAGTTGTTATACTCCATTTTTTTTTTATTGAGGCGAAGATGCACTGGACAGGTTGATGATGATTGGCTGAATGCAACATGTCCAAATAATATTTATTAACCCAAATTTTCCCGTAAGATATTTATTGTCAGTTAATAATGCTGGATTGTGAAGTGATGTTGCATTCAGCCAATAATCACCAATATGTCAAGTGCATCTTCGCCTCGAAAGAAAAAATAATGAGTATATATAGTTACGGTTATTATGGTATTTCTGGATTATGTGGTTATTAGGTAGTGGTGGTTTGTGTGGTATTATTGTGTGGTATTATTGTGGTATTACTGTGGCATTTCTGGGTAAGGTGGCTTTTGTGGTAGTTGTAGCCACGGCAGTTGTTTTGGCTGTGGTTGGTGCTGTTGTAGTTGTAGTAGAGGACAGGAAGCGTGGCTAAGGTTGGTCATGCAATAGTTTTTTATAATGTAAATATATATATATATATATATATATATATATATATATATATATATATATATATATATATATATATATATATATAATAACACTGGTTTACAAAAAATTTGAGGCAAGCATGAAATTAGGTGTACTAACCTAATTCTGGGGTGCTGATTTCAGATTCGAAATCCGTTTTCACTCATCACCTGTAGTTTTTGAGATATACATGTATACATGTATGTACTTGTATAGATATAGGCCTAGACCCGAAATATTCGTCAAAAATCCATTTACCGTCCTATTTTCTTGGAACTTGGTTTAAAACGCGCGCCACAACAAGCTCAAACATGTCAAGCACTACACGCAGAAGGACTGGGGGTCTAGGACTACTTTCGTGCCTGAGAAACACAGTGCCCAAGAAAATCCTCTGGTGGACATGAACAAGATGCTTCTTCCCCCTCTTCATATCAAGCTTGGCCTTATGAAGAATTTCAAGAAGGCCATGGACAAGGATGACGTTGCATTCCAAAATCTGTGCACTCTGTTCCCAGCTTTCATTTCTGCTAGACTCAAGGAGGGCATCTTCATCGGACCTCAGATCCGGAAGGTGCTGAAGGATGAGGTATTCGAGGGGAAGCTCACCTTGAAGGAATTGAGAGCATGGGAAGTATTTAAGGTAGTCTGCCATGGCTTCCTTGGTAACACACGGGCACTAGATTACCAAGAGCGTGTCGAGAAGTTGTTGCAGGCTTATCAGGATATGGGGTGCCGAATGTCTCTCAAGATTCACTTTCTCCACTCCCACCTCAACTTCTTCCCCCAGAACGTCGGAGCAGTAAGTGACGAACATGGGGAAAGGTTCCACCAAGATATTACTAAGAAGGAGGGCAACTACCAAGGCAAATGGAACCCCAGCATGATGGGGGACTTCTGCTGGATGCTCCTGCGCGACATCCCGGAGGCAAAGTACACCAGATCGTCCAAAAAAACTCACTTCTGACTGTCTGTAGTACTATGGTGTGTATATATGCTTATATCCAAGTAATGGTAATATTTAGTTCTGTCAGTGTTCTGTGTCTGTTTGGTTCGTTCTGTAATATGCCATTTTAATATATGAAATAAACTCATTACATTATAAATATATGCATTATAATAAAAACAGGTATATGTGAAAGCAAAAAAACTAGAGGTGATAGAGCAAAACTTTAGAAACTTGAATTAAGCATATCAAAATTAGTCAAAAAAAACCTATTCACATGCTTGCCTCAGATTTTTTTTTTTTTGTAAACCAGTGTAATTAGCCAGAGGCTGGAACCCTTAAAAGGAGACTCTTATCCCAGGAATAACTGAACAACCAAAGTATACCACGATCTGTTACTTCCCTCTGTTCGATGACTTAATTTATTAGTTCATGTTTGACGCAAACAAACGATATTGATAAGCTTACTAGAGCGTGTTTGGAGTGTTGAAGTTAATAATGAATATATCTAACCCCGTTATTTTAAAATGTCTCTTCTAAACTGAATACAATGGTCTAGATATTACAGTATCGAAATCAAGTACGTCACATGATTTCTTGGGCTAATTTCTAGATGTCTGGCCATCCTGCACTTAAGAAAATGAAGTATAATAAGCAAAGGAAAATGCAGATTAAGAAGACATGACCATATGCTTTCATGACGTATTAAGATTATCACTTAATTCTTTCGCTGGAAAGCTGGAAAGAAAATTGGTTAGCTTGTGTTACTTGGTGGGTGTTACTGCTGAAACAGCGATAGTTGAGGGAGAGATAGGGCACGTGCAATGAAGAAAGCGTGGATGTACGGAGTCAGTAAAAGGAGATCTGCTATCACCCCGTTCAGAAGAGCTGTATGTGATGAGTATTCTCTCACATGACAGTAGCCCTCTACATGTATTGGGACATAGGCAAAGAAAGTACAGAGTCTGTTGACCACAGCAAATTTCTGAGAAGCAGATTTTGCAGGGAAGTAAAGTGAACTTTCTATGATATCCCAGGCATAAGTTATACACCTAGGATAATGAGAAATCAAGGGCCAGTTTATTTACTACTAACCCCCAGAACCTCCCACAAGAATATCTCGTGGGAGGTTCTGGGGGTTAAAAGATGGAGAAATTGAGTTTTTTACTCATTAAAAGTAACTGAAATATCTTTTACCCTATTCTGAAACTAATTAACAATAAAAAAAAAATAGATATACCAAAGCCTCATCTGTGATAGTTGAAGCAATTACACTGATGAACACTGAGATGTGAGTGGATTACTGAAGGACGGAGCCATGAAGTAAATGAGTGGACCGAGCTAGGTGTGCAGAACACATCAGTAATTAATAACTGGAAGTGAGCTGATGATAGGACAATACCATGAGAAACATCATCATTATTATCTTTAAAAGAAAAACATCTTAAATGTCAGGACCAACTACCTGGCCCCGGCTCCTGCGCTCCTCATGGGGCACGTCGGATTGGATGATGGATGGATGGATGAAAAAGAAAAACAATGACCGTCCACAACAGCAGTTACAGAGAGGGAAGGAAGGAAGCTAGAGATGAAAACGCAGGAAGAAGGACAGAAACAATAACGAGGAGAGCTTAGAAATAATTAGTGCACCAGACCCGATCCAAAGCCTTTGGTATACAATTGCAATGCCAAAGACTTCACCAAAGTCCTGAAAAAAAGACGAATAAGAACCTAAAAATAATGTATGACCACCAGTGGAGCACCTCTGTGAATCGGAAACAATGTTACAAGTGGAAGGGTTCTCTATAAGAACTGACTCAACTACTTTGTGAATACGAGAGATTAAAGCAATAGGGCGATAGTTATAGGCTTGAGAAGGGCCACTCTTCCCTGGGAGGGAATGAACGAGAGCAAAGTTGGTGGAGAAGGGAAAAAGAGTTTGCCCATGCAGGGTGTCAACAAGTACAGTTATTTAGAACAATAGTAAGGATCCCATTTGGACTGTACATATGTCTTATTCGTGCTGAGGCCAGAAAGGGAGGAAAGTATTTTTTTTTTTTTTTCAGGAAATACTGATTATAGATATAAAGAACTCAGAGGTAAAGAATGATGATCAACCATGAACTCATTCAGAGTACAATACGAGGAAAATGTCTGACGAAAAGTTCTTATTTGTCAAAGGAGGAAACAGCAACAGATCCACTACAGTTGAAAACAGGAAGAAGTAACGTTACAGGAGAGGTATTTTAACAAGATGCCATTAAGACCGAAAGATTATATATATATATATATATATATATATATTTTAGCAACTCGCACAACAGTTTTCTCACGATTCCAGGGAGACTTAACATTAAGACGTATAATTCAGATGTCACATGGTGCCAATATCTTTTTAAAGTCACATCCTTGCTGTGGACAGGATTAGATCAATCATATTAAACCAAAGATGTCCAGTATTAGTCGTAGAGTATGAGGAATTCATGCTTTCCTGCCCAAAGCAATTACCAATGTAATGCGTGGGAGCTGGATGGTTCTCGGCCATGGATGCAATAATCACTCCAGGAATGTTAAACAAATTGTGCCTGAAGCGTGGTAAAGCTACAGACTCCACTTCTGAGGAGGGTTTACATGCCTCACTGGAGTGACAGGATACGTAACGAAAATAAGATTGTGGTTTGCGGAGCACATAGCAGTAAAAAGATTGACAAAGTAAGAGGAATTAATAGATGTAAAAATGAGAAGAAAAAAAACGTTAGGGCTCTCTCCACGACGGTTATGGATATCAGTATAGTGCAGTTAAGAGTCTCTAGATCCTAATGGATGCAAACGATGCAGACTTGTTCACAAAGTGTTTCTGTGAAAGGAGAGGAGAGCCAGAGGTGGTGGTGAATATTTAACTCGCCTAGAGTGACGTTTTCTGAAAAAGTAGAAATGGAGGGAATGTGTTGCACTTGAGAAGTTAAATAGTCAAGGAATTTTTAACAAACATAAGAGTCAGAGGATATGTATACAGCACTGACATATTTACTCAGAAACTGACAAAATAGCCGTAGCGGCAGCGTGGAAAATTTCGAAGATTCAAGTTGAAGAACACTAAAGCAAATGGTAGTTGTGGTAGTAGTGATTGATATGTTACTTGTGAATGACTTAGTTATTTTTAGTTACAGATATTGTGGTGGCTGTGGTTGATGAAGACATTGCAGTAGTTGTAGATGAGGTGGTTACTGTGTATTAGCTGTGGTTGAGGAGGGTGTTATGGTTATCCTGACAGATGTCGGTATTAAGACAGTTGTGGTTACTGTGGTTGTTGTGGTTGAGGCAGGCATTGTGCATGGGTTGGCTATGTTCCTAGATGTTGTAATTTTGGTAGTGTCATTACTTGGGTAGTTGTATCTGAGGTGTTTAATCTCTCCAACAAAGAAAGTATGTTTTCACACTCGTTTGTTTGTTAGTTTGTCTGTTAGCAGGATTACTCAAAAACTAAAATGAGAGATGAGAACCAAATCTGACAGGTAAATAACCCAAGTTCCAAGGAACAACTGGTTAACTTTTGCAAACAATGTTTGCTAGTTTGTTAGCCTTTTAGCAGGATTACTCAAAAATTAAACGAGAGATTTGGACCAAACTTGGTGGGTAGATACCCCATGTCCTATGAAACAATCTATTAACTTTTGGGACTGATCCGGATCGTAGTACAGATTCTGGTTCCGGAAAACACTTTTTGGGAAACCCTAATCAGTGATGAGAAAACCTAACCCATTATGAAAAATGGTTTGGAAATTACGTTGCTCTTGTCGGAGAGATGCGCCCCACTGAGTGACCCTCCAGTTGTGGATGTGATTTTTACCACTGCCAAGGAGGTTATGTTTTAGCCAGCATTTGTTTGTTTGTTTGTCTGTTAGCGGGATTACTCATAAAGTTATGAACGGATTTTGATGATATTTTATGGAGGGGTGGGCCATGGGCCATGGAAGAAATTCTTAAATTTGAGGCCGGATCTAGATCCGGAGTATCCCGCGCAATATCTCCAAAAGTTCTCAATGATTTTCAATGAAATTTTGTGGAAAAGTGGGCCACAGACCAAGAAAGAATTGTTACGTCTGCGTCAACACACTGCCACAGTCTCCAACAGCATTAGTTCAGCAGAGGAAGGACGTTGCCCAGTGAGATGTTCTTCCTATGGTCAGCCTGTAGGTGTACAGTAAACATAATCAGCTCAGGCGTCGTAAATAAACACTGGCTTCTTAAGTTCAATGTCCTTATTTTCCAGATAAATTACACTTAATCCTTTCCAATTTCACTTCAATATTCTCACAAGCACTGGAGCTTTACAAACTTTACTAAACTATTGCACTTAATGCTTGACAACACTTCACTGTTTTGCCAACAGCACTTCATTGTCTTCTGAAGTACCGAAAATATACAAACTTCACTGACACTGCACTCAAACTGAACTGAAAACCGACAAAAAATTTGTTCTTGTCTCCTCCTCATCCTTATATAAGCTTGCATTGTTCTCGAATTATCTATTTCTCCATAGTTCTGGTGTATTCCAGAGAGAGAGAGAGAGAGAGAGAGAGAGAGAGAGAGAGAGAGAGAGAGAGAGAGAGAGAGAGCAGTTACCAACTCGGAGACAACCAAAACATGCCAGTTTTCTTACAGTACATAACACTATAAATTATTTACCATACAAACTTAATTTCAGTTACATAAATTAACAATCACATAACACATTATTGAAAAAAAAGCATAAATATCAGTGCATAACTTACGAAACAACTATAATCACAAACAGCAGGCAAACTGGCAGCCCTGACTCGCACTGAAACCTACGGTACGAGAATCGTCGAGAAACATCTCGGCCACCTAACTGGGAAATCTCACTTCTTAACAGAATTGATAAAATTCTGGGGTGGATCCGGATCCGGATCCTTTTTAATGGCAATGGCATTGGCGGAGGTAGGCTCTCAGAGTGCTTTCTAGTTGTTTGTGATTAGGGGAGGGCGGTGATGGTTTGGACAGTGGGATGGTTCGGACAGTGCATTCCCTGAGAAACGTTAGGGCCGGGTCATATTGCGTGAAAGTAACAAAGTTTGTTTGCTTCGACCACACGGAACCTCCAAGCTACAAACTCCTCACTTTATGATGCAGGTCAGATTATTTTGTTTGTTTGTTTGTTTGTTTGTTTTGCATCTACTATGTAATAAATTGAGTGTATATCGTAAGATCTACCTTTATGAATATGCCAGGCATTGAACTGTGCATCATCTGGGTGAATCTGTGTTGCATGTAGAACATATTGCTATGAAAAACGAATGTTAAATTCTCTCGGGTGAAACTTGAGAGTACCCGTCAAATTAGTACATAGATTCGGGATGATTCGGACAGTTCAGGATGAGGATGGTTCGGACAGTCCAAACAATCCCTCCACTACTACCAAGTCGTGACCTGATCAAATGATAATGCAACTTCCGATCATTTATATTTGAACACATAGTGAAACACCATTCTTCATAGTTATCAGGGAATATGTATTTATAGTTTTGTTTGTTTAACCTATTCCTCAAAGTGTAAAAAGATGGAAGGGGTATTACAACTTCTATTTCAGTTTTGCAGCTTGCAATATGCGTTAAAAGTCTTAAGTTAGTCCGTTTGAAATAATGCCTAGAAAATGAAGTGTGAAGTCAATATGAGAGAGAGAGAGAGAGAGAGAGAGAGAGAGAGAGAGAGAGAGAGAGATGGCTACTTATACATAATTTTGAAGTAGAAAGTAAGAGGTTAAGTCAGTTACTAATGAATCTGGTTAAGGTTATTTTGGTTATAAAATATTTTTTATTTTTTTCAACAAATATCAAGTGGTTCATATAGCTTCTGAAGTTTAATTTTGTACTTTAGAAAATGAAATGTCTTTGAATTAATAAATGTTTGTTTTTATCCAATCCAACTCACATAACTTTAAGAATATGCCGAGTAATACATATGGCCGAACCATCCCACCCTACTGTCCGAACCATCACCACTAGTAGGGATGGTTCGGACGATTTAGTCTCTTGTGTTTCGTTAACTATAGTTTCAACATGACAGGAAACATCCATCATCCTATTGTAATAACCTTGACATGGTAAAGTTGAACTTACAAAAAACATCCATACACATGAACTCAAGTGTAGCTAACCATCCATCGTCCTGATATTTAATGCACTGATAAACATAAGCATTAGAAAAAAGAAAATGCATCCTCCTCTTACTGTATCATAAACATGAACATGATACATCAGTGCTTTATACAAAAATTCATTATACTAGTCTTGATTTAATACATTTAGACATTTCGCATAAAACGTCGATCATTCTCTTATAATACTTATGAGCCTTAGGAAAAACATCCAACATTCTCCCATAATAACTCTGGTTTAATACATCAAAGCCTTATTGATAGCATTCATCATACATTCTCTCACAATAGCCATGATATAATACCCTTGAACTAAATCTGTAAAGGCATCAACTCGGAGCGGTAGTGAGAGAGTCTGTGGTGATCGCTAGGGACTTGGGTGTAAATCTGACAATTCCACGCGCCAAAAGCTTCGACAGTATTATACTGATGGTATTAGTACGCTTGCCTCATAAGCGGATAATGAGATGCGTTCCTTCTGTGTACATCACGTACGTACATCACGCAATTACCGGTAGCTGGTTTCACCAGCACACATTCTGGCGAACACAATGAGAGACTGGAATAAATTCATATACTGCTAGTCATTGAGATGTGTGTTAGATTTTAAGGTATGGACTGCTGTAGACCGTGCTTACTCTGGCAGACGTGTTGTGCATAATTATTAACATGCAGCATATTACACCCGTGACAGCGATGCTAGAAAGAGAACTATGTTATACTTGACTCTGTGTGTGTGTGTGTGTGAATAACTCTAACAGTTAAATGCAGTTTTAACCAAACAAGACTGAAGGGTTGGCGGTTAATCAAAGGGTTCATCACTGTTTTAAATAAAATATGTCAGTGGTCAGTGTTACAGAACTAGACAAATTTGACCTAGCAGGGTCAGTTTAAATAGTTTTTATCTAACTTAGGCCAAACTCGGCGAAAGGCCGAGAATACGGCAAGAACGTGATGCCTTCCGTTTGAGAAGTCAAAGGTCAAAGACACAGGGCAAGGTCCCTTGTGTCTGTGTGTGAACAAAACTACTAAAACAGTTTTAGTCTGATATGAACCGAACTTGGTGTAAAGGTTGGGGATCACCCAAAGGGATGACCTATTGGTTTTGAGAACAGTAGGTCAAAAGTAAAGGTCACAGGGTAAGATCAACTTCAACTGCTTTTATTCTCTTCAGACCGCTCTTTGGAGAAGGTTTCAATGTACGTAAGGGTAACAAGTACCACAAGGATAACGAAATTCGATTTTGAGAACAATCAGCTGTAGATCAAGTTCGCAGGGACACGTCAAATGACAGTGTTACAGGGTCATGTACTCTTTGTTTTGATCTTAACTGGATCAATTACTTGGTGGGTGGCTTAAGGGTGAGGGAAGGACGAAAGTAATTCGATTGTTCAGTGAACTGGAATGGAGTTCATGGTCACAGGGCAATGTTAAATGGTTGTTCAGTATCACTTAGGTGTCGTTGGTGTTGCACCCTTTTTTAAAGCAAGGAATAGGAACCAAAGTTTAGAAGACCGCAAGATTTTTCCCTCCAAGGAAAAAAAAAAAAAATCGATTCGTTCTTTTCGAGATGCTTGGACTCACTTCTTTTAAAGTGCTGGAGGCCATAGGCAGTAGGAAATACAGACAGAAGAAGGCAGTTCTCGAACTGACATGTTGCATACATCAAGGACTGAGAGAAACAGTTAACTCTTGAGTTAGAGAGTTGGACAGAAAATGGATGAGAAAATCCTGCCAGATGGGCGACATGCGTCCGCCGGAGTGGTGGAGGGATGCAAGCAGACAGTTCTGAGGGGCAGTGACCATTGAACTAGCGTTAGAAAAGAGATAAAGGTGCAACAGTGCGGTTAAGAGACAGAGGTTGAAGGGAGTCAGTAAGAGGAGAGCTAGTGAGACGAAAAGACTTTGACCTCGCCTTGTTGGGAAGAGCTGTATGTGGGGAGCCTCCCCACACATGAGAGTTGTACTCTACACAGAGGCAAGTAAAACTCGTTTATATAATCAACAACTGTGCAGGGATAAAGAGGGCACGAAGTCGACTTAGCACATCTAATCTCTTAGAAGCAGATTTTACAAGTGAGGTAATAAGATCTTTCCAAGATAAATCTCGAGAGAACGAAACGCCAAGTATGTTTAACAATGATAGAGGACTGAGTTGGATTTTGTTAAAAATTAAAGGACACTCCTGCAGAAGACTCTGACGGATCTAATGATGATAAAACTGAGTTTTTGATCCATTAAAGATTATATTAGCTACACTTGCCACAATCAGAGATATGAGGCAAGTCAGGCATTACGTGTGCCATACCCTCATCCCTTGTGATTTTCAGTAAGTAAAAATTCCTGCTGAAAAAGCCCACAGAATAATATACACTGATGTAACGTAATTACGAATTATGGGGGTAGGGGGGTTTCAAGAATACTCCCCCAGTATCCCTGCTTGTCGTACGAGGCGACTAAAAGGGTTGGTGGTGGGTTAGTGTCCCACCCCGTAAAAAGAACTAACTAAAAAAGCGAATAAAGCGCCTAGGACCCGGACCATACGTTGACGACTAAGGAACGGACAAAGGGCATTCTTAGGGTGGGAACATGAAATGTGAGAGGAGTGAATGATGAAGTGAAAGAGAGAGAGATTGTTCAGGTGCTTGAGGATGCAAAAGTGGATATATGTGGATTGACTGAAACTAAATGAAAAGGTGAAATGGTGAGAGAATGGGAATATGGTTTAGGTATATGTGTGGGTGTCAATGAGAATGAGAGGACAAGAGAGGGAGTATGTCTGATGATAAGCAAGAAGTGGAAGGGGAATATAAGAGAGTATGGAACAGTGGGTGCAAGGATTGTATGGGTGAGGATGAAAGTAGGTATACAAGCGTGGGCGATTGTATGTGTGTATGCCCCGACAGAGGATCGAGTGGCAAGAGTGAAAGATGAGTTTTGGGTGAGAGTAGAAGCATGTATGGACAAGTTTGAGAGGAATGAGAGAGTGCTGTTGATTGAAGACATGAATGGCAAAGTTGGGAATGTACGAATGGATGGAGTGGTTGGTCAGTGGGGTGTGCCAGCTGAAGTAGATGGGTGGACATCTGTGCTTGTAAGGGGTTGGCAATAGCCAACACCTGCTTTCGTCATAAGATGATCCACCGGTATACATGGAGAGTAATGAGGAGGATGGGTGGTGAACTTGTTGAACGAAGGGCAATGATAGACTATGTGGGTGTGGATGAACGAATGAGAAGACAAGTGTTGGATGCAAGAGTGTGGAGAGGGTGGGGGAACGGAGTCTCGGACCATCACTTAGTGATGGCCAAGGTAGAGCAGCAAAGAAAGTGGTTGAGGAGACAAAGGGGAAGACAGAAGGAAGCAGCTCCTGTGAGAAGAGTGGAGAAATTGCAAGATAGTGAGAAAATGACAGAGTATAAGAGCATAGTGGAAGAAAGATTGGGAAGGTATGAGCTAGAGCAGATGGAAGGGGTGGAAGACGTATGTAAGATATTCACGGAAGAGATAGGCGCAGCGTGTGAGGCGGTTTGTGGAGTGAGGAAGAGATGCAAGGGTGTGCAAGGGACAGCATGGTGAAATGATGAGGTGAAACGAGCTGTGGAACAAAAGAAGAAGGCATATACTGAATGGTTAGCGAGTAGAGGTAGGGGAGATGAGAAAGAGAAGAGAGAGGTATATGTGAGCAGGAGAAGGGAGGTTAAGAGACTGGTGAAGGAGAGTAAGAAGAAAGTAGATCAAGAGTTTGGGAGGAATCTGAGTGTGAAATGGAGTGAGAGTAAGAAATTGTTTTGGAGGGAGGTAAAGAAAGTAAGGCAGTGTGAAAGGGGAAATAGTAGGGAAGTGAAAGATAGGAATAATAGATTGTTGGTGGAGAAGAGAGAGAAATTGAGGAAATGGAAGGAGAACTTTGAGGATTTGTTGAATGTAGAGAGTGAGAGCAGTGCGAGTATAAGTGGTTGGGGAATGGCTGAGAGAAGAAGAGATGAGAGGAGGGAGGAAGAGATCAGTAGGGCGGAAGTAGTGGAAGCGATGAAGAAGATTAAGTTGGGAAAGGCCCCAGGAATTGATACAGTGTGTGGTGAAATGCTTAGGTATGGGGGTGAGATTGTTGTGGAGTGGATATGGAAGTTGTGTAGATTGGCTTGGGAAGAGGGAAGGGTTCCAGAGGACTGGAAATCAGGTATAATTGTTCCTTTATACAAAGGAAAAGGGGAGAGAGAAGTATGTGGTAACCATAGGGGTATTTGCCTTCTTAGTGTGACTGGTAAAATATATGGTAGAATACTCATTGATAGGGTTAGGCATATAACAGAGGAGCTAGTTGAAGAAGAACAAGGGGGATATAGGAAGGGAAAAGGGTGTGTAGATCAGATATTTGTTCTAAGATGTTTAGTGGAGAAGTATCTAGAGAAGGGAAGGAAAGTGTATGCTGCCTTCATGGACTTGGAGAAAGCTTATGACAGAATAGATAGGCAAGGTATGTGGAAGGTATTAAGAACATATGGAGTGGAGGGGAAATTGTTGAGTGCTGTGAAGAGTATGTACGAAGAAGCTAGGGCTACGGTGCGAGTGGATGGTGAGCTGAGTGAGTTCTTTGATCTCAATGTGGGACTGAAACAGGGTTGTGTGATGTCTCCATGGCTGTTTAATATGTACATGGATGGGGTTATAAAGGAGGTGCAAGGTAGGGCAGTGGATGTGGGGGTGGCTGTAATGAATGAGGGTGAGATTTGGAAGATTCCGGTGTTGCTGTTTGCTGATGATACAGTATTTTTGAGTGAAGATGAATGGGAGTTGCAAGGTTTGGTGAATGAATTTGGGACAGTGTGTAGGAGGAGAAATCTGAAAGTTAATGTAAACAAAAGTAAAGTTATGGTGTTTGAGAGGAATGAAGTCACAGAGTGTGCAGTGAGGTTGGATGGTGAGGATATGGAGAATGTGAGTGCATTCCAGTACTTGGGTAGTGTGATGAGTAAGGATGGAACTTTGGGGGATGAAGTGCGTGAAAGGGTACAGCAGGGAAGGAAGGTTGTTGGTACACTGAAAGCAGTGATGAGAAATAGGGAGGTGAGTATGGAAGTTAAGAAGTCACTGCATGATAGTATTGTGATCCCTACACTGACGTATGGAAGCGAGGCGTGGACCACCTTGCAAGAGGGGAACAAGTCAAGAGTGAGAGCAGTGGAAATGAGTTACTTGAGAGGAGCATGTGGAGTGACGTGGAGGGACAGGCTGACGAATGAAGAAGTGAAGGAACGTTGTGGGGTAGATGTGGATGTGGTTGAGAAGATTAGGAGAAATACACTGAGGTGGTTTGGACATGTGAAGAGAATGGAGAATGAAAGATTGACTAAGAGGGTGTATGTAGGTGAGGTGGAGGGAGGGAGAGGGAGGGGTAGACCGAGGATGAGGTGGAGGGATGTAGTTGAAAGGTATATGAGGGAGGAGGGGTGAGTTGGGGGGAGGGTAGTCAAATGGTGGGTGACAGAGCGACTTGGAGGCGTTTTGTCTGCGGCCACCCTTTGCGGAATTAGGGCGTCGGGCTATAGATAGACAGATAGAATAAGTTAATCTAAAACGGCAAGAAATTTAAAAGATATTATTCTCTTGAAGCCATTCATGAATTTCACCCACTCATGTAACTGATCGGATTATTGGAGTATAGACATGCACCTGATTTCTCTACGGCAACGTTAAACCGTAAGGAAGCAGTAAAACGCTGGGAAGCTACCATCTGTCTACACTTAAAATCTTTTGCAATAATTATTTTCAAGAAAAAAAAGCATTCTAAAATACAAAAGTTCTTTAGCCTGTGTAATAGCTTCTTATCAGTTTTGCTCCTCTTGTAGTTACAACACCTTCATCAAGAGTTTTAAATATTTCATTTTCATTTCTGCCATATTCATCGTAGTGAATACGTCAGCAAAATATTTATATGAGGTTTTAAGTTTGAAGAGATTAATTAAATATATGATATCATCCAGCGACCGTAAGAAAAACGTAAATTCGTCCTTGTACTTAACATCCCGAATAATCTGGCTAATTGCATAACATAGTTCTTCATAACTGGCAATGGTGGGGTGCGTTGATTGACATGGGACATGTTTGGTCATAATACCAAGTTAAAGTCCATAACAATATCGAAACAGTTTGACAGTTCAAGTTATGGTACGACATTGTCATTATTATTCCATGGATACCCACAGATGTGTCATTACAACCTCTCTCACATACTCCACATCTCCCTCCCCCAATTTCAGATTAGCCTTTTCCATCAGAGGACGTGCAGTAATTTTTTCCCTCGCTCCGTAAGATTTTAATGAGCTTAAGAAAAGCTTCTTGACATGGACGAGTATATGAAGTTTGTATATTAGTCTCCCTGCTGGAAAAGTCTCTCCTAAACTGAACGTAGCTGTCTGAAAGCAGCGGAGATAAACCTGAAATACTGTTCGTCATAGCAGTGTCGGAGTGTGTTGTTGAAAAAGAAAGAAAAAAAAAAAACAGTCCCTTCTTCGATCCCACCTCTGTCTCACCACTTATGCATCCTGCTCGTCCAACGAGGGTTGAGATATGCATAGTAAGGAATCATTCTTTGACGTAACTTAGGCTTGCTTTTGGAAGTGGACATGGTAGAAAAGTGGACAGTATTTCCATGGGTCTTGTTCTTCATGTAAAAACAGATCCCATGCACGAGAGGCAGTTACTTTAAAATTTTTGATACCTAGCTCGGTGTAGTAAAATTCGACAGGACACGTAAGCAAAGTCTCCCTCCCTACAAAATAAACATCCAATTAAACCTTTTGGTTCTAGGGCTTCCTTCTGGTTACCCTTAGATTATCCGTAATATATATATATATATATATATATATCAATGTTTTCTTAGATATAGAAAAAGATTCATGTAGAACTCTCTAAACAGCTCTAACAGATCTAACTTTTTTCGGCGAACTTAGATGTGTATATTGGTTGTTAAAATTTGCGAAAAGTTGCTAAAACTGAAAAAAAAAAAAAAAAAAAAAATGAATTTTTTTGTATGTGTCCTTGTATTGGTCTAAATCGGAACTACACAATTTTCGATGCGTCCAAGGAGTTGAAAAGACCGGGCAAGTGGCCAAGGCAGGGCGAGCAGACACTCACGCTTAAATCTGAGGGTCGAGCTCAGAAAAAATAATTCAGATACGCTGATCAATCATATTAATGGAAATAATTAAGGTTATTCGGACTGATCAATGATTCACATTACAAAATTGGAACTAAATGCAGTGTACCTTACAGTTGCTAAAATTTTGTGAAATGTTGCAAAAATTGCCTGGATTTTCTTAAGTATCCCTCTGTTGGTCCAAACTGGAACCACACATTTTTCGATGCCTCTAACAACGAGTTTTGGAGCGTCGGAGCAGAGCATGCCAGGTGAGCAGCGCATTCAGGGCGAGCAGACACTCACGAGTAAATAATTATGAAGGTTATCATATTAACTGATGAATCATATAATTAGAACTAATGAAGGCTATTCAGATTGACTGTTCCGCATATACCTATTTAACTGAGAAAGTTTATCTGTCAGTCTCTCAGTCTGTCCTCGACGGAAATCGAGGGTTATGCACAGAGGCCTTTCTAAACTCCTCTAACAGGTGTTAATTTTTTGGCGAATTTAGATGTGTACAGTACATTATAGTTAGTAAAGTGGCGCCTCTGTTGGCGAAGATTAAAACTTATTAGAAATAATCAGGTCAACATGCTGGAAGCATGGTAGCCAATCACCGTATTTTTTTTAATAGTCATATTATAATTAGCCACAACGAGTCGGATAGGTGGACAGGTTGGTGGGATGGGCAAGGTGGTTACTGCGGGTATGCAGGGCTGCCTGGTTGGTGGGTAGTGCGAAAATAGGACCATGGTAGGAAAAGGTCCAAAGAATATAATTATATACCCCGGGAGAAATGGGTCCATGCAACAACATAGGCTCATTGGCTAAAACAGGACCCCGGTGGTCTTCTCCCACCAAGGTGATTGCCATCCAGGGTTCCCGGCATTGCTGGCATACACGATCATAGGATCATACCCAGGCAACGCCGGGTACCCCAGCTTGTTATCTGTAGGTAAAAAGAGTCAGTTTTTATTAAAGATAGTAAATAATTTAGTCATGAACCTCTTCATTTTGAAGTCTTCTCTCTGGCTGCTGTTAGACAAATAACTTAGGAAAGGCTTCACGGTAAGGAAAGGATAATTTAACCCTTCGACGGCGTCTGAACTCTGTTGAATAAATTCGTCCTGATTCAGCTAGAATAACATATCAACTGAACAGACATTAAAAAATGGTTAAGTAAGACAGTTTCCCATCTTTTCGCCCAAAGATTTCTTTTTTCTTTAACTGCTGAGTACAGTATCATAATACAGTATCATACCCATGCAGCACTATTTCAGGGAAAGTGTTACATGAAGTATAAATAAAACGGGTTTATAATGGTAACATTATGGAAACACTATTGGACGGAATTGCACCAGATCTGAAATAATGGCTGAGGACCATCGGAGGGGAAAGTGATTATTTTTTTAGCATAAAGCTCAAACGCCAAGTTCAATAAATAAGTAAATAATAATAAAAAAAGACTGTTGGAATAAGCCAAGTTTGAAATATCGCTTGGCAACTACCAGAGGAATAACTTTATTATTTTTTTTTTTTACTGCAAATGGCCAGAGATCAAGGCCAAGGTATTAACAACATGAAAACACACAATTATACATCACGAATGAAACAGAGGGACATGGGTTTAAATCAATAATTGTTCTTGTAGAAAGCCCTTTCATTTCCTGCTATAGTTTTGATGTATAACCTTAATAATTTCCAAGGGGTTACGGTCAGAGCTGGTTCAGATTGATCTTGAACTTGAAAACATTGGTAGAGGAGTGGGGTCTCTGAGTGCTATTGCCTAACATTCATATCATAATTTCAAGGTTACGTAATCATTTGTCTCCATTTGAGGTAAGTTATGACACTGAAACCAAATATGATTTTAGTCACAGATACCTTTCCTAAGTACCGCTATAAATACTGTACCCGATTTAGTCAGCGAAAACCTTGTATATATATGACAGTTGTATAAGGTGAACTGGAGTACACTTGGTTTCGGCAAAACAGACTTCTCTGTATGGAATGGTTATAACAGAAAATATGAGGGCAATTACTGGAGACAATTGCCGACCCACTGCCAACAGCCAGCGATCTCATTTGGGGCAGCAATCTCGAGGTTAAGAATCACTAAACTAAAGGTTCAAGGGGCGGAGGGAGGTGAGGGTACGAGTTTTCTGAACTGTTTGTTAATCTACGGTCCCTGGAGACGTCCATCATTCACTTGGTCGATGTAATGGTGGCCTATCTCCTGTTGACTCGGCCAATGGTCTTTTATAATTAGCTCTAGAAAATTATGTAAAATGTTGGCTGCTAACCCTATAACCAACATATACACCCTTGGTGTTTTAGTAGCTTAATACCTTTAACCTGATGTGGTCTATCAGGGTTCATTCTCAGGGCAGGGATGGGGTTCACTGCTCATACAATTCTCCTGAGGGTCGAGTATCTGGTTACCCTCACCTTTAATGTCAGGACTAAAGAGCCTAGCTTCTGATCCGTATGCTCCTTATGGGGCAATTATAGGAAACGTTGTGAGATATATGAGTGAAAATACAAGCAGATTATCCTCACTACAATAACGTTTCCCCCCCCCCCCTACAGAGTCTTCGGCAACGGTAGACGTAATGGAATATTATGCAATTCAGATAGTGGGTGGTAACGTCCTGAATATGTGTGTGTGTGTGTGTGTGTGTGTGTGTGTGTGTGTGCTGCAGGCTCCGGAGTTAGTAATTTTAGCCTTTAATCATGGGTGTGGTATAAATACAGGCTCATTCTGCTACTGTCATCAAGGAACACCACTCCACAATTGCGACAATAAAACCTCCTCATAAATAGTAGATTACTGGTGGAGAAGGGAGAACAAGTGAGCAGATGGAAAGAACACTTTAAGGAATTGTTGAACATAGAGGAAGGAAGTAATGCGAGTATAAGTGGCTGGGGAATGGCTGGGAGGAGGAGGGAGGTGAGAAGACAGGAAGAAATCAGTAGGATAGAAGTTGTGGAAGCAATGAAGAAAGTTAAATTGGGGAAAGCCCCTGGAATTGATGGAGTGTGTGGTGAAATGCTGAAGTATGGGGGAGAGATAGTAGTAGAATGGATGTGGAAAATGTGCAGATTGGCTTGGGAGGAAGGTAGAGTCCCGGAGGATTGGAAGTCAGGTATAATTATTCCCTTGTACAAAGGAAAAGAGGAAAAAGAAGTATGTGGTAATCATAGGGGCATTTGTCTTCTTAGTATAATAGGAAAAGTGTATGGTAGGATACTTATTGACAGAGTTAGGGAAACAACAGAGGAATTAGTTGGAGAAGAACAGGGAGGCTTTAGGAAGGGAAGAGGTTGTGTAGATCAGATATTCATTCTTAGATCTTTAGTGGAAAAGTTTCTAGAGAAGGGAGAGAAGTTGTATGCGGCTTTCATGGATTTAGAGAAAGCATATGACAGGGTGGATAGACAAGGATTGTGGAAAGTATTAAGAATATACGGAGTAGATGGGAAGTTGTTGAATGCTGTGAAGAGTATGTATGATGGTGCTAAGGCTGCAGTGCGTGTGGATGGTGAGCTGAGTGAATTTTTCTCTTTGAAGGTTGGGTTGAAATAGGGATGTGTCATGTCTCCATGGTTGTTCAATCTGTACGTGGATGGGGTAATACAAGAGGTACAAGGTAGGGTAGTGGATGTTGGAGTGGCCCTGGTGAGAGAGGGTAGTGTTTGGAAACTCCCTGTACTGTTGTTTGCAGATGATACTGTGTTGTTGAGTGAAGACGAAGGGGAGCTGCAAGGCTTGGTGGATGAGTTTGGGAGAGTGTGTAAGAAACGGAATCTAAAGGCGAATATAGGGAAGAGTAAAGTGATGGTCTTTGAGAGAGGTGAAGTCAGTGAATGTACAGCGAGGTTGGATGGTGAGGAATTGGAAAATGTGAGTACGTTTAAGTACTTGGGTAGTGTGATGAGTAAGGATGGAGGTTTGGAGGGTGAAATGCTTGAAAGGGTACAGCAGGGAAGAAAGGTTGCTGGTTCCTTGAAAGCAGTGATAAGAAGAAGGGAAGTGAGCATGGAAGTGAAAAAGTTACTACATGACAGTATTATGATACCAACTCTAACGTATGGAAGTGAAGCTTGGAAGTTGTTGCAAGGACACAAGTCAAGAGTGAGAGCAGTGGAAATGAGTTATTTAAGAGGAGCCTTTGGAGTCACATGGAGAGACAGGCTGTCAAATGAGAATATAAAGGAGCGTTGTGGTGTGGATGTGGATGTGATAGGAAGCGTTAGGAGGAATACACTGAGGTGGTTTGGCCATGTGGAGAGGATGGAGGGAGAAAGACTGACGAAGAGAGTGTATGTGAGTGAGGTGGAGGGGGGAAGGGGGAAGGGGAGGCCGAGGATGAGATGGAGGGATGGGGTGGAGAGGAATATGAGAGAGGGGGGTGTGAGTTGGGAGCGGGGTAGTGAAATGGCGGGGGACAGGGCGACTTGAAGGCGATTTGTTTGTGGCCACCCCAAACGGAATTGAGGCGTCTGGCAATAGATAGATAGATAGATAGATAGATAAATCCTTTGACCTTATCATCAGTTGGAGAGTTATGGCGGGGATCCTCGTGCTAAATGTAAGCGGGCTACTCCAATAACATTCACTTTACTTTTTTCCTCCCAGTACACACATGATTTATACAGCTTTTCTTCCCTGTACACACACAAATCATGCAGCGTTTGATCACGCAAAAACCTGTTGGAACAATAATTTTTTTCCAGGCATTAACAGTTGACTCGTTGTTAATTTCACGTGTTGCCTCTGACTGCTGGAATAAATGCGGGATGAGGAGGTGAAAATATTGTCTCAGTGTGCCCGAGAGACACCCAACACATTTGACAAAATCAAAGCTGAAGGGATAGGGTAATAATAGGTGGACTGTAGGATGAATACGTTACCCACAGGAACATAATGAAAAAGGAAGAGAGAGAGAGAGAACAAGTGAACCAAGTATTGCCAAGCAATATAAAGTCCCCTACCTAATGATAATCATACATATGTAACTGACCTCGGGAGTAGATGGCTGGTTGACGCCCGCAACGCACCTTCATGGTGTGGGGAACAATTGTGTGAAACTTATCAAAATCTGTCCACAAATATGGAAGTTACAGAACGGACTTGAATGTAGGTATGGCTGTTAAACATGACAGTGCCCGACCTTGTCGGGGCCCCAAATGTGCCCGTGACCTTTGGAGTACATGGCTGGTTGCTGCGCACAACACATCGTCATGGCACTGAGAACAATTGTGTGAAGTTATATCAAAATCTGTCCATGTATGTGGAAGTTACAGTGCAGACACGAAATTGCAGACGGAAGTACTGATGTACTGACATACTGACGGAACAGCGCAAATCTATAGCCCCCAACCTGTATGATGGGTAGGGGACTGTTAAGAACATAAGTGAAGAGGCTCATTGCATCAGAAAAGTCCTGTACTATGCTCCATTTCATACTAGAATTACACTCGGCCACGACTCACACCCTTTCACATCTGCCATACTTCTGCACTAGAGGGTGCAACACCACAACCAAAAAATTGGTTCAGAGGCATGTCCTTACAAATAGTGGGTAACTGTGGTTTTGGACTAAATAAAAAAATCATCGTGTAGTTGTGACGAACTGAGAACTTTCCCTACTTCTGTTCTACTGTTCACCATGCATAGACATTAGCACGGAAACAAGTGGGTACTGGCTGTGTAGGGGCCTCAAGGCCATATCATCGCCCTTTCTCTGAGCCACTGATTTTAGACCGACCATTCTCCACATCAGTCTGCTTAATCCTCGCCTGACCCTTAACCCATCGACCAAGTTTGGTTTCAGTCTGGTCAAGAAGTGGTTAAGTCGACCTTACCCTATAACCTTGACCATTTACCTTTTGTTCTGAAGATAGAATAATTTCATCCACGGCTTACCTCAGACGCCTCCTCCAAGTGTCATCCAAATAGAATCAAACCTATTTGAGTAAAAGACAGAACACTGACCTTGTCCTGTGACCTTTACCACCAACTGATTGTTATCAAAATTTAATACTTTACCCATTCCTGTCCCTCGACCATCTGAACAAGTTTTGACAAAATCAGAAAAAAACTGACTTGATTCTGTTTTGTCCAGTAGGTCAAAAGTCAAGATCGGATGTCAAGGTCATCTTAAAGTCAACATCCAATTTAGATCAAACCTTAAGGTAAGGGAGAATAAAAGAATTCTATTTTGGGAACAGTCAGTTAAATGCCAAGGTCACAAGGAGAGGTAAAAGACAAGATCATCATGAACAGTTTTGATCCGATTTGAATCAAACTTCATAAGAGGCGTGAGGGTAAAACAAGGATGAAGGGATTCAATTCACATCAACAACTGAATGAACGAAAACAAGAACAGGCCCGAGATGTATTAAATATAATTGTGTTTCCACTAGTTCCGCCGTGTCTCGACATTTGTGTGTGTGTGTGTGTGTGTGTGTGTGTGTGTGTGTGTGTGTGTGTTTGCTTTTTGCATCTCGCTCCTCACAAACACAAGACCATCACTCAGGGGCGCCATCAAAACCAGCAGCATAATTCCAGGATCTGATGGAGAGGCTATAGGTCTCTCTCCTTCCTCCACAAGTAGGTCCGGAGCCACACACTGAAGCTTTACTGTGGCTTCCTCTTGTCACCCTGTTTTATGCTAACCCCTAAAACCAAAGGACGTATATCTTCATTACGTTCATGCTATCTGTCACGAGAGACTTTTGGAACTGGAGTAGTTAGATACAGCCTCTATTTGCCTTTTCAGTACAAATGACGTTTTCCAAGTTAAGTAAATTCAAATGGGAGTAGAATAATAAATTAAAAACAAAACAAAACAAAACAAAACAAAATGAAGGGAGTACGGGTGTATCAATGATGCATATGATAACTGTTCAGCGAACCGATGAACAGGTCAGTTTCTCTACATGGAAAAACTGAAGCAACTCTAAGAGTCTTAGAGAATGTTTCACAACTAGACATTTATATCATATTATAAGTATCACTGTCAGCACTCAAATTCCTAAGACTCACGCTTAGCTGAGTATAATCGTCTGGTGTTAGCTGGAATAGGATATTGGAATTTCCTGATCATGAGGGAGCTAAACCTGAATAAAAAATATTAAATATTTTATTATTTAGGCATGTCTAGTCACTACTGGAGATTGTTTCCGCATGTTACTCTTCACTTACAAGTATAACTTGCCAAACTGTGTATGGATACAAAGGAAATGGAGCAATATGCAGGGTGGGAGACGTCTGAGTGTCGGGGACTTCCCTGAGGTGCTTTGGTGCGGGTCATTGACTATTTGGCGCCCCAGCAGGCACGGTCCGTACTGTACCACTCCACACAGTACACGACACAAGAAATATCAAGCGGGAGGCGACACTGCCACCATCTGGTATAACGTCTGACAACTTCCATCCTCACAAGCTATCCTTTATGGCCACGTCGTCTCGAAAATGATATTGCAGTCAACGCAATGCGATTCTATTCAACTAAGAGTAAGTCGAAGAATATTTATACCTTCAACATTACCCCACGTATGATTAAAAAAAAAAAAATAAAGTTCTTGTATGTTATTCCATCTAACGTTAGCTGAGGTTATTCAGATGTGAGTAAGTCTTAGGCACCTTGAATTATTGGAACACCATATTTACAAAGAATGGCTTATTGGAAGGTTTGTTTAATATTTAGATTATTGTATAACTTCCCAGAATGACATGACATAATCATTTATTGGTGCATCCTCGAGTGTCCCGACGACGTAAGGATCAAAGGCAAGGGAGTTGTGGAGAGTTCAGCGTGTGAAAAGGCAGGAGTTGACAAGAGTGCCGAGTTATGTGTGTGTGAAGCAAGGGGGTCACAAGAGTCCTACGTTCAACTTGCACAAGGATGTGGGGTCCGTCTTCCGCTCCAGCTGATACCACCAGCCTGGGAGGAAAGTAACTTCCTGCTGGATGGAGGCGAGGCCCTGGGAGATTTCTTTCGGATACACGCTCCCTCTCAGACACGGTATTGTTATTGTTGCTTTCATTTCTTCCTTGCCGGAGTGCAGTTTTTGTTTACAGCAAACAATCCAAGTTAAACTAAGTTCGTTGCGTGTGTCACTCAGGCCAGGTTACAATGCACTCCACTGGCTCCACTTCTCATCCACGTAACAAGTGCTTCATTTAATTAAAGAAAACTTTTATTAAACGGAGATTACTTAACTGTTATAAAAACAAGAGCGTTTGTTGACAGACTACCTGCGTCGTGACGCTATAACAGTTAGCCATGAAAGTTTTAGTAACCGTAACCTACATAAGAACGACGTTCGAAATTACCAATGATTTTTCAGTGTGAGGTAGAACAGATTAGTCTGGTGGCAAAAGCGGGTTACTTAAAACACTGTCCTCTTAGGTTATATCAGTCATGCTCAAATCTTGTCAGAACAATGAAGAATTTTTATTGTAATATCAGGTCAATGTAGGTTCATTCGGGAACAGTTGGATCAATTTTGGTGCACGAATACCATTTCAGGTCCAGTCAGGCTCATCACATCAATTTCGGCCAAGTGGGGTCACATCTGGTCAGTTAATGGCAATTCAGATCATTCAGGGCCAAATAGATCCGTACAGCGCCATTCAGATTAGAGGAGGTCCATAAAGTTCAGAGCTAATCCATAATGGTCTTCCCATACACTCCGGTTCAGTCATATCAATTTATATTCAGTCTGGGCCATTCAGAACCATATAGGTCTACTCTGAATCCGTTGGTTTCGTCAAAAAATTATTCTGTGCTACTTTATAATTATGCAATCAGGCCCATCGGTTTAGTCACATAAGGCCAGAGTAATTTAAGCTCAGTTTTGCTCATTCTGGTCTAAACATTGTAATATGTGAAACTGAAGAGGATGAATACCTTACATTTTAATGAGAAGAAATGTCCCTGGCACAGTGTAAAAAAAGATCTAAGGGAAATACCTTACTGAATACATTTCAAAGAGGTTCAGGAACCATGGAGTGTATGCGCAGAGAATCCCGCTTTTTTCGATAACCAGGTTTCTAAAAATGTTAAAGAATTATCAAATAAGTATTGTTTGGCTGTACTTCTTCAGTTTAATATACACTGAAGTTTGACTATGAAGGTAGTTGCATAAGTGAAGATACAAGGTTAAACAAGAAATCTTATATAAGCAAGAAATATTACAGATGCAGCCTAAACTAGGCTATATATTCGGGTTTTGGTAGAGCTGATATACAGATTGATTGTTTTATGATTACATAAAACTTTTAAGACAATGCAGCCTTGACAAAAGAGGAAGCAAAATTAAGCCTAGTGACAGGATCTCCACTGACTGCAGTGTTCAGTGAAAACGGTGTGACCAACAAGGTGGTTAATATGACATGATATGATGCCGATGTGTTACTGGTACTGAAGTATGGTACTGAAACATGGACATTACTGAAGGGGCACGAGTCGGTCTCGAATGAGTGTGGATACAATCCTTCTCTGACAAAGAATAAATGATTGATTGAAAGCTCGCAGAGAATTTGTCCATTTCAAAGTAAAATGAAGCAATGCAAAGACAAAATCAAGACCTGTTCATTACGAGATCCTAGACATAATGTGCTTGCGAAAGTGGAGATCGCCTACAGACAGACAGAGGAAGACTCTTCCCGAGCTGGCCCGTTGTATTGTGAAATGTCGGAGAATACCAGATAATTACTGCATTACACAGATGGGCAAAAAGTGGAATAAGAATGCAGACAGAAGGGACTGCATGTCCGTCTTCAGTTAGGTCTGTTGACAGACTGATCAGAAATATAATGCGTACTATAATAACAACAGTAAGGAGAGTCTGGAATATCATCTAACACTAAGTACTTATGAGAAGTATTCAGGAATGTCCGTAAAAAGAGGGGTGTTTAAGAGATGGAAAAACTTTAAATCCATCTTATAAGAGCTCTTTTTAGCCAGCCACCGCAAAAGTGGGAGGTGTACTGCACGTTGCGCCAGTTTTAGAGAAGGAACGATATTGCTTTAACACATACATCCTCCGAAAACTGAGCAGGTAAATTCATGTGGTCAGACCCAAATCGAGTAACACAGACTTGGATCGATAACAAATGTGTAGGTATAATGTGAGAACGTAGCCACATGGAAAACTCATGAATGACAAAATGGATGTAAACTACAAAGTACTGGGGAAGGAAAAGAGGAATGTCATATACAGTTAAGAGGGCTATATCTGCAGAAGCTATTAAGATAAATGGAGCTGAAAAGAATATATCATTACAGTGAACTGGGATGAGGATATGGAGATTAATTTTTGCCCAAGCCACCCTGAATCAGCTACTGGGGTATGGTGTGTTCTGGCAAATGATACTAAGACACAAAAATCGTGATATATATTCGGCGTATGCTGTATGAACCAAGAAATTCAAAGGCTTGAGGCAATTAAGAGAGGTTTGGCGCATTTTCATTGGCCACTGAAATGCTAGATCCCCAACTTTCCTGTTAACCTTTTGCGGGTTTCTATACTTTCGCTTCTCAATTATTAGTTATTAGCCTGGGAATTTGAATACGATGATGATGATGATGATGATGATGATTCAGAAATTTGCTTATTATTAAACTCCTGATTTTCGATAAGAGGAGCTAGTGATATGTTATATTGCCAAGGCAATGTTGTTTGGACTGAACAGTACAGATTGCTGGAGTATATTGCACCATTTCGCCTATTGGCTGATTCCAACGGTACAAGAGGCTCCATCCCCAAACAGAATTTTCTCCTGCCTCGCAACTTCGTATATTATGATACCCAATTTCCATTTCTTCTGGTGGAGACATTTGTGGGGTCTCGCGGGGCAGCTCCACTAGACGAGACATAAAGTTAGGGGGGATGGTGCAGTGGGGCAGGGGGGACTCTATTTCTGCTCTATGAGCTTGCCTCTTTCCTTTGTCTTTCTGTAGGTGCATCTCTCTCTCTCTCTCTCTACTTACCTACCTACCTACCTACCTATCTAGATATCTATCTATCTATATCTATCTATCTATCTATCTATCTATCTATCTATATATATATATATATATATATATATATATATATATATATGTATATATATATATATTTTGTGAGTTTTACGCCAGCTCCCCCTTTTTTGGATAAGGGCTAAGGCGTTGCCCCTGGGTAGAGGACTTTGGTTTGGAGCGTGTAGCATTTTATGACCGGATGCCCTTCCTAATGTCTACCAATGACTCTTGGGTGGATTCGATCCTCCGACCCTTCGGTCAGAGCGGAGCGCTTTAACCAACTGAGCCACTGCTGTGTATATATATATATATATATATATATATATATATAGAGATATAGATATAGATATGAAGACAGGTATGTACGGACATCTATCTACTTATCTATCTATGTATATCAGTCTGTATTTTTATATCTGTGTGTGTGTGTGTGTGTGTGTGTGTGTGTGTGTGTGTGTGTGTGTGTGTGGTGTGTGTGTGTGTGTGTGTGTGTAAACTGAGAGTCCAACAAGCATTCATATATTGCAATGCGTGCAAGTCCCTTACGCTGCAAGTGAAATAGAACTTATATGTAATAAAAAAGAAAAAGAAAAATATTCCGCTTTTTGCAGACTGCGGCACCGATGCCTCACCAGGGGCCTGAGTGCTGCCAGGCACTATATTTTAGTGTTGCGCAGAAATAACACAAACTGTGTAACTTTTGCAGAGGGATACACGTTCGCTATATATACTCGGACAGAATATATAAAACACGTCATAAGCTGAATAGCAATTTTATTATAGCTAAGCACTAAAAATGGTCATTCCTTTTTTGCAAGAGTGTGCACCTCTTCTACATATATACAGTACATGGAAGATGATAATGATAATAATAATATTAATAATAATCTCTGTCTATCTATCTATTGCCAGACGCCTCAATCCCGTTTGGGGTGGCCACAAAAAATCGCCTCCACGTCGCCCTGTCCTCCGCCATTTCACTGTCCTGCTCCCAACTCACACCCCCCTCTCTCATATACCTCTCCACCCCATCCCTTCATCTCATCCTCTGCCTCCCCATCCCTCCTCCCCCCTGCACCTCACTCACATACACTCTCTTCGTCAGTCTCGCACCCTCCATCCTCTCCACATGGCCAAACCACCTCAGTGTGTTCCTCATAACGCTTCCTATCACATCAACATCCACACCACAACGCTTCTTTATATCCTCATTCGTCAGCCTGTCTCTTCATGTGACTCACAGGCTCCTCTTAAATAACTCATTTCCACTGCTCTCACTCTTGACTTGTGTCCTTGCAACAACGTCCAAGCTTCACTTCCATACGTTAGAGTTGGTATCACAATACTGTCATGTAGTAACTTTTTCACTTCCATGCGTACTTCCCTGTTTCTTATCACTGCTTTCAAAGAACCAGCAACTTTTCTTTCCTGCTGTACCCTTTCAAGTACTTCACCCTCCAAACCTCCATCCTTACTCATCACACTACCCAAGTACTTACTCGTACTCACATTTTCCAATTCCTCACCATACAACCTCGCTGTACATTCACTGACTTCACCTCTCTCAAAGATCATCACTTTACTCTTCCCTACATTCACCTTTAGATTCCGTTTCTTACACACTCTCCCAAACTCATCCACCAAGCCTTGCAGCTCCCCTTCGTCTTCATTCAACAACACAGTATCATATGCAAACAACAGTACAGGGAGTTTCCGAACACTATCCTCTCTCACCAGGGCCACTCCAACATCCACTACTCTACCTTGTACCTCTTTTATTACCCCATCCATGTACAGATTGAACAACCATGGAGACACATCCCTGTTTCAACCCAACCTTCAAAGAGAAAAACTCACTTACATCCACATGCACTGCAGCCTTAGCACCATCATACATACTCTTCACAGCATTCAACAACTTCCCATCTACTCCATATATTCTTAACACTTTACACAGTCCTTGTCTATCCACCCTGTCATATGCTTTCTCCAAATCCATGAAAGCCGCATACAACTTCTTTCCCTTCTCTAGAAACTTTTCCACTAAAGATCTAAGAATGAATATCTGATCTACACAACCTCTTCCCTTCCTAAAGCCTCCCTGTTCTTCTCCAACTAATTCCTCTGTTGTTTCCCTAACTCTGTCAATAAGTATCCTACCATACACTTTTCCTATTATACTAAGAAGACAAATGCCCCTATGATTACCTCGCACTTCTTTTTCCCCTTTTCCTTTGTACAAGGGAATAATTTTACCTGACTTCCAATCCTCCGGGACCCTACCTTCCTCCCAGGCCAATCTGCACATCTTCCACATCCATTCTACTACTATCTCTCCCCCATGCTTCAGCATTTCACCACGCACTCCCTCAATTCCAGGGGCTTTCCCCAATTTAACTTTCTTCACTGCTTCCACAACTTCTATCCTACTGATTTCTTCCTGTCTTCTCACCTCCCTCCTTCTCCCAGCCATTCCCCAGCCACTTATACTCGCATTACATCCATTCTATTTGTTCAACAGTTCCTTAAATTGTTCTCTACATCTGCTCACTTTTTCTCCCTTCTCCACTAGTAATCTACCATTTTTATCTTTCACTTCCCTGCTAACCTCACCTCCATCCTGTCTTACTCTCTTCACCTCTTTCCAGAACATTTTCTTACAGTCCCTCTACTTTACACTCAAATTCCTTCCAAGTTCCTCATCCACTCTCTTCTTACTCTCTCTTACTAATCTTTTCACCTCTCTCTTTCTTTCTGCATATAACTGTCTCTTCCGCCTCTCAGCTTCTTCCACGACCCTATTTCTCATCCATTCATTGTATGCTTTCTTCTTTTGTGCCAAAGCCTGTCTCACCTCTTCAGTCCACCACGCTGTTCTTTGCACCCCCCTCCGTCTTCTCTTCCTCCCACACACCACATCACATGCTGCACATACTTCTTCTGTATATATCCTGCACCCACCTTCCACTTCCCCCATCTGCTCCAATTCATATTTGCCCAATCGTTCCTCCACTTCTCTCTTATACTCTGTCTTTTTCTCATCCTCTTGTAACCTTTCCACTCTCCTTGCAACTACTCCTTCCTCTCGTCTTTCCCTTCTTCTATTCCTCCATCTTAATTGGATCCTAATAATAATAATAATAATAAAAGTCATTCACAGATGCATCAGAGCAAAACACCTCAGCAAAATTATGCATTTAGAAACTGCTAAATTCAGAATGACTTTGGTAAGAGATGTGGCAAACGAAGAAGGTGGCTGGACATGGAATGTGTAAGATGGCAGAATTTGAGAATTGCCGATGAAAAAAGAAATGAATGAGGGTATGTGTAGATGGGTGGTTAAACATGGAGGCTTCCTGTGCAGTATAAGGGTTATATTCCCTTTATAGCAATGCCGCCAGTGGAGAAGTTTCTATCTTCCAGTTATTAAATACCATCTCCGATGATAAACAGAGAATATCGAAGCCTTGGATTGTGATTAACTGAATATTTGGACATGTTCGCTGAGATTTTTTTTTTTTTTTTATTGTTCCCAGTTTTCATGTTTTATTTTTCTTTGCTATGGATCGTACCCATCCCATGTTGGATTATTATATATCCCTGGTGCCCTGCGTGATATGTGAGGATTATTTTTTGGCCACTTTTGAGCAAAAATGTTATAATTCTCTGCCATTAATTAGCTACACTTACATATGTTTTAATGACTGAACTATGACGGAGACAATTTTTGCCTGTAAGGTCCACCGCAACAGCCGCTAAGTAATGGCTGAGAATTGATCCAACGCTGATCTAATATAATTCTAATTCAAAATCAGCTAAAGAATGACATAGGTTCGGTGGTCAGCGTACGTTTCTCTCGTTCTAAAAGCCGGAACCCCAGCTGTGTGGACAGTTAAAATCTGCGCTAGTAGTATGTCCTTATTATGCCTGCAGATATTCCCACAACATCCATTCTACCCATGACATAATATACTAATTAAGACAAATATAAACATAGCCATGAGAACACCAGGACTTTCACATGTCAGTCTTCCTACAGCCACCCTTTCCCAACGTGAACTTCGCCAATATGCAGGCTTAAACTGAGGCAAGCACTCGTCCTCTGCGATAGGGTCCGTAGTCCTGTAGTATACCTATTCAATATCGGATAATATATAGATACTTACCTACCTACACACAGACACACACACACACACACACACACACACCTCTCTCTCTTTCTCTCTCTCTCTCTCTCTCTCTCTACTGCATATATATATATATATATATATATATATAGATAGATAGATAGATAGATAGATAGATAGATAGATAGATAGATAAATATAGATAGATAGATATAGATAGATAGATAAATATAGATAGATAGATAGATAGATTAGCCAACTCCATGCTACCCATATTGTTAGTCGCGTGTTCTTTCTTGTAGTTTTATAGGCTTGTATTCTTGTTTAGTTGTGCAAGCCACTTCTGCCCTTCAGAATTAACGATTCTGATCAAACCTGGACACAATGACCAACCTACGACATAATTGTGTCCTTATTGTTTTGGTTGCAAGGCAACAAATCATTCCCTAGCAACGGCCAAAAAAACCGCTTTATCACACTTTTCACGTTTTGAACTGTAGAAGCATTTCTAATGGGTGAAGAAAGCTCTGACGTCTTTAGGCGTAACCTTGAGGTAATTCCCAGTCGGACGTGTTCCACCCATTTTTTTTTCCCCCTTTCTCCTCTAGTTTTCGAGTGGCAACCATTCGAAGATTGGCCTCAGCATCCAAATCAGTCTTGTTTAATTATGGCAAGCACTTCTACCATTCAGAATTAACCGATTGCAATCATTCCAGGACACAATGACCAGCCTGTGACCTAGTTGTGTCTGCAAGCTACTGGTTGCCTCTTCATGGGGGTGGCGACCCTAGGTGACCCACCCAAAAGCATTAGGCATGGGTATTACTTTTTTTTTTCCAACTCAAGGACCAAAACTTTTTCCAAAGTGGTAGAGTCCATTCATGCCAGGTTATACTGATGCTGGGACGCCCAAGGGTCGGCCCCTACAGGGGGCTCTTTCCCCGCTCGTCTCACGCCAAAAGACAAAAGTTTTGAACCAAAGAACATGAAACACAGCATACTGACAGTTGTTCAACCTGGCCAGGTTTTGGGAAGGGTGGAACCATCGAGGGTCGCTCCTTATGGGGGTAGCGGGCGGTCCACGTGGGTCCATGCAAACCCATTATACACGGGCATACTTTTTGACATAGGAACACGAAATTTTGCATACTAGTAGGCGTTTACCCCAGGCACTTTTTAAACAGAGTGGAAACCACGTTAATCAACACTCACTAGCGAGGTGGGGGCATCGTCCAAAGGGAACAATGCCATACAGTATATATATATTTTTTTTAATGCGAGGAAGAAGGAACTAAATGCCATGAGCCCGCAGTAACAGTTCCCTCCAAGAGAAAAACAAAATACAATAGAGAGCCAAATTCAAGATCCGATTATTTTGAGATGCCTGGACACACTGCGTTTGAAAAACTGGAGATCATAGGCAGCAGGAAATACAGACAGAGGGAGACAGTTCCAGAGCTGACCTGTTGCATAAATGAAAGACTGGGAGTAACGGTTAACTCTTGCATTAGAGAGTTGGACAGAAAAGGGATGAGAGTTTGCTGCCAGACGGGTGCTACGCGCCCGTCGTAGAGGTGGAGGAATGCAAGCAGACAGTTCAGAGGAGCAGTGACCATTAAAGTAGCGATAGAAAAGAGATAAAGATGCAACAGTGCGGCGAAGAGACAGAGGTTGAAGGGAGTCAGTAAGAGGAGGAGAGTTAATGAGACGAAAAGCCTTTGACTCCACCCTATTGAGAAGAGCTGTATGTGGGGAGCCTCCCCACACATGAGAGTTCTACTCCACACAGGGGGGGATAAAACCCCTGTATAGAGTCAACAATTGTGCAGGGGTAAAGAAAGAGCGGAGTCGGCTTAGCACACCCAATCTCTTGGAAGCAGATTTAACAAGAGATGTAATATGATTTTTCCAAGATAAGTCCCGAGTAAATGAAACCCGAAGCATGTTCAAGGATGATGCAGGATTAAGCTGAATATTATTAAACATTAGTGGGTATACCTGTGGAAGATTTTGTCGGGTTGATAGGTGTAAGAACTGAGTCTCAGATGCATTAAAGACAACCATATTATTTTTACCCTAGTCAGAGATACGAGCCAAGTTAGACATTAGGTGTGCCATAGCCTCATCCCTTGTTTGTTGAAGTAACTGTTGAGATGGGCGTTGCGGGAACCGAATGGAAAGGTGAAGGGTGGAGTCATCAGCGTATGAGTGGATAGGGTTAGATGTACAGAGGACAGAGCCCTGAGGAACACCACTGTTGATAGATCTAGGAGAAGAACGATGGCCGTCTACAACAGCGGCTATAGAACGACCAGAAAGGAAACTAGCGATGAAGGCACAGATAGAAGGATAGAAACCGTAGGAGGACAGTTTGGAAATTAAAGATTTATGCCAGACTCGATCGAAAGCCTTTGAGATGTCAAGTGCAATGACAAAGCTTTCGCCAAAGTCCCGAAAGGAGGATGACCAGGAGTCTGAAAGGTAGGTGAGAAGATCGCCGGTGGAGCGTCCCTGACGGAACCGATACTGACGATCGGAAAGAAGGTTGTGATAGGAAAGATGCCTTAAAATGTTTCTATTAAGAATTGACTCGAAAACTTTTGAAATACAGGACGTTAAAGCAATTGGACGATAATTGGAGGGTTGGGAGTGGTCACCCTTCTTTGGGACTGGCTGAATGAGAGCAAACTTCCAGCAAGAAGGAAAGGTACAAGTTGACAGACAAAGGCGAAAGAGTTTGCCTAGGCAGGGTGTAAGCACAGAAGCACAGTTCTTGAGAACAACAGGAGGGACCCCATCAGGCCCATATGCCTTGTTAGTACTGAGGCCAGTGATGGCAGAAAATACATCAACTGAAGAAATTTTAATGTCAGCCATGAGGAAGTCAGAGGGGGGAAGTGATGGAGGAACAGCAACGGAATCGTTTAAGGTGGAATTGGAGGAGAAAGTCTGTGCGAAGAGATCTGCTTTATCAGTTGAAGAAATAGCTACAGAACCATCAGAGTAGAAAAGAGAAGGGAAGGATGATGAGGTAAAGTTGTTAGAAAGATTTTTGGCAAGGTGCCAGAATGAGCGGGAAGAATTCGAGTTGGAGAGTTGAGAGCATTTAGTATGGATGAAATTATTTTTAGTAGAGCGAAGAACAGACTTAGCACGATTCCGGGCAGAAACGTAAAGACGGTGTGATTCAGGGGTGGGTTGGCTCCGGTACCTTTTGTAGGCCTTCTCCTTGTTGCTGACAG
Source organism: Coenobita brevimanus (assembly GCF_032717465.1). Taxonomy (NCBI): domain Eukaryota; kingdom Metazoa; phylum Arthropoda; class Malacostraca; order Decapoda; family Coenobitidae; genus Coenobita; species Coenobita brevimanus. Next base: position 24,805,754 of record NC_137023.1, on the reverse strand, counting down.
CATTAGAACAAGCGTGATTAAACCAAGGCTTTCTTGCGTTAGTCAAAGGATATGAGAAAGGAATGTATGCTTCCATGCCCGAGAGAATAATTTCTGAAATGCGCAAGGCACACTCAGATGGCTCACGGCCATGGAAGCAATAATCATTCCAGGGAAAATCAAAGAAGTACTGCCTGAGGGCCTCCCAGTCCGCGGCTCCAAAATGCCATAGACGACGTTTCCCTGGAGGGTCCACAGGCCGTAACAGAGTGATAGGACAGGTTAAGGTAATAAGGTTGTGATCGGAGGAGCCCAACAGAGAGAAAAGATTAACAGAGTAAGCAGAAGGATTAGTTGTGAGGAAGAGGTCAAGTATGTTGGAGCTCTCTCCAAGGCGGTCAGGGATACGGGTTGGGTGCTGTACAAGCTGCTCTAGGTCATTAAGGATAGAAAAGATGTAGGCTTGTTCACCAGGTGGATCCGTGAAAGGAGAGGAGAGCCAAAGGTGGTGGTGAACATTGAAATCTCGAAGAATGGAGATTTCAGAGAAAGGAGAAATGGACAGAATGTGTTCCATCGTAGAAGTAAGATAGTCGAAGAATTTTTGATAGTAGAATTAGGGGATAAGTAAACAGCACAGATATATTTAGTCAGAGAATGACAGGAAAGCCGAAGCCAGAGTGTGGAGAATTCAGAAGAATCAAGTTCAGGAACACGAGAGCAAGATAAGTCGTTGCGTATGTATACACAACAGCCACCTTTAGCTTTGAAATGAGTATAGAGAATGTAGGAGGATACAGAAAAGGGTTTGCTGTCAGTTGCCTCAGACAGCTGAGTCTCTGTTAGAAAAAGAAGGTGTGATTTAGAGCAGAAGAGGTGGTGCTCAACAGAGCGAAAGTTAGATGAAAGGCCGCGAATGTTGCAGAAATGAAGAAGAAGAGAGTCAGACAGTGGTTCCAGGCACCTCGAGTCATCACCGGGAGAGGGGCAGATGGCGGGGGCATTTATGTTCCCCCCCCCTGGGGACTCCGAGGCTTGGTGAATCGACGCCATTGTGGTGAATTTTGAATAGGAAGTGTAGTGTGTACTGTGCATGTAGTTTGGTGAAGATAGTTAGAGAAATATATATATATATATATATATATATATATATATATATATCATCATCATCATCATCACCATAATCCGGACCTCCTTTCCCACCCTAGGGCAGGGTGAGGAGTAGCAATATTCAGACAAAGTTTGCCCAGTTCAATGGGCCATGCTTCCATTCAATCATCATTCAAGCCCACGAAATCCTGTCTACATCAGATAGGTCTCCCAAAAATTTCACCACGTCCTGTAGCTTTCACATATACCTGTCTGATAGAGTCAACCCGAACTCAGTCACGTTATAAAGGGGTGCCAAATCCCTTGTTATTCGCTTCGCAAAAAATTCATCCAGCCAGCTCGGTCTCTTGTCAGTCCCTTAGCCTCACCAACTTCCAAACATCTCTTCCTCACACACTCATACACCATACCCCTCCACCTCCTTGGCCTACCTCGCCTCCTCCCTCCTTCAAATTCGCTCAGATATACCTTTTATCACTACTCTGTGGTCATCCTTTCTCTCCATATGACCAAACGATCTCGGTACACTTTTCGGTTTTGGTGTCCTCAGACATGCTCTCTCCGCATCTTTATCGAATCACCTTATTCAGTATCCTATCCACTCTCTGTATTCCACATACATTCTTCAACAGTCCCACCTCCACTGCTCTTACTCTTGACAGTTCATTATAGTCCCATATCCGTATGTTAACGTTGGCACTAACACTCCTTCATGTAAGCCTCGTGCAGCTGCAACACTCAAGCCTCTGTTTTTTTATCAAGGCCTTCATAGCACCAGCTATTTTTCTTCCTTGTGTCAATCTTCATTTCTTTAGCACATTTTTCTCTCTTTTCTATCACTGTACCCCGGTATTTGAACTCTCTCACAAATTCCAGTCTCACTCCATTCACTGTACTGTAACATCACACTGGGAGTCACCTCTCTCAATAAGCATCACTTTACTCTTTTCTACATTTACTCTCAAGGCACGGCGTTCACAGACATCTACAAAACTCTGCACTCTTCTACCAAGCTCTACCCCAGTATTTGCAAGTAGTACCGGTACTGCATCATCAGCATACAATAAATTGGAGATATTCCATCCATCACTATTCATTACCAACGCCATCCCTCTCTCCATTAAACATGTTTTTATTTCTCTCATCACCTCATCCACTTATATATCGAACAACGATTGGGACATTACACAGCCTCGTCGCACACCCACACTGATTCTGAACCAATCACTTAGATGCCCATTTAGCCTTACACATGCCTCATTACCATTATAAAACTCATGACAGCACCGAACAGCATACCATCTACACCGTACATGCGCAAAACCATCCACAGTCCTTCTTTGTCTGCTCTGTCGTATGCTTTTTCCAGATCCACAAATGCCATAAACTCCTTATAGGCCTTCTCACACGCCTTTTCCATTATCTCTCTTACTGCAATTATTTGATTCATACATCCTTTGCCACTCTTAAGCCACCCTGTTAGTCACTCACTAGGACTTCTGATATCTCTCTTACTTTCGCTATAATAATGCTTCCATATATCTTTCCTACCACACTCAATAGACTTGCGCCACGATAACTCTTGCACTCACTTCGCTCACCTTTATTTTTGTACAGGGGTACAATCACTGTCTTTTTCCACTCTACTGGCACAATTTCACTCATTCATGCCTTTTTACATATCTCCAACAAGCACTTCATTCCGCTCTCTCCACAACACTTAATCATATCTGCATACACCTCATCAACCCTAGCTGCTCTCATATTTTTCATCCGCTTCACAAAGTTCCGCACATCCGCCAGTGTCACGTTTCGTGGGACTGCACTCCTCTGTAAACCCCCAAAACCAATCATGTAAACAACCGCTTTGCTCTCTCCATTCCCATCAGACTTTCAAAATATTCTTTCCATCTGATCCTTACTTCATCCCAGTGGGTTTGTAATTTACCATTTACATCCTTTACACTTTCACATTCCTATCTACTGTCATTTCTACATTTCCTCACCATTTTTCAGAATACCATCGTATTTTCAGAGTAATTTGCATTCATTTTTCTTACTATATCATGATTTACGTCTTTCTTTTTCCTCTTCACTAGTCTCTTTACGTGCTTCTTGATTTCAATATATTAATTACTTATTTAAACTGAACCCCTGTTCTGTATCCAGTCTAGCCACATCTTCCTCTTTTCCTCCACTGCTTTTTTAACCTCTTCATCTCACCATGCCGTATCTTTTTCTTTGTTGTTACTCTTGCCACACCATACATTGCTTCAGCATTCCTAACTAAGCAATCCCTGTGTACAGTCCACAAGCCGTCCAGCTCCATTTCAGTCCATTTCACTGATTCTAACTCTTCCCCTACTTTGGCCCAGTATTCATCTGCTATTTCTTTTATCCTCAGCTTCTCGACTTTCAGTCTCTCTTCCTGACAGCTCCTCTCTCTTGGTCCACCTCACACCTCTCAGCTTAATCTTCCATACCACAGTCATATGATCTGACAAACCTCCACATCTTCCTCTCGCTGCCCTCGTATCAGCAACACTTCCCAGCATCGATTTCTCTACGAGCATGTAATCACTCAGACTCCTTTCAGCATGATAGCCATTCCCTCTATACTACGTATATTTATGTGCATCTTTGTTTTCAAAATAAGACCTACAAATGCACAACCTCCTTTCCTGACACATGTCCTTCAGTTGCTTTCAATTACCATTATCTCCTGGTACTCCATAATTACCCGTTATATGATTCACAGGACCAGTGCATACTCTACCATTCATATCGCCCATTACAATCGCTTTATAGCTCCTGGGCATTTCTTTTTCTACTTCATCCAGTTCAACCCACCTTCTGTCTTTCTCTGTCTCACTCCTGTCATCACACGCTGCAAACGAAAACTGCCACTTTCACCTTCTCAAACTTGAACTTGACATACATACATCTCGAGCTGACACATTTGTAATCTATCGTTCCATTCTGCCACACCTCATTCATCAACAAAGCAGCTCCTTCCTTGTATCTTCCCCGCCCATTCATGCCCGATCTTAAGTTCTTTACACCTCCCCACTCCTCCACTTCACACCCTTTCATCTTACTTTCCTACACTGCCATATTTTAGTTTTGTTACAGTCGATTTTATTTATCATAGAAGAGACTTTTCTAACATGGTGGGAGAGGTATGTTTTTTATTAAGTTTTTCAGTACTGCAGCCTGGCACGACAAATTATACACACACACACACACACACACACACACACACACATATATATATATATATATATATATATATATATATATATATTTGTGTGTGTGTGTGTGTGTGTGTGTGTGTGTGTGTGTGTGTATACAACAGTATATGCCAGGAGAGAGAGAGAGAGAGAGAGAGAGAGAGAGAGAGAGAGAGAGAGCAAAATTGGTCAATAAAGAAGAATTTTATCCCATAATACCAGTGATTTTTCGGAATTTTTGCTAAATATATCAACCTACAGTGCCAATTTGAGGCCTGATTTTTTTACTTTTGACATTTTCCTGTATGTGCCGAGCTCAGAGGAACCTGAGTATCATTGGTTAATAAATAAGAATTTTATCCCAGGTTTACCGGTGAGTTTTGTAAAATTTACACCTCATACTGAATTTTTACACACTCATATAGTACGATGAAATATGTACTTGATCATATAGTGCTAAATATGAATGAACCAATGGACCAGTAGAAAACTGACCAAAAAAGTACGTGGCCACTTCCGCTCGCTTCGGTCGCTCAAGTGACCAGCAGACGATGTGCTTGACATAGCAGGGTGTCACGGAACTGAAAGAATTAATAACAGATATACCCATCCCGTCATGTTAGAAAAGTCTCCCCTATGATTCATAATATCGCCTGTAATAAAACTAAACTGTCCTTCGACGAGTGTGTTAAGCAAATAAAAACTTGATAACGAATGTTGGTAGCTGATAGTGCTACGACAATGTATATAAATTACCTTAACGTGAATGTGGGTACGACTGCTGATGCTAACAGTGTTGGCATTTCTCAGATGATTAACGATAGGATTGGTCAAATTCTTGAGTGTCTGTTGTCGGACTGAACTGAAACAGTATTTTAATCAATGCAAAACAGCTCCGATCACACTAAGAAATTTGTATTATTGAGGTAGGTGATTGATACGTAGTTATATGATATTTTACTACTAATTCATAACAGAAAACTGGGTTTCTTGTGAAATATTAACTTTCTGACTTGTCCCCAACTGCCTACCTACTTCAGTTGGACGTTCAAAATCTTTACTCCTGCTACCAACAGATGCTGTTATGCAGCTTGGGGTGAACCTGTGCACAGTGAAAAAGTTAAAAGCAAAATCTCCGTTAACACCGTCTAGACAGTGATGCCTCACATCCTCTTCTTTCAACCGATAGCCAATTCTAAGTAGCTTCGGAGAGACATTCATAGAGTTAGGCTAAGTTCAGTATTAATGTATAGCATCGGGAGTATAAAATACTATTATATTGTGAGTAAGTGTCATATATGCTACTAAATATGCTGTCAGTTCATGACGGTAAACTAGCATGAGGCTCTAGCCTGGCACGACAAATCATATGAGAGATACACAAGGTACATTGATTTCAATGTATTCTCTCCAATTAACCAGGTCTTTTTGGTTGATAGTCTAAATGTAGTGAAGAGTCAGAACTAAATGTGATAAAGAACACACACACACACACACACACACACACACACACACACACACACACAATTTCAGCACACAAACAAGCACGCTTACCAACACAGAAGGAAACCACTGCAATAAGCCTTGATTTAGCACGTGATAAAATCCTGCAATATTCGAGCATTTGCAAGGAATTGCTATTCTTCCCTTGATGCAAGAATGGCAACAAGTAGCAGATGATAATGGGAGAGAATTTTGGTACAATAGTTAATGTGGCTGGACATGAATGCGCACCACAGCATATATAATGTTAAGCATTAATTATAAACGTTACCTGATTTATCAAGCGTTCAGACTGATGAGGATACACACACAAAAATTTAATACTGTTTATCATCATTATGGCTCCACCGCTTAGGTATAATAAACACCTCTGCTAATGCCATAACGCCAGACGTGAATGCAACATACGTAGCACACCCCACCTGAGATATTAGGTAGTAGTGTCTGTATATCAGATAACTTGTGAGGCTTGCATGGGATCAGTGCTATGTTGGTCAGTAGTACGTGGGTAACTGGACCTTGGGAACAAATTATCTAGCTTGTGTCCAGAGTCCGATGTATGGAAAAGAAAAAGCAGCGCGGCTGTGTTTTCTACAGTCCAAAATTTTGATAAAAATCTCTAGGGTTCATGTCGACTTAACAACGTTCGTTAGAAAATGTGGATGGTACGACACTGCCAATACTGTAACTGCCATAACTTAATCCGTGTTTTCTTAGTGCTGTACCTTTCCTTTCCCAGTCTGATTAATAACTATTAGACCATACACGAGTTGTATGTACTGTAAATCCAGTCGTAACAACTCACATGATGATGACTTTACCCTTCAGTTCTCGACACGCATCTCACAGCTGTCGCAACAACAATCGTTAAAATAATCACGGAATGAGGCCTTGGCACACCAATCTTTTGATCTGATTTTCCATTAAGGTGGGCATTCTCTTCTCATCACAGAGGACACGCACCACCCGTCTAGCTACACACCCTCATCTCTTCTGTCCAACTCATGAATGAAGGATTCAACCAAAAGTCCTGGATGAAACTGATCAACTCTGGATCTGACTTCCTGAGTGTGTCTATTCCACTGGCTAGATTATCAAGTCCTTCCAAAGGCAATATGCCATGGCATCTTTTAACAGACTAGTCATTGCTCTGGTTTTATTTTTCTGCAATTATATTTGAAAGAGACGGGTTTCACTGGCTCTAAGCACCGAGTTCCTTCTCTGCTCCATAGCTTACACACAACCGTTCAAATCCTTTAGAGATAACTGATTTATTCTTATTCTTATTCTTATTCTTATTATTATTATTATTGCGGTTGTTGTTGCTGTTGCCGGTGCTGCTGCTGTTGTTGTTGTTATTGCTGCTGCTGCTGCTACTGCTGTTGCAATATGTGGCCAAAGGCAAATGCCAGCATACCATCCTTAAATGTCCTAGGCATAAGAAGCCTGCCCTCAAGCACACCGATATTACAAAAGCACGAACTACGTCGACAGCTGTTCCGAGTCTGCAATTTCGTGTGAAAATGCATACACAGATTCTGTATAAAATATTTAAATATATAACAAGAGAGAGAGAGAGAGAGAGAGAGAGAGAGAGAAAGAGTGGAAATAAAGTATATGTTCAGTTTCTTCCTGTACATTCAGAAGAAAAACGGAAACTGCATATCTCAGTCCTGGTATGTTTATGCCGATTTCGTTGAAATTCATTTTTTTTTTTTTTTTAATGCGAGGAGGAAGGAACCAGAGGCTGAGCCCACAATAACAGTTCCTTCCAAGAAAACAAAAATACAAAAAAGAGCCAAATTCAAGATCCGTTCATTTCGAGATGCCTAGGCACACTGCGTTTGAAAGACTGGAGATCTTAGGAAGTAAGAAATACAGAAAGAGGGAAACAGTTCCAGAGTTGACCTGTTGCATAAATGAAGGACTGGGTGTAACGGTTAACTCTTGCATTAGAGAGTTTGCCAGAAAAGGGATGAGAGTTTGTTGCTAGACAGGTACTACGCACTCGTCGTAGAGGTTGAGGGATGCAAGCAGACAATTCAGAGGAACAGTGAAATTGAAGTGTTGATAGAAAAGTGATACACAGGCAACAGTGCGGCTAAGAGACAGAGGTTGAAGGGAGCCAGTAAGAGCTGATGGCATGAAAAGCCTTTGACTCCACCCTATTGAGAAGAGCTGTATGAGGGGAGCCTCCCCATACATGAGAGTTGTACTCTAAACAGGAGCGAATAAAACCAATGTATAAAGTCAACAACTGTACAGGGGTCAAGAAGGCACAGAGTCGGCTTAGCATACCTAAGCTCTTGGAAGCAAATTTTACAAGAGATGCAATATGATCTTTCCAAGATAAGTCCCGATTGAATAAAACCCCAAGCATGTTCAAGGATGACGCAAGATTGAGCTGGATATTATTAAACATTAGTGGGTACTCCTGTGAAAGTTGTCGGGTTGATAGGTGTAAAAACTGAGTCTTTGACGCATTAAAAACAACCAGATTATTTTTGCCCCATTCAGAGATATGGGCCAAGTCAGACATTAGGTGTGCCATAGCCTCATCCCTTGTTTGTAACTGCCGAGATGGATGTTGCAGAAACCGAATGGCAAGGTGAAGGGTGGAATCATCAGCGTATGAGTGGATAGGGTTAGATGTACAGCTTAGATCATTGATGAATAACAGAAAGAGAGCTAGTGACAGGACAGAGCCCTGAGGAACTGCACTGTTAATAGATCTAGGAGAAGAACGATGACCGACTGCAACAGCAACTATAGAACGACCAGAAAGGATGCTATGGATGAAGGCACAGATAGAAGGATGAAACCGTTAGAGGGCAGTTTGGAAATTAAAGATTTTTGCCAGACTCGAGCGAAAGCCTTTGAAATGTCAAGTGCAATGGCAAAGTTTTCGCCAAAGTCCCGAAAGAAGGATGATCAGGAGTCTGAAAGGTAGGTGAGAAGATCGCCAGTGGAGCGTCCCTGATGGAACCCATACTGACGATCAGAAAGAAGGTTGTGATGGGAAAGATGCTTTAAAATTTTTCAGTTAAGAACAGACTCGAAAATTTTTGAGACACAGGATGTTAAAGCAATTGGACGATAGTTAGAGGGTTGGGAATGGTCACCCTTCTTTGGGACTGGCTGAATGAGAGCAAAGCTCTAGTAAGAAGGAAACGTACAAGTTCACAGACAAACGCGAAAGAGTTTACCTAGGCAGGGTGTAAGCACAGAAGCACAATTCTTGAGGACAACAGGAGGGACTCCATCAGGCCCATATGCCTTGTTAGTACTGAGGCCAGTGATGGCAGAAAATACATCAGCTGAAGAAATTTTTATGTCAGCAATAAGGAATTCAGAGGAGGGAAGTGATGGAGGAACAGCACAGGAATCGTCTAAGATGGAATTGGAGGAGAAAGTCTGAGTGAAGAGATCTGCACTATCAGTAGATGAAATAGCTACAGAGCCATCAGAGTAGAAAAGAGGAGGGAAGAATGATGAGGTAAAGTTGTTAGAAAGGTTGTTGGCAAGGTGCCAGAAGGATCGGGAAATTCTCGTATTTCTGATCGTTTTTATTTTGGGAAGAGGGGCTGATCCACCATGAATCATTGGGAGGATCATGCTCTCCAAATATCACATAACAGATGAGAGTCCATTGTACAACATCTATCTATCTATCTATTGCCAGACGCCTCAATCCCGTTTGGGGTGGCCACAAACAAATCGCCTCCAAGTCGCCCTGTCCCCCGCCATTTCACTCCCCTGCTCCCAGCTCACACCCCCCTCTCTCATATACCTCTCCACCCCATCTCTCCATCTCATCCTCGGCCTTCCCCTCCCTCTTTCCCCCTCCACCTCACTCACATACACTCTCTTCGTCAGTCTTTGACCCTCCATCCTCTCCACATGGCCAAACCACCTCAGTGTGTTCCTCATAACGCTTCCTATCACATCCACATCAACACCACAACGCTCCTTTATATTCTCATTCGTCAGCCTGTCTCTCCATGTGACTCCACAGGCTCCTCTTAAATAACTCATTTCCACGGCTCTCACTCTTGACTTGTGTCCTTCCAACAACGTCCAAGCTTCACTTCCGTACGTTAGAGTTGGTATCACAATACTGTCATGTAGTAACTTTTTCACTTCCATGCTCACTTCCCTGTTTCTTATCACTGCTTTCAAATCAAAGCCATGTCTGCAATCCTCTTGCAAATTCTTAAAGTTTAAAGTTTCCTGAGGAAGGTGAGAGCCCACAAAAATCATGGTTGGAAAACTGTACGTAGTGGAAGACTTTCCCAGTAACCAAACGAACCTACCTGGGATATGGCATTCATATCTCTCCCCGACTTCTAATCACCTTTATTTGTTTTATATCGCACTGTGGAGCAGAGTCCATTTTACAACATGTACTAAGGTATCAAAGCTACATCTGTCCTCTTTCCTCCATTTTTGAGAATTTTTTGTTTGCTGAGTGGGCTAACCCCCTTAAAATATAATGGTTTGATAACTGTATTTAGGGGAAGACCTTCCCAGTAACCTAAAGAACACACATGGGGTGTTTTCTCCATATATTTCTTCTATTCCTGTTTTTTTTTTTTTTTTTAAGGGGTGACCGATGTCCCAAGAATCACGGTGAGAGAGTCATGCTTCCCAGATATCGATGTGCAGTTCCTTCTTGAGCATTCAGAAGAAACATGCAAACTGCATACCAAATCCTGCATTATGTCTGCTGATTTCGTTGAACCCCATATGTTCACTTTCTCCTACTTCTGATCGTCTTTATGTTCGGGAGGGGGCTGAACCCTTCAAGAATCACTGGGGGTTCACACTCTAAATATCGCATTACGGATCAGAGAATATTGTGCAACATGTACTAAGATATCAAAACCACATCTGCAATCTTTTCACTATTTCTGAGAATTTTATATTAGGTAAGGAGTGGGGCTAACCCTCTTGAAAGCCAGGGATGGAAAACTATATATATATATATATATATATATATATATATATATATATATATATATAGATAGATAGATAGATAGATAGACAGATAGATAGATAGATATATATATATATATATATATAGATAGATAGATATATATAGATATAGATATATATAGATAGATAGATAGATGGATAGATAGATATATAGATAGATATAGATATAGATATATATGATATAGATAGACAGATAGATAGATATAGATAGATAGATATAGATATAGATATATATATACATATATATATATATATATATATATATATATATATATATATATATATATATATATATATATATATATATATATCATAAATAACAGAAGGGAGGAAGAAAAAACAAATGAGTAAAAACAAAATAATCCATACATCAGATTACTGGTGTCCTCTGTTCATAAAATATCTGTAACAGTTAGACTTGAACAGTTGTGGGTTGAAATTTGGAGGAAAACAACTCTGGGGAAGCGAGTTCCAGAGAGATGCAGTTCGGGGAATGAAAGAATTCTGATAGGCAGAAGTTCTGCAATATGGTTGAGTGACATTCCAGTCATGAGCGCTACCAGATGCCCGTGTAGCACGAGGGAAGGCATGGAGAGGTGGCACCAAGGACGCAACTTCGTCTGAGCATTTGCCAAAAAAATATCTGTAAAATAATGCAAGGGAGGCAACATTCCTTCTTACTTGCAGGGGAGGTGGTTTATGTGTAATGGCAGGGTTGTTAATGATTCTAACAGCTTTATTCTGAATTTTGTCTAGTTGTCTTAATGCAACCTCTCCACAACCATTCCACAAGGGTGAGCAATATTCAAGCTGAGAGCGCACATGACTCTTATAAATTTTAGCTAACTGCTCATCGGCGAAGAAGTTACGGACTCTGTACAATGATCTAAGTTTCTTTGAGGCGGTTTTAGCAAGTGATCTGACATGAGAGGTCCAGCTGAGGGCACTGTTAAGTGAGATGCCAAGAATTTCAATACTTTTGGAGATGGGAATATTAGTAGCACTGAAGGTAATGTACTAATCTGGCAATATCTGTCTATTAGTAAATGGTATATATTTAGTTTTACTAGCATTAAAAGAGATAAGGTTGTTTTGTCCCCATTCACTGATTGTAGATAGATCTTGATTTATGGAGATGGCTGTACTGAGTTGAGAGGTAGAGATATTAGACTTTGTGGAAGACCTTCCCAGTAACCAAACGAACTCACCTGGGAAGTTTCACTCATATAATTTTATTTCCATCATTTCTGATCGTTTTAATTTTGGGGAGGGGGCTGACTCCCCAAGAACTGCTGAGGGAGTCACGCTCCTGAAATGTCGTCTTAAGGATGAGAGTCTACTTTACTACGTACTAAGATATCAAAGTCACATCTGTCTCCCTACCTTTATTTTGTATCCTTTATATGTTTTGGAGGGGGGGCTGACCCCCTACAATATTACAGTGACAAATTTTATATATTGGAGGACATCATCAAGTAGCCAACCAAACTGACCACGTTTTGTTGACATCCATCTGCTTACTCTCACTTATCTCTTATTTTAATTTTGAGGAGAGAGGCTGACCTCATAAGAATCATTTGGGGTGTCTCACTCCCTAAATATCGCATTACGAATAAGAGTCCATTGCACAGTATGTTCTACGGTATCAAAGCCATATCCGCCTTCCTTTCATTGTTTCTAAGAATTTTTAATTTGGCTAGAGGGACTGACACCCCCTCCCTTAAAAATCATGGTTGGAAAATTCAATATAGTAGAAACCCATTCCAGAAACCCGACGAACTCACCTGAGAAGATTCGTTCAAATCCGCCTGCACAATTTCCAGTATTTCTGATTATATTTTTTTATTCTATTTTTGATAGTGGGGCTGACCCCCCAAGAATCGTAGTGGGACTGATCCCACAAGAATCGTTGGAGATTCACGCTCCCCAAATAGCTCATTACAGACATAACTTGATTGTGCAACATATACTACGATATCAATGCAGTATCTGCCTTCCTTTCATCATTTCTTAAATTTTAATATTTGGCCAAGGGAGCTGACCCCAAAAACAATCATGGTTGAAAAATTGTACATAATGGACGACCCTTCCAGTAATCCGACGAACTCACCTGGGAAGTTTCATTCAAAAACCATAAAACATCCTAAGAAGAGTTAAAGAGCGCGCGCGCGCGCGCACACACACACACACACACACACACACACACACACACACACACACACACACACACACACACACACACACACACACACACACACACACAGCCTGAGTATAGCGCTACGGTATAGGTCAAGTTGCCGAAGACGATACCATTCTGTTCCGCAGGATTGTTAATCAAATCATTCTCTGAGGTTTTATTTCACAATCAGTCGTACAGGAAAAAAATGGCAACAGGTTCTTGGTGCTTTTCAGGCAATTTGTTATGGAGGATGCTAAAACTATGATTTCTAACAGTCAGAGTAAGGATACTAACTTAACAGGTCTCCTTTCATCCATCTATTCCTCCAGCTAAGGCCGGAATGAAAAAAATGAGAAAGACCTCCATGAAGTACAGAAAGAAATCAATCAGGGAAATATCGTAGGTGAAGATGTATATTACCCTAATGTTACTTTTGTCTACGGATTAAGATAGCACAAAATACAGTGACAGTGCAGACGAGCGTTGCAACGCTGCTCTATGCTCCTGTGTGTGGGGGTGTGAATGAGAAAGCAACACCTTTTTTTAATTACTAAGCACTGAATACTGTTACCATGAGATTACAAGCCAGATATTTATTCAAGCGACTGTAAGTACTAGTACTAGAAATAAAAGAATACATCTGATGAAATAAATGAAAATGTTAGGATGGCAGTGCACCAAAAAGCATCGGACCAAAGTCGAGACAAAAGAGGAGCAACTAAATCCATCCCTACACATTTTAACGGCATACTTTTGTGCATTACATGACTGATTGACCGTTATACCATTACCATGACAGTTTTCGGGTACACCTATGTTACATAATAAAGACACGTACTAGTTTAATTAAGTGTGGCTCTGAAGCTCCCTCATCTAGAACTTGTGTATATATTCAGAACAATCTTTGCGCGAGTTCCTTATCTCACTTTATACATATATATATATATATATATATATATATATATGTGTGTGTGTGTGTGTGTGTGTGTGTGTGTGTGTGTATTCCTTCCTTTTCCTTCACTACATACTCAAGTTTTTCCCACATTCATTCCTACAGTTTTTCATTTCTTTCCTCAAATGTTTCAAGTTATCAGAAAAACGTGCAATAAGTTTTATTTCAGACTCTTCATTCATTCCTTTCTTCTTCCTTTTAATTATTCTCTTTGAAAAACACGCTTGTGGCTACCATCCTGTTTTCTCATTCTTTTCTTTTCCCTGCTGTTCCAACTATTCTTTCTGTTTCCGCATCCTACCATATCGTTCTCCTCTTAGTACCTGTCGTTATTGCAACAATACACACAACTGTCCCACTTCCAACCAAGAACTGTATATTTTCATCAAATTTTCCTCATCTATCCATTCCACTTCATTCACCTTAACTCCTCTATTTTTCATTTTGTTTGTTTATTACCTTCTTCTTCATACTGTTTTGATTTCTTAGGTTTTCACTGCCATACTCTCCTTCAAATACAAACTATTTTTTTTTTTCTCATTTTAAATATGATGCTTTGAAGGAGTAATTTGGGGGAATAAGTTGACTCTACCCTTACCTCACGTGTATAAAGCTGAACTAGTGACTCCATTGCATGAGAAACAACATAGGAGTTGCAAAATTTGAAGAGACGCGTTAAAACAATTCATTTTGTAGTGCTCTAAAATATATTTTATCAACGAACAACAAACACTGTAATTAAATGTGTTTGTCAGACCCACAGGAGCGGCAAAATATAGAATTGGTCCTAACTGCGTCCTTCCCTTCCTCCCACCCTCACCCACTCTTCATTCATTCCTTTCTTCTTCCTTTTAATTATTCTCTTTGAAAAACACGCTTGTGGCTACCATCCTGTTTTCTCACTTGGACCATGTTTCAGGCAAGGTCAGACGCCAGAGGGCCGCCACCCAGCAAGGGGGGGACGCCCCCACGGCGTCAAACCCCAAATAAACCGCTTGTCAGGACCAGATTTTTTACCTTGAACACGAATTTTTGCGTAGCGGTAGAGCTTCAGTCGTACCATGCTATAGCCATGGTGAGGCCCATGAGGTCCGTCCCCACAGAACTCAGTCAAAGTCGTTATGCAGGGGCAAAAATTTAACCGAAGTACTTGAATTTCGAATATTAACAAATGTTCACCCTGGCCACGTTTTGGTATGGGTGAAACAAATGATGGGGGCCACTCATGGGGGATGAGGCGGCCCCCGTGGGTCCCAGCAAAGCCTTTATGCATGACTATAGATTTTAAGCTTGGAACCAGAAATTTAGCATAATGGTAGGTGCTTACCCAGGCCACATTTTGGCTGGGCAAGACTCCCGGTAACAACGTTCCACAGACGGGGGAAGCGTTCCCCAAGAAGAACCATGTTTTTTTCTTTCCTTTTTTTTTTCCTTAAGAACATAAACTTTTGTACGATGGTACATGTTTACTGGGCCCACGTTTTAGACAGGGTGAGACCCTCAAAAACTCCCCCTCTCCCTCCTAAGGTAGGGGTGACCCCGGGATGTCTTGACCACAGCCTTGATGCATGGCCATGGTTTTTAGCAGAAGAATACGAAGTTTAGCATACTATACTCGATTTTTTTCCAGCTGATGATCCACTTTCGTGAATGTGGCACCTGTGCACTCCTGCCGCGTGATTGGTTAATTTCAGTTTCATACCTGAAGTATCATATTTACAAAAAAACAATTGTACCTAATATTCCAATTCTCATAAATGCTGGTTTGCATTGTCATTGTACTATACTAACAGATATGAAACGAGTATGTATTTGTGCTTCACCCAAACGGACAACGAATTTGAACTGAAATATTTATTGTTGTAAAAGTTACAGAGTTGTTGCATCTCCCTACATTTTTTTTTTTTTTTTCAAATAAACGCATTTGGCTGGGTATATGCAAATAAAAGCTATCTTAATACTTGGGCACTGGTTACATTAGATAATAGCATCATTCTAAGTAAATTAGCGGTTTTGTCAGTGGTAAAGTGGTGGAAGTGGGGAGGCGAATGGAACAGTCGCTACAGAGGAGAGGAGGGGACACGAGAGACGGCCAGGCGGGAAAAACAAGTTGTCTCGTCTCGCAAGATGTCAGACTTTATTATGGATCATACCTATACTATTGCTTCAATACCTTCGCCCATATTATCAGTCAGTATATACATCTCTAATATATATATAGATAGATAGATAGATAGATAGATAGATAGATAGATAGATAGATAGACAGATATATATATATATATATATATAGATAGATAGATAGATAGACAGATAGATATAGATATATAGATAGATAGATACATATATATAAATATATAATATATATATATATATATATATATATATATATATTCATTTATTTATTTATTAGGGATGCAACAACTCTGTACCTATTACAACAATAATTATTTCATTTCAAATTCAAGTTCCTCAAATTCATTGTCCGTTTGGGTGAAACACAAATACATACTCGTTTAATGTCTGTATAGTACAATAACAATGCAAAACAGCATTTAGGAGAATTGGAATATTAGGTACAACTGTTTTTTGTAAATATGATACTTCAGGTATGAAATTGAATCCAACCAATCACACAGCAGGCGTGCGCAGGTGCCACATTCACGAAAGTGGATCATCATCTGGAAAAAAAATCGAGTATAGTAGACGTTCACCCCGGCCACATTTTAGGCAGGATGGAATCCTGGACTGCCGCCAGTCATGGGAGGCCTTCCCCATGGCTAATAACGCCATGGTTTTTAGTAGGCACACTAAAATTTGTACATTAGAAAATTTTCACCCGGGCTAGAGTATATAAAGGAAGGGATCCCCGGGATTTGCTCCACCACCTCATCCGTAAGTAATTATTTCTTTCCTCTTACACTATTGCAGGGGTGCATATGACGAAGGTGTCCCTTGTCTTCTTGTTACTAACACTCTTAGACTTTTATAACTTACCCTCAGCTGAACAAAAACTGTCTGGCTTTAGCAGGAATTTAATACTAGAGTTGTCACCACCATGGAATAGCAAATGTTGACAGTACTACAAACCTACACAGAAGAAGTTATTTGGTTAAGTTTTCCTCATTGCACTTCCATCCTGCTTTTTTCCCTCACATTATGCAGCAGTGTGCATTTTCATGCCGATAACATGAAGAATTATGAAGGAATAATACTCACATAACGAAATTTTGTTTAGTTTGAAGGTACCACACTTTGGGCTGAATCCTATTCAGTTGTCAATAGAGTCTGAAGATATCCCTGTATACAGGTGTTGTTCACAGCAAGGTGAAGGTGAGAGTTTGTGAGGAAACATAGGGAGGTGTGAAGGGGAATTGTATGGAGAGAATTAGGGTTTACTGTGCATAGAGAGAGAGAGAGAGAGAGAGAGAGAGAGAGAGAGAGAGAGAGAATACAAAACTAAAGAAAAACAAATACGAACACAGAGATATTTACATTCCGCAGGAGCAGCTACTTAATGATAAATGCAGTGTGAATGCAAGGGAATCGGAAGACATACACTGAGGATTGAGAGAAGTGAAGGTTAATATTCATGAAGTGGTGGGCGTGGTGGAGGCACTGAAGTCTTTGCTGCTGCTGGGTAGTGTCAGAAACAACTTTATTTCAAATTTTACTTCACCTAAACGTGCCATCCTCTATTTAGGAAGCTGAGTTTTAGCAAGAGATTTCAAATGGAATATGATGCTAGTTACAAAGAGGTACCATGGAAACAATGCTTAACCATGGTATTGCTTTATTCTGCCGGTGGTCGACGTGATGTAAGAAGAAAAACAACGAAGATCTGTGCCAAGTGAAGGAGGACGACATACAGTATAAGATGAATGATAATACTAAGAGGACAGAGAGACAATCGAGAATCTTTAACTAATATTAGATTAAAAAAAAAAATAAAATCGTGTAAATATTCCCCCTTATTTTTGGATAAGGAATAAGAAATAAGTTTAAAGAGTATTGAAAAAGCTGTTGATCAAGCATACATCTTTTCTATCCATAATGACTTAGGTCAGCTTGCACAGCACCCTACCCGTTTCCCTGACCACTTTGGAGAGAGCTCCAACATACTTAACCTCTTCCTTACAACTCATCCTTCTGTTTACGTTGTTAATATTTCCTCTTGATTGGACTCCTCCGATCACAACCTTATCATCTTAACCTGTCCTGTCGCTCCACTAAGGCCTACTGATCCTCCCGAGAAGCGTCGGTTGTGGCACTTTGGAGCTGCTGATTGAGAGGCCCTCAGGCAATACTTCTTTTATTTTACCTGGAATAACTGTTGCTTCCATGGCCGAGAGTCATCTGAGTGTGCGTTGTGCACTACGGAGATTATTTTCACAGACATGGAAATATACGTTACGGTACTTTCTCAAATCCGTTGAATAAATCATAACAACCTTGGTTTAACTACGTTTTTTCTCAGGCTCTCCACAACAAGGGGAGTTAAAAGGTACAGGAGCCAACCCTCTCCTGAATCTCATCTCTTTTATATTTCTGTTCGGAATCCTGCTGTCTGTCCTTCGTTCTACTAAAAATAATTTCATTCGTACTAAATGCTCCTAACTCCCCAACTTGAATTCTTCCTGCTCCTTTTGGCACCTTGCCAAAAACCTTTCTAACAACTTTACCTCATCATCCTTCCCTCCTCTTTTCTACTCTGATGGCTATGTAGCTATTCTACTGACAAAGCAGAATTCTTCTCTCAGACTTTCTCCTCCAGTATCACCTTAGACGATTCTGGTGCTGTTCCTCCATCACTTACCCTCTCTGACTTCCTCATGGCTGACATTAAAATTTCTTCAATTGATGGATTTTGTGCCATCACTGGCCTCAGTACTAATATGGCATATGGGCCTGATGGGGTCCCTCCTGATTTCCTCAAGTACTGTACGTCTGTGCTTACACCTTGTCGAAGTAAACTTTTTCACCTTTGTCTATTAACTTGCTCCTTTCCTTCTTGCTGGAAGTTTGCTCGCATTCAGCCTGTCCCAAAGAAGGGTGACTATTCCCATCCCTCTGACCATCGTCCAACTAATTTAACGTCTTGTATTTCAAAAGTTGCCGAGACTATTCCTAAAAAAAAAAATAATAATAATAATAATAAAGTCTTTCCTAGCACAAAGGTGGCTGTTGTGTATACATACGCAACGACTTATCTTGCTCTCGTGTTCCTGAACTTGATTCTTCTGAATTCTCCACACTCTGGCTTCGGCTTTCCTGTCATTCTCTGACTAAATATATCTGTGCTGTTTACTTATCCCCTAATTCTACTGACTATCAAAAATTCTTTGACTATCTTACTTCTACGATGGAACACATTCTGTCCATTTCTCCTTTCTCTGAAATCACCATTCTTGGAGATTTCGATGTTCACCACCACCTTTGGCTCTCCTCTCCTTTCACGGATCCACCTGGTGAACAAGCCTACATCTTTTCTATCCTTAATGACCTAGAGCAGCTTGTACAGCACCCAACCCGTATCCCTGACCGCCTTGGAGAGAGCTCCAACATACTTGACCTCTTCCTCACAACTAATCCTTCTGCTTACTCTGTTAATCTTTTCTCTCTGTTGGGCTCCTCCGATCACAACCTTATTACCTTAACCTGTCCTATCACTCCGGTACGGCCTGTGGACCCTCCAGGGAAACGTCGTCTGTGGCATTTTGGAGCTGCGGACTGGGAGGCCCTCAGGCAGTACTTCTTTGATTTTCCCTGGAATGATTATTGCTTCCATGGCCGTGAGCCATCTGAGTGTGCCTAGCGCATTACGGAGGTTATTCTCTCGGGCATGGAAGCATACATTCCTTTCTCATATCCTTTGACTAACGCAAGAAAGCCTTGGTTTAATCACACTTGTTCTAATGCTGTCTGCAACAAGGAGAGGGCCTACAAAAGGTACCGGAGCCAACCCACCCCTGAATCACATCATCTTTACGTTTCTGCCCGGAATCGTGCTAAGTCTGTTCTTCGCTCTACTAAAAATAATTTCATCCATACTAAATGCTCTCAACTCTCCTACTCGAATTCTTCACGCTCCTTCTGGCACCTTGCCAAAAATCTTTCTAACAACTTTACTTCATCATCCTTCCCTCCTCTTTTCTACTCTGATGGTTCTGTAGCTATTTCTTCTACTGATAAAGCAGATCTCTTCGCACAGACTTTCTCCTCCAATTCCACCTTAGACGATTCCGGTGCTGTTCCTCCATCACTTCCCCCCTCTGACTTCCTCATGGCTGACATTAAAATTTCTTTAGTTGATGTATTTTCTGCCATCACTGGCCGCAGTACTAACAAGGCATATGGGCCTGATGGGGTCCCTCCTGTTGTTCTCAAGAACTGTGCTTCTGTGCTTACACCCTGCCTAGGCAAACTCTTTTGCCTTTGTCTGTCAACTTGTACCTTTCCTTCTTGCTGGAAGTTTGCTCTCATTCAGCCAGTCCCAAAGAAGGGTGACCACTCCCAACCCTCCAACTATCGTCCAATTGCTTTAACGTCCTGTATTTCAAAAGTTTTCGAGTCAATTCTTAATAGAAAAATTTTAAGACATCTTTCCTATCACAACCTTCTTTCCGATCGTCAGTACGGGTTCCGTCAGGGATGCTCCACTGGCGATCTTCTCATCTACCTTTCATACTTCTGGTCATCCTCCTTTCGGGACTTTGGCGAATGCTTTGCCATTGCACATGACATCTCAAAGGCTTTCGATCGAGTCTGGCATAAATGTTTAATTTCCAAACTGCCCTCTTACGGTTTCTATCCTTCTATCTGTGCTTTCGTCGCTAGCTTCCTTTCTGGTCGTTCTATAGCCGCTGTTGTATACGGCCATCATTCTTCTCCTAGATCTATCAACAGTGGTGTTCCTCAGGGCTCTGTCCTGTCACCAACTCACTTCCTTTTATTCATCAATGATCTTCTAAGCTGTACATCTAACCCTATCCACTCATACGGTGATGACTCCACCCTTCACCTTTCTATTTGATTCCCACAATGCCCATCTCAGCAGTTACTTCAACAAACAAGGGATGAGGCTATGGCACACCTAATGTCTGACTTGGTTCGTATCTCTGACTGGCGTAAAAATAATCTTGTTGTTTTCAATGCATCTAAGACTCAGTTCTTGCATCTATCAAAGCGACAAAATCTTCCACAGGTATACCCACTAATGTTTAATAATATTCAACTTAATCCTGCATCATCCTTGAACATGCTTGGGGTTTCATTTACTTGGGACTTATCTTGGAAAGATCATATTACATCTCTTGTAAAATCTGCTTCCAAGAGATTGGGTGTGCTAAGCCGACTCCGCTCTTTCTTTACCCTGCACGATTGTTGACTCTATACAGGGGTTTTATCCGCCCCTGTGTGGAGTACAATTCTAATGTGTGGGAAGGCTCCCCACATACAGGTCTTTAAAATAGGGTGGAGTCAAAGGCTTTTCGTCTCATTACCTCTCCTCCTCTTACTGACTCCCTTCAACCTCTGTCTCTTCGCCGCACTGTTGCATCTTTATCTCTTTTCTATCGCTACTTTAATGGTCACTTCTCCTCTGAACCCTCTGCATGCATTCCTCCACCTTTACGACGTGCGAGTAGCACCCGTCTGGCAGCAAACTCTCATCCCTTTTGTGTCCAACTCTCTAATGCAAGAGTTAACCGTTACTCCCAGTCCTTCATTTATGCAACAGGTCAACTCTGGAACTGTCTCCCTTTCTCTGTATTTCCTGCTCCCTATGATCTCCAGTCTTTCAAACGCTGTGTCCAGGCATCTCGAAATGAATGGATCTTCAATTTGGTTCTCTATTGTATTTTGTTTTTATCTTGGAGGGAACTGTTATTGCGGACTCATGGCCTTTGAATGACTCCACCTTTCACCTTTCCATTCGATTCCCGCAACGTCCATCTCAGCAGTTACTTGAACAAACAAGGGATGAGGCTGTGGCACACCTAATATCTGACTTGGCTCGTATCTCTGACTGGGGTAAAAATAACCTGGTTGTTTTTAATGAATCAGAGACTCAATTTTTACACTTATCAACCCGACAAAATCTTCCACAGGTATGCCCACTAATGTTTACTAATATTCAGCTTAATCCTGCATCATCCTTGAACATGCTTTGGTTTTCATTTACTCGGGACATATCTTGGAAAGATCATATTACATCTCTTGTAAAATCTACATCCAAAAGATTAGGTGTGCTAATGCGACTCCATTCCTTCTTTACCCCTGCATAACTGTTGACTCTATACAGGGGTTTTATCCGCCCCTGCGTGGAGCACAACTCTCATATATGGGGAGGCTCCCCACATACAGCTCTTCTCAATCGGGTGCAGTCAAAGGCTTTCATCTCATTAACTCTCCTCCTTTTACTGACTCCCTTCAACCTCTGTCTCTTCACCGCACTGATGCATCTTTATCTATTTTCTATTGCAACTTCAATGGTCACTGCTCCTCTGAACTGTCTGCATGCATTCCTCCACCTCTACGACGGGCGAGTAGCACCTGTCTAGCAGCAAACTCTCATCCCTTTTGTATCCAACTCTCTAATGCAAGAGTTAACCGTTACTCCCAGTCCTACATTTATGCAACAGGTCAACTCTGGAACTGTCTTCCTCTGTCTGTATTTCCTGCTGCCTATGATCTCCAGTCTTTCAAACGCTATGTGTCCAGGCATCTCGAAATGAATGGATCTTCAATTTGGTTCTCTATTGTATTTTGTTTTTATCTTGGAGGGAACTGTTATTGCGGGCTCATGGCCTTTGAATGACTCCACGCTTCACCTTTCCATTCAATTCCCGCAACGTCCATCTCAGCAGTTACTTGAACAAAAAAGGGATGAGGCTATGGCACACCTAATATCTGACTTGGCTCGTATCTCTGACTGGGGTAAAAATAACCTGGTTGTTTTTAATGAATCAGAGACTCAATTTTTGCACGTATCAACCCGACAAAATTTTCCACAGGTATACGCACTAATGTTTAATAATATTCAGCTTAATCCTGCATCATCCTTGAACATGCTTGGGTTTTCATTTACCCCGGACTTATCTTGGAAAGATCATATTACATCTCTTGTAAAATCTACATCCAAAAGATTAGGTGTGCTAAGCCGACTCCATTCCTTATTTACCCCTGCATAACTGTTGACTCTATACAGGGGTTTTATCCGCCCCTGCGTGGAGTACAACTCTCATGTATGGGGAGGCTCCCCACATACAGCTCTTCTCAATCTGGTGCAGTCAAAGGCTTTTCGTCTCATTAACTCTCCTCCTCTTACTGACTCCCTTCAACCTCTGTCTCTTCACCGCACTGTTGCATCTTTATCTCTTTTCTATCGCTACTTCAATGGTCACTGCTCCTCTGAACTGTCTGCATGCATTCCTCCACCTCTACGACGGGCGCGTAGCACCCGTCTGGCAGCAAACGCTCATCCCTTTTGTGTCCAACTCTGTAATGCAAGAGTTAACCGTTACTCCCAGTCCTTCATTTATGCAACAGGTCAACTCTGGAACTGTCTCCCTCTGTCTGTATTTCCTGCTTCCTATGATCTCCAGTCTTTCAAACCCAGTGTGTCCAAGCGTCTCGAAATGATCGGATCTTGAAATTGGCTCTCTCTTGTATTTTGTGTGTCTCTTGGAAGGAACAGTTTTGCGGGCTTGTTGCCTTTGGTTCCATCTTCCTCACATAAAAAAAAAAATGTAAGTGTAACTGCCAACCACTTTTTCCTTGTCCCACCGTCGACATCTCGTCCCTTCCCCCCCTCCCCGCCTTACTGCTGCCCCAGTTGCAATCCCCTCTCTCCCAGCCACCATCGACCCTACTCCTCCCCCATTCCGGCACCATACAACCCCTCACCTCATCCCTCGGCCACCAGGCCTGTTGTTCACCCTTTATCGGTGAATACACGTGGTATGAATTAATAATAACAATTATAATAACAACAACAACAACAACATAGATGTGTAGCGTACCTAACATTACATATAAAAACCGCAGACCCAAACGTGCCTATATTACGGAGAACTGATATAGTAACCACAGAACTGAGCACAGACCATTGTTATCATTACCACTTCACCTTCCCTACAGCACTTCACCATGGTAATACAACCCATTGTAGTCCTTTGTGGGATCTCTTCAGCTGTTTGGGAAAATTAACATAGTGCACAACATGCCTACAACCCACTGAAATACACATGTGACGTTTTACTGACATCCATCAAATAGCCTAGAAGTTAGTGGGCAAACAAAAAAACGACTGGGCATAGACAGAGACTGAATGTCTCGCAAACACAGCCGCATACATCCTCCAACCTTACCTCAACATGAATGGTTCACCACAAACAGGCTCAAAATAGCCCCAGCCAAATCTACAGTGACCCTTCTCACAAACTGGACAACAGAACACAGTCACATTCCACACCTCGCCGTAAACAACACTCCCCTACCACACACACACACACACACACACACACACACACACACACACACACACACACACACACACACACACACACACAATCTTTGGTGTAACATCAGTATCATTTAAACAACACATCACAAACATAAAATATAAATTAACACGAAGACTCAACGCCTTAAGGTCACTTGCCATTACAAAATTTGGACACAACAATGAAACCACCACCACAGTATACAAACAATATATACGTTCAGTGATGGATTATGCAAGCCCTGCTTGGACTTCTACCCTCACTAAAACACTACAACACTCTAGAGACCACACAGAACAAGGCCCTAAAGTTAATCATAGGCTGCACAGCTACTAAACTCACAGACCACCTACACCAAGAAACCAAAGTTCTCAAAGTCAAGGATCATCCAGACATGAGAGGCACTCAAATTCTCGCCACAGCCCCTACAAATCCACACCATCCACAACACTACATGGCAGCACATCCACCCACACCAAGGAACATCAAAACAACACCCAGCACACAATATCATACGCAAATACTCTCATCTCTGCCCCCTTGCCCGCCTCAGACCAGCTTCCAGAAGCATATCCATACTCAAATCACTCGCCACTCCGTTCATTCACTTAAAAAAAACCCACAGCTGCATGCACTGTCTCCTGATATCCGCCTTTCCAAATCCTATCTCGCTCGTGAGGACAGGGTCTACTTGGCCAGGCTGTGATGTGGGCATCATCCAGCCCCCTTGAGTTATCAGAAGAAGCTGGATGACTCTGTCGCTGATGCCTGTCCAGGATGCAACATGGCAACCCATGCTATTAAGCACATTATGGAAGACTGCATTGCACACAATCAGCTGCGCCAACAACACAACATACACTCCTTGAAAGATCTGTGGAAAAGCCTGGTCTCGGCCGTGGCCTTCTTTTGGGACTCGGGGCTGTTCGGCCAGACTGCCTAGGGAACAAATACTACTTCTACTACTACTTTGACCTAGCTTTGTGGCCTTCACCTTTGACCTGTTGTAAAAAACTACCGTATAGGTCAACTTCTCGTCTATCTCATAACCTTCTTATAAAGTTTGGTTAAAACTGGGTGGAACTATTTCAGTTACTCTCTCTCTCTCTCTCTCTCTCTCTCTCTCTCTCTCTCTCTCTCTCTCTCAAACACACACACACACACACACACACACACACACACACACACACACACACACACACACACACACACACACACACACACACACACACGTCGAGAAAAACATACCAGCCTCTTTCGTTTCGCAAGCCCAGGTGTAACCGTGACCGATGTATAGGGAACACACTGTCTTGTAGAACATCAGGCTGTCATCTACATCATCGCCATCATCATCATCATCTTCATCACCCTGACCTTCTTTCTCAAACTGGATGGGATGTGGTAGTATACAGAACCAATACAAGGGAAACTACAATAGTGGGAGAACCATACACTTACCAATTACAACTTAAAAGAAAAAAAAGAAAAAAAAAAAAGCTAAAGTTAATATTTTCATGGACGTCTATAACCTACCAATGATATAGTTCATGAGAAAGGATGAGGATGCTTGCTGATGATATCGGATACTTCCATTTCGATAAATAGTTACTATCACACACACACACACACACACACACACACACACACACACACACACACACACACAAAGAACTATATTACTAATATAACTTAAATACTGAACTCCAGGGAAAAAAAAAAAAAAATCGCTCACCTGGTTGATTAGAGAAATTAATCTTGCATTTCGCTGGACAGTATAGTAGGAATAAAAGAATGGTTAGTCTGCTGAGATAGACGAGTTGGTGCCATTTGAAGATGAAGTAAAGAGTTGTAGTTGCGTGGATGTTGTGGCGAGAAACTTATTTTATATCGCTAAACGTAATGTGTGGTGGAGAGAGAGAGAGAGAGAGAGAGAGAGAGAGAGAGAGAGAGAGAGAATGCTGGAAGAGTAAGTGTTTGGCCACGGAGGATGAAGAATAAGCAGGCAAGAAAATGTGAGGAGGAAGAAGAGGAGGAGGAGAGGGAGACGGAGGAGAGTGAAGGTGAAGCAGATAGTTGAGATCCCTGCCAGAGGGTGGCATCAGGTAGTAAACTTTAATATCCTCGCCTTCACAACTTCACACTACCAGAATTTTTCCATCCCTGACTTATTAACTTTTTTATTACTTTTTCAACGCGGCGTAAAGATGACTTGGTGCGCAGTATTGTATTTCACTCATATCTCCTCGTTCTTCAAAATCATACTATGCATCTAAAAGCTATGTTAAGAACCCACCTATTTAATTCCATGTAAATAGTAGCCTTCCTTCAAGTTATTTCTTTTTATGGACATTTTTGAACATGGTCTGTGTTATTTAATGTTAAAATACTCTAACGATGCTCTAATAGTTCATACTTTGCACTAGGGCGAATGAAATGCTTTGATATCAGGTCTGGGAACGACGATACCACTGGGAGGAAAAACGAGAGTGCGTGAAATCGGCACTGGGGAAGTTCGCATATAATCAAGGATGGAAAATCACCAAAAGAAAATGGAATGAGCGAAGAAACGTTTTTGTGGGAAGGGTATATAATCAACGCACCTTTACTTTGCCCCAGTACACCAAATTTACATTTTTAATGTTGAATTGTACCAACAGATTTAAACTGGTATATGGTACTATAGTCCTTTTACTCGTACCATAATCTGGCCTAGATTTTTTCCTGTTGCAGCTTATATGACAGAAAAACACAATACCATGGCTCAAAAGCCACAGCACTTCTTTGTGACTAGCTTCAAGTTCTAGTGATAATCTCCTGTTACATCTGACCATTCAGGATAAAGAGAGGGCAGTTGTAGGCTCAGTTAGAATAAGACGGGTATGGTTATAAAGCAGTGCTATGGAAGGGATAATGAGCCGTTGTATTGTCTTTTCTGTCACTGAACTGTGAGAAAAACTACGAAAAAGGATGAAGATTTCTGTCAAGTTATGGCGGAAGAACTATAATAATGAACTTGACCTGGGAGCTGTTTATATTACATTTTATGCAGAGCAAAAGTGTCGGAAGAGTGGAGCCATTGTGCATAGTAAATGACTGAGCTAAAAACAAAAAACACTGAAGTTGGACGTAGGTCTCAAAAAATAAATAAATTATAAATAAAAAGGGATTTTTTTTTTTCAATAGATATGCATCCTAGGAGAACACATTCAACCAAATGTAGGTAACAAAGATATTTTTAAACACAGCTTGTGGATATAAAGATACTGTTCGAAAATTGAAGCCTGATCGAAGGCGCAGAACTGGAGGAAGGGCTGTAAATTAGCAAAGTGGGAAACTCACTGAGATGAAAAGAAAAAAAAAAATAGAATGGCACTCAGTAGAGCGCATACCTCCGTCATGGCCCAACATGCAGCTCCTTTTAATTCAATCAAGTCTTATCCAATATGGAAAAAGACTACCCCCCAATAAAAGCATATTTAAATCCGCTAGAGCCGGAATTTTATATGGATCCACGCCAAACTGTACACATTCGTAGACACCAACATCCTAATTGTGCCTGATTTTTTTTCATCAAGATCCATGCAATATTCATTGAAAAAATTTACGAAAATGTCGAAAAACGCCCTGTCTCGCAATGTTAAAGAAAGTGAATATATATATATATATATATATATCCTGGATCCGCATCTTTATACGGACCAGCACCAAAACTTTATGGAGTCTATTCTGGGTCAAGGCCCATTCTTCAGGCAAGTTTAGTGGAAACCGACCGGTAGTTTTTGTGTAATCTGGCTCACAAACCAACCAGCAAACAAACAAACGGGCAGGGGTGAAAACATAACCTCTTTGGCTGAGGTAATAAGATTGTTGAAGCAACGATTCCCAGTAGGTCGTAGGAGATGGCATGGAGTTATACATACTGTAGAACATATTCGTGAAGAAGACCACCACTGGGCTATGAAGAGACATGAAAGAACCTGAATTATCTTTATAGTACATTTTGAATCACGGGAAATAATACCGTATGGCTAAATGGACTCCGACATAACTGCATAGCTGAATTATTATTAACCCAGAAAGAAAAAGAAATACTTCAAGGTGGTTCGGAAAATATGGAGAGAGAGAGAGAGAGAGCATGTGTGTGTAATGTGTGTTGCAAACCCAGGAAAAAGTGGAGAGATAAGGAAGAGGGGGTGGTGTGTCGTGGGAAGAGGCCACATGCTGCCGTGTATACTGACAGAAACACCTTTTTTTTTCGGAAACACTGTTCACGGGATATAGTGTCGAGCAATAAGTAAACAGATATACTGAAAATAGGCAACTCATAATATGACATCTATATTGTTCAAAATGGTCATATAATGTTTCAAGCGTTTTTTTCCCCTTGGCTAAACAGATTCTCATAGTGTAGTTGAGTAATCGCAATGGGATCAGTGTAGGAATTGTTACATAATATTGTGGTAATGCATAATTTTAACATTGTTTGAATTGTTACATAATATTTTGGTAATGTATAACTGTAACATTGTAGGAATTGTTACATAATATTGTGGTAATGCATAACTGTAACATTGTAGGAATTGTTACATAATATGGTAATGCATAACTGTAACATTGTAGGAATTGTTACATAATATTGTTGTAGTGCATAACTGTAACATTTGTATGAATTGTTACATAATATTGTGGTAATGCACAACTGTAACATTGTATGAATTGTTACATAATATTGTGGTAATGCACAACTGTAACATTGTATGAATTGTTACATAATAATGTTTGTAGCTACATAATTGTAGCAAGTGTAACATAATGCAATCGTTTGTCGTTACATAATTGTTACAGTTATGCATTACCACAATATTATGTAACAATTCATACAACGTTCCTTCACTTAAAGTGTTGCAAGCTAATATCCCGTTCCCACACCTTGTCTGGTGCTCTGTCTATCTATCTACCTATCTATCAATCTTGCTTTCTGTTATGATTTGTATTTATACTTCGTAATATAGAGTCCTGACATCGCTCGGTCATGCAGCTGGCGGCCCTCCGACAACAATCATCATTGACATATGCTAATCTATTAATACATAATATTCTTCTTCACTCTTAATACATAATATTGATTATAATATTGATTATAATATTCATGGTAATATTGTACTGACCCAGTAATATTACATTTTAAACAAGTTGTACACATAATTGAACAAATGCATTATAGTTAAATTGGTTGTTGTATGACAATTTGTAAGATGTGTATGTAAAAGAGACATACGCATATAATTGTGCAATGGTAATATTGCTAGGTCATTAGATTACATATGGAGTTATCCCTTTAGTAATGTCTCATATTTCACCTAACTTGTGTGATGATTCTGGTAATACAGAACTGTAGTAACATTGTATGAATTGTTACATTAGCACGTTTAACTAGGCGACAGTAGTTACAGCTCATTATACTAGTCCCATGGAAGAAAGCAGTCTGAATGGCTTGCTGTAGCAGCATTACAAAAGTTTCGAAATTTCTATTAACTCCTGATGGTCAAAAAGTAGAGACTGCCTCTGCCAGGGTGGTTCTTTGACTACTTCTGTCATCGAGATTTCTCCTAAGCTGTATCAGATAGTTTAGTGGTCATCAAAATACAATTTTAAAATACATCAACTCAAACAACGGATTAACAACAACACTGCACTGATTGCTAATGGCAGTTTTATCTGTGTTAACAACAAATGCTTGTATTCAGATCCGAAAGGTCGTATGCAGCTGCAAGGTTAAGCTTTAAATGGGATATTAAGCTCTTTAATCGGTACTAAAACCTGCAATACCAAAAGCTACCAGAAGTCAGCTTATTGATTTAGGACGTGGTTAACAGGAATCCGTTTAATCCTTGAATCTGATGATGCACCTCATTTTATTTTTATTACCACCAGACAGTTATATGCAGCTTATGGAAGACTCTTTGAGCTAAAGGGTATTCATATAACCCTCACAAACCCTGCCAGTGTTAGAGGTTATCCTGAATAAAATCGTCTTTTAACAGAGTGTTTACACAAAATAAAAACTGCTTTACCACAGAGAAGGGGTACTTTCCAATGCTATCAGACTTTTGCTTCCTTAATCACAAACTGTGCAAAGCACTGGAGAAGTATATAAGGAAATGGGGAGCAAACCTTACCCGATGATCATACATCCTACCAGTATCAGATATCACCGTCAATCTCTTCGATTCAGCTACAGACACTATATTTTCTGCTGCCTTTAGGCGATTTTGATTAATTTATAAAACTTTACTCGTACAGAAGGGGTAAAAGAAAGCTGCCAGCTGTCTCCTGGTGCGATAAGTCTGTACATAACTGAATAAAACAGTCTGGAGATTGCAAAATAATATAAACTATAATTGATTCACTAAATATTCTAGGCAAAGCAATCTCTGGTCCACCTCACAATACCATTTGCTCATATTGCTGCTAATATTTTCTTTACAGAATTTCGGCAAAACAGACCATTACAATCGTCAGAGAGAACCATTGAAATGTATTAAAAACACTTCATAAATACCATCACACCAGTCACGATCGAGACAGCCCTAATTTGCATTAAACTTAGATAATCAGAGTTGGTGCCGAAAACGTGTTGTATGAAGGAGTTTGATATGTATGATGAATGTTGGACCTTGTGGAACAGACTATGAAGTCTACAGTATGTCTTGATGTCGGAAACATAAAAAGATGCATTTCAAACACACACACACACACACACACAAGCCACAGTTAGTGCCGATGACAGTGCTAAATGGTGTTGACTGAGGTGTTATCTGTGGATCAAGGAGTTAATAAGTACATCCCGGTAAACACACAAGCCACAGTTAGTGCCGATGACAGTGTGCTAAATGCTGTTGATTGAGGTGTTATCTGTCGATCAAGGAGTTAATAAGTACATCCCGGTAAACACACAAGCCACAGTTAGTGCCGATGACAGTGTGCTAAATGCTGTTGATTAGGTGTTATCTGTGGATCAAGGAGTTAATAAGTACATCCCGGTAAACACACAAGCCACAGTTAGTGCCGATGATAGTGTGCTAAATGGTGTTGATTGAGGTGTTATCTGTGGATCAAGGAGTTAATAAGTACATCCCGGTAAAACGTTCGGGCAACGTGTCCGCGCTGTCCCGCCACTTCAGCTGTGAGCGACACAACTGACCAGCCCATTAACTGATTAACTCCAACACGGAGTCGCTAAATCACCTAAACTGAAGAACTGGCTCACTCTGCTCTCTGGGTCTATATGACAATAATTGCCCTAAATACCCTAATGCCTCTTAAAAAGTTTCTCTCTCTCTCTCTCTCTCTCTCTATTTTGAAGTTGAGTTATAGAATGAAGTCACAATTTTGTCGTTTATATGTTTCATTTTAAAATATTGTTCTCCAATTCTGATACTGGAACATTCGATATACAATACACACACACACACACACACACACACACACACACACACACACACACATATATATATATATATATATATATATATATATATATATATATATGTGTGTGTGTGTGTGTGTGTGTGTGTGTGTGTGTGTGTGTGTGTGTGTGTGTAACCCTAACACAAAAGTCATAGTTATCAACAAAGTTAATATAGGAAGTGACCATAGAACTGTGGGTTCCAGAGCCAGATTCAGTTTCAGAAGTGAAGGAAAGAAGATGATTAAAAAAAGATATGCCCATAAAAGGTGAATGAAAACAAAGCAGCCTTCCAGTTGCAAATGGCAAACAGATTTCAGGCTCTAAGTAATACTGAATGTGACACTGATGAGTTGGATGACAGACTAACAAAAGAGCTAAGAGAATTAGCGGAGGTAATAGGGAAACCTAATACAACCAAAGCCAAGAAGTATTCAGAAAAGACCCTTGAGCCCATGAAAAAGAGAAAGGAAAGGAAAGTAAAAACAAAGAAATATGAAATAGAAAGAGCGGAATGAAATAAGCCGATCAACAAGACACAAAAAGAAAAAGAGAAAATGGATCAGATCAAAGAAACCACCAGAAAAGGAAAAACTCTGAAAGAGGTCTGAAGTAAAATGGCACTGGGAAAGCAACAAATTATATCACTGAAATACAAAAACGGTGAAGTCATTTAATATATAGAAAGGAGAGCGAAGAGAGTTGAGGAAATTCACAAAGAACTGTACAGGTATGCATCAAAGACAGTAGTACCAATAGCTAACTTTTCAGTTGACACAAGTGAAATGCCTGAGGTAACACCAGACAAAATAAACATTTCGCTTAAAAATATGAATATAAGGAAGGCTCCGGGAGAATATGGAATAGTAGCAGATTTACTGCTGGATGCAGGAGAGGAAGTACAAAACAGGCTCACCCAATTATTTGCTCAGTGCATAAAGAAAAAGAAAATTCCCAAAACATGGTGTAATACAATAGTTATTTTACTTTGCCAAAAAAGAACTTAAAACCTATCGACCGATTAGCTTATTATCCTTCATTTAAAAACTCTTCACCAACG
The DNA here is from genome assembly GCF_032717465.1 of Coenobita brevimanus. Classification (NCBI taxonomy): domain Eukaryota; kingdom Metazoa; phylum Arthropoda; class Malacostraca; order Decapoda; family Coenobitidae; genus Coenobita; species Coenobita brevimanus. The sequence goes on along the minus strand of NC_137023.1, from coordinate 24,772,773 downwards.
TCCTTACGAACAAAATAACAACAAATTTGGAAGAAAACGAACCTCGTAAACAGGCAGGATTCCGAAGCGGGTACTGGACTACTGATCATCTACACACAATGTATCAACAAACTGAGAATACTTTAGAATATAATACACCACTGTGCTTAGGTTTTCTTGATTAAGAAATGGCTTTTCACTCTGTGCAGCACATCGCAATTATAAATTCATTACGAGAACAAGGAGTAAATGAGAACATTGTGAAACTGCTCGAGAACATATATAAATAGGGAGCTACAGTTAAATTACATAGAGATTGGGAAAAAATTAAGATTGAGAAGGGCCTGGATCAGAGAGATATAATATCACCAATATTATTTACAGCATGCTTAGAAAGTATATTCAGAAAGCTGAACTCGGAGAACAAAGGAGTAATCATGGATGGAGTAAAGCTAAACGATTTATAATTTGCAGATGGCATTGTCCTAATCTCAGGAACAGTAGAGACATTGCATGAAATTTTAAATTAAGTGAGCAAAGAAAGTCTCACAGTAGGGCTAAAGATGAACCGGAGTAAAACTAATCTTTTATCCATATACACTCAAAGAGCGTCAACAAAATAAGCGAAGAAATTCTTGAAGTAGTCGTGGCGTACAATTACTTGGGTAAAATATTAAAACTAACGGAAGACCATACTAGCGAAATAAAAGACGCATTACAATTAGATGGAAACGTTTCGGTAAACGAAGAATCATTATGAACCGTAGCTTGCCAATAATTATGAAACGAAAAGTATATAACGGATGTACAATCCCTGCTTTGAGGTTCGGTTGTGGGATGTGGAAACTGACTAAATTAATAGAAAATAAGCTAATCCGTTCTCAGAGAGCAGGTCAGTGTTGGGATTATCGTTAAGAGATGGGAAAAGATTAACTTGGGTCTGAGAGCAGACTAAAGTCAAAGACATTTTATAAGTTATAAACTCGCAGGAATGGAGGTTTATAGGTCATATAACAGGAATAAGGGATAACAGATGGAGCACGAGGGTGACTAATTGGAATCCAAGAGATAGTATGTGTAGTTAAAAAAAAGAAAAAAAATAAGAGGTGCCAAGCACAAGAAATCTCGCCCGAGAGCAGTAAGTTTCTTTGCTCTTGAATACTGACTAGTTTCTGCCATATATTATCAGTGCATATTATAACCCATTTGCGGCCAGCGTCCTCAGTATAGGACGGAACTGGGCATTATCAAAAGTTAATAAAGGAGGGACGCCCGGGGTAGGGACCCATGAGCTCAGCGACAATATGCCGATAGGCGGGAGGCAGTACACTTAGTACCCTTCCAACAAAGTCCCTCAAACACGAACCCTGGGTGTAAGTGGGATAAAGTCTAAGGTAATAACGCAAATGTTTGGAAGTTACGCCATCTGAAAATCTCTGATCTTGCATTTGACCTTTCAAGGTAATTCAAGGTCAAAGGTCATGCTGGCAAATGAAAGCCCATACGATACTTCCTACAGTATATTTAGGTAATAGTAAATATCTCTGTCTTCAACGAGTTTCGAGTTATAGCCCCCTGAATATCCGTGACTTTGAGTTTGACCTTTCAAGGTCACTTACGGTCAAAGGTCAAGGTACCAGTAAAAACCCATATGAGATTTCCTATATGTTGATAATTGTAATTGTTTCTCCATCTTCAGTGAGTTTCGAGTTATAGCCCTTTGATTGTCCATGCCCTTGAGTCTGACCTTTCAGAGCCATTCATATTCTAAGGTCTTGGTGTCAAATAAACGCCCAAAATACGAGTTCCTGTATATTCCTGATAGTATCTCTATCTTCACCCGTTTTCAAGTTATAGCTCTCTGAAAATCAGTGACGTTCATTTTGGTCCTTCAGGGTCATCCGATTGCCTCCAAATTTTAATCACTTTCTTTGGGTACTAGTGCCGACATATCCTGAAAGTTTCATGCAAATTCATTTGGCCGTTTTCCCGTAATGTTGTTAAGAAAGAAAGAAAGAATGAGAAAGAAACTCGACCAATAACAATACCTTGTCAGACTCCGTCCGGGCGAGGTAAAAATAAAAAGGGGGGGAGGGGAGAGAGACATGAAATGGAGAGATGAGAGAGAGAGAAATTTGCTCGCAAATCATGACAGAGATTGGATCAAGGAATTCGTGGAAAATGTGGGTGGGAGAGACCTTTGTTCATGAACGGACTTGCAATGGCTGATGATGATATATATATATATACTCTAGTTGGCTGGGGTGTATCCAAACGTCGGTGAATTTTGGCCATTTGGTGTTTCGAATTACGTATTTAAGAATTGAAGTGTGTGGAACTTCAGTCATTTTACACAGCTACATTTTTGTTTATGGTGACAGCAGCAGCAGCATTTTATATTTTATGAGGGAAATAAGATAGTGCCCCTCATCCTTCCCTTCACCTCCACAATTTGTGTAAAAAGTCATGTAATCTTAATTCTATGATGATACCTTAATTCTACGATGATACCAAAGTTGATTTTCTATCATAGAATAGTACAGTAAAATTAATTTGGAATATGCTTCTACTGTTTACAATTGCACATGGAAAATAAAGTATTAAAATATCTCTTTTGTCAAAATTTTTCCAAGATCTAAATCTTACAATAGCCAAACTCTATCAGTGTTTAGATCAAAGGAATTAAGTATGAACGACTGAATTCATGATTCCTCTCTTTTATTAACCAAATATATTTTGACAAGGTAAAAATAATCAGTGTAGTTGGTGGGGACTCCAAACATCCACTCACTTCATGTAGTTCACTCTTTATGCGACACTACACTGAGTGACAAGCCAAAGGGTTTCCTGCCATCCAAAAGACCAATTACTACGTTGGTTTGTAAGAATACAACTAACCAGCCGCCTGGTGATTAAGTGGGCTAAGGGCCTCCAACCGGCTGAGGTCAGTAAAAATTTTCATCCAAGAAGTGGTTGGAGTTTGCAGCCAACGTAACTGTACTCAGGGAAAAGCAAGGTTGGTCACCCTTGCTGTAAACGTCGGGACTGAGTAGCCTAGTCTAGGCCCTCTATACTCTTCACGAGATAAAGAAAGTACGGGATGATGGAAATAAAAATCATTATAAACTGAAGACTGTTCTTTGTTGTTATTATTTTGGACAGTATACTTGAATGCCTCCCTGTCCAGGCCTGTATGTGATGTCGACCACGGAGAATGAGGAAACATGGGTATGAAGGCGGTGGTGCATTAAAGAGTATGACAAATGTAGGAGGGTGAGAGGAATGCGACTGGGATATGAGAGACTGAATATGAAGTGCTGACACTGAAAAACTGAGGGAACTTAAAACCATCACAGCGTAAGGCTGTTTGCCTGAGGGAAAGGGCATGGGAGAGTGATATTAGCAGGGAGAGAAAGACACTGATTACGAGAAAACGTATGAAAATTAAAGTATGAGTGTGGGTAATTGATAGCGTTATGTAACCCTTATGGGAAAGATATAATACATAAATACATTAGTCTTGACCCCGCCAGTAGATTGTATTCAGCTTAGCAATGACTTCTCTTCGTCAAATAATTAAGGCAAGAGTGTCTGCGTCAGTACATAGTAATACTTGCCCCATTTTCAGTATCTCCCTCATAAGTCCATCTTCCTTCTAAAATTCCAAGCCTTCGTTATATCTCAGGTTCCTATGCATAATTCTTTGCTCAGCCAGTACGTTGGTTTCAGTGGGCGTTCTGCCTGTGTCCTTGGAGACATTGCTATAGCGTCATGAAACTTGCATTCAAGACCACCCTTACTCCTATTTAAAAATCATTCCTTTACCTCGTAGGAGAGCGACTAGTTCGGGTCATCTTTCACGACAGTGCTGACCAGTACATCCTGCACTGTGTGAAACTGTACAGGGCATGTAATTTTTTTGCTGATGGCCTTTTGTGTTAAAATTTTAATATGTAGCCTAATAGGGGTCCTCACTGAAAGTGTGGAACGTGTTCGAGCGAGCAAGCGAACAAGTCAGGCAATGCAATCATCGGAAAATACTGCTGCGCTACTCACCCAACCTTAGACCGTTACTTCTTGCGCAGCCGGCTGTTACGCTAATCTGCCTTATAAAAAATCGTTTCCTCGATTTACGGAAAAACTATTGGGAATTACGGGTTGTCTATGAAATGAAAATAATTGAGGATTTTTATGCGATTTCCAAATTGGTGTCTATCTTTCTTGTAACTTCAAAATTGGCTCAGATATCTAAAAAAATTTCGCTGCTATACTACAGAGTTTTCCTCCCTACCTCTGCCCCCATTTCTTGCTGATACGATAAATCTTTCGCTCGGGTACATATGTCGGTTGACCAAACTGTGACTAAATTTGGTGTTCGAGCGAGCGAAGAGAGCGAGAACAACTATGCTTTCACGCTTTAAATGTATGATTTTTGTACCAAAAACCAAACAAATGTACATCAAAACACACAAATCTGGCGAATGACCGGAGACACATTGTTCCAGAAGTATTCTCTGTTGACTGATTTATCTTCGAAGATATAAAATTTACACCAGCATTACACTAAGTCATGCTGTTAATGTGTTCACATCCACATACACGCATTAGTTGACAATCAATAAACTTTTACAGACACTAATTTTTTTGTATCAGTGTTCTACAATAAACTCAAACTCATGCTTCTTCCATTAAGTCTCATCAACAGGTCCGTGACTGACTCCAAAATTCTGTAAAATCGGTTAGACTATCTGATGATATTCACAAACTATATTTCATCTACTTCCTTTTTACATCCTGTACACCCTTCATAACTTCCTGTAGCTTTCATTTCTAGACTCATTATATTGGGAGAAAGGCTGTATATAATGTTTTCCTCTTCTTTCTCCCTCACCTCAGTTTTCTCATTCCACCACACACGTTTCTTTCTCTCTTGCCAATACTCCACTTTCACAATGTTATAAACCTTCTCATGCTCATGGTTCAGTTTCCGTTTTATTGTATCATTTATTCCCAATTTTTACTTGATACTCTGTACTCATGTCTATTTTACAAGACCGTTCATTTTGCTGTTAGAACGCTGCTGTTAACTGCAATATGTTACGCTCGCTTTAATGTAGAGGTAATCAGATATCACATCTCTGATTCCTTTTAAGCACATTTTCGGTTAATTGTTTCTCCTGCACCACGTACAATACAAAATCCGTAACCAGTTCACTACGATATCTCTCTATTATTATAATTATTTATATTATTTTTTACATTTTTGCCAAACTCTGACGATAATATTTAGTGTAGGAGAAAATTTCTGAGTCCGAGATCTTAAACACAGCTTACTTTTGTCCTTTTGCCATCACAGGGTCTCCTGTGCTAAATAAATTCATCTGGTATGTAGCAGTAGTAGTAGTAGTAGTAGTAGCAGTAGTAGTATTAGTATTAGTATAGGTAGTAGTAGTAGTAGTAGCAGTAGTATAGGTGGTAGTAGTAGTAGTAGTAGTAGTATTAGTAGTAGTAATAGGAGGAGGAGGAGGAGGAGGAGGAGGAGCAGCAGCAGCAGCAGCAGCAGCAGTAATACTAGTAGTAGAAAAACCTTAGTTTGTCTGGCCAAGTAGACCCATTAACCGCAGGGCCATTCCATGCAGTGAACAGATGATTGCATACAGTGGACTGCGCGTTGCCACAGCAAGGAATGGTTAAGAGTGTGGAGATTTCGTTCTGGTGGGACGCCGCTTTTGCGTCTCTCCACCAGTTAACAGAGGCACCATAGTAGGCTCCACATAATTCCGTTGTTTGTTTCTGTGGTTACCACTTAGGTTATAAATAATTTCCTGGTTTACAGGAAACCATTAGTTTTGTCCCCCATTATGAGTTACCTAAGGAATGAGTGAATGATAGTCACCACCACTTACCCCTACCATCTGGCCTGTTGCACGCATAAACTTGTTATATGTCATTGCGCTGAAGTTTTTAATTCCCTATGGATGTGATCACCACTGACCTACGTGCGTTTTCAACGTTTGCTTTATTGGCACATCCTTTTGAATGCGATGAACCGACTAAAAGTGTCTGTCATGTGTGGGAATGGAGTATGAAATCCTTACTCTGATATTCTATAATTCTAGCCGTGTGTGTCTTTCAGTCTGTCTGTCTGTTTGTCTGTCTCTCCGTGTAGCGCAGCAAATCATGGAAAAAGGATGTGATGGAACTTGACAGGATAGCTGGAACTGGTTCACAGATGGGTCCATTTTAATTTGATATCCACTTAAATTTTCTAAGGGGTATTTCGGCCCTTATTAACTGTCTCCATTATGGTTTCGAGCATGAGAATTTCGAGCAGCAGGAGCCGCAGTAGGAAAATGGCCTTCGTGTGGACAGCCAGTATCGCACAAAATCATGTTTCCTCAACAAAATTAACTATTGTCAACAACATACAATTTTATCGTAATGGTGCAAAAACTGTTGCAAGCATATGCGTAGTTTTTGAGCCAGCCTTGTGTAATTGAAACAATCCTGGCAGGTGGCGAAAAAAATAAACCACTGAAAATTGGTCCTCTTCACCACACAGTGACTACACTTATAATTAAAGTATAAAAATACAATTGGCACCGTTGATACCAGTTGTGCTGTATGTTGTGCAATTGGCTGCGCAGCGTATTCCCTATTCATTCAGTCATTCTACTGCAACCGCGAGGTGAATGAAACCGAACCCGTGTATCAGAAAAGTCTGTATCTCATATCTGTTTAACTTATATCATGCTGTAACTGACTGAGACTCGAGGGCGAAGCCCGAGATTCATCTGCCCGAGCAAGTGTGCAGCGGTCTGAGTGAGACGGGAAGCAACTGTAATAGCTAAAAGGTTAGTGGTGATAGTCCCAGTGTTTTTTGTTGTGTAGGGTTCTCTTCGGTCTTGCAAAATCGTCTGTCTTCAGACCAGATATAGTTCTAAGTAGGTATTATACAGTCATCACTACCCTTTGATTCACGCAGATACGACAAACGATCCTCTATTCTCGATTACTGTCTTAGGCCGTGATACGTCGTGATTCCTTTTTTTTTCTCTCCACTGTCCACTTCTCGAACTTGTAGTGGCATGGATATATTTAGCCTCCTCACGAAGCAGGGTTAACGACAGCAAGGTAGTGAAGGGACTAATGAAGACTGCATCTAATCCCGTCCCTACTAGGGATTTACCCGATGATGGATATAACTGCATGGTAGCAGCATGAAATAGCACAAGACTGTGTGCCCCTATCAACGGCAGGATGTGGCCTAGAGGCTCACTGAAAATGCAGATACTATACCTAGCCCTAAACGTGCACTGGAAAAGTGCTGTAGATAGTCTTATTTGTGTGTGTGTGTGTGTGTGTGTGTGTGTGTGTGTGTGTGTGTGTGTGTGTGTGTGTGTGTGTGTGTGTGTTTAATGGGTGCTAGGCAACGGTCTCAGTCAGAACAAATTCCTTTACATCCTTCTCCTCCCGTTACCATTCCCAATTAGCTATGAACTGGAAAAACAACACGTCATCGTACTAAAAAGAGTTAATTCCTTTCAGTTCCACGTCATTTTCCACACTATTACCCTAAATACCCCCTTATAATCCGTTTCTCGTAGTTTTTTCCCTCGTAAACTTCGATGGCTCATTCCCAGCTTAATATAATCGTCTGACATATAATACTATACTGGCATTGGTTCGTTCATCAGATGGTTAATGGTAACAGTATTGGCTCTCCTAGTCTCCCATGACTCAATATCAGCTGAATAAAATAACTTGGCGTGAGGATAACTATGTTGGATCAACCAGGATTAAATTTACGGCAATTGATATTACCCTACTGTAGCACTTATCATTTTTGTTTATTCCACTCACAAAATCCCGAAAAACCATGATTCATCAGATGTTGCTCAGTGGTAACACTATGTACCCTGGGTGGAGCAGCTGCGACGTACACCCAGGACACAAACCTACCCATACTCCGATACACCTCGTGGAGGAAAGGACCCTGGTCCTACCTTGGTGAGGCGAGGTCTAACACAAGCGTGAACCAGACTCCTTCACTGTGTACCAGTGTATACTGTATCCTACCGTAAGACGGCCCCACAGAAGCTTCTGCTTACCTGTGGTCGACGGGTCTGCTGGGCCTGACAAATCGGGTTAAACAACAACAACAACAACATTATCGACAATAACCACAACAACAACTCTTGTTTTCTTCCTGTCTTGCCAGTTGTTGTTTGCGCCCTCTTTCTCCACGCACTTTCGCTATCTCACTTAATCTCACATGTCCTCAGTTAGTCATTCACTGTTGGAGCCAACGAAGACACCATCAGACATGTAACAGGGCAGGGTAGCACAGCATAAAAGCCTAGCTGTTACAGGTACAATGGACCTACACCAATTACTGGAAAGGTTATGGAAAGCAGTAGGTGTTACTTAATTTTTATAGCAAGAATATTGCAAGTAAATTGCCAAAAAACGCTAAACAAAATAATCTGTTTCAACTGAAAGTGTTAAAATTACAAAGGACTTGCACACATCCTTGGAAAGTTAATAGAAATGCAATACATATTACTTTAATGACCGTTTTCAAAACGCATCATTATATTGCCGAAAAAGCCAGAAAGTGTCAAGCAGGGCTACACAGCTGGAATATCTCTGAAATTTCTGAAGCTACAGAGCACCTAGGCGAATGGCTGGAAAGCTAATGGAAATGTAATAGATGTTGCTTAAACGGGTTTTCTCAATTTCACTTCTATATTGACGAAACATGACCCACCTCCTCCCAAAAAATCAAATTCAGCACCAAAACTGTGCTTTCTTGTAAATAAGTAAAGTTACAATGGACCTACGCACATCGCGGGAAAGCTAAAATAACATCAGCCATTTGCTCACAGGAACACGTTCTACACATTCAAATGTGAACGCTTGTAACTTTATTCAGTCACTCATACTGACACTTACCCAATACCCCCTCACGCTATTATTGTGTCTCACTCATTCATACACATGTTTACCTTCACAACCACATATTCTTACATTTTCACTCACTTTTTCCAACTCTTCCTAGCACCCACCCGCACCTTTCTCAAAACCACGCTTGTCTTATATTCCAGCTCGCCCACTTTCCTCCGTCCTAACATGGTTCATCTCAGCTCCCACGGTTTTTGTCTCTGTCACTTACTACATCAGTTCTCTCTCACTCAACCATCCTTCATTCTTTTTCGGACACAATGGGTCTCTCACTCTCACATTTACTCACTCACCCACTTACACACAAAATCTCCTCCACTTACTAAATCACTCGCCCACATACTGTCACTCGCTTTTACCTTCATACTCTAAATGTCACTCATTCACATCCTGTCATTCATCCTTATTCTCACTCTAGTCTCCCTCATTGTTATTCAGTAACTCTCTTTTGCTTTCACCGTTTCTTTCAAACTCCCGTAACTTACTTTAATCAATGACTCTCCCATGTCCGAGTCTCTCACTCTCTCGTGCTTTTATTCTCTCATATTATTTAACATCTTCATTCCCTCTGTCTCCCTTATTCTCCCCCTGACATTCTCCTCACACTCAACCCCTATTGTTACCTGGCCTAGCTTTATGCATTCACTTTCCTACACTGTAGCTCGTTCTCAGTCAGCCACATTGCTATTTCCTCACACTCCCTCAATCTCACACACTCAGTACCCACTCACACTAACGGTCACTCACTCACACGCTCACTCAGTTTCACACACGCTGGCATTCACTTCGTCTCACTCAATTTTCTCCGGCCAGGGTATGCAGCTTTGATTTAATTTTAGATAAATATATATATTTATTTCATTCCTGCCACATCTAATAGAGTTCATTAAGCAAAGTAGCGACGGTTTGATTTTAGTTCTTTGAAGTTGCAGCTTTTTTTAAGATTAGTAGTAAGGCGGTGGCTCAATCGGTAGAGAGATGGCGTGCGGTCCTAACGGACCCAGGTTCAAATCCCGGCTGGGGAAGGGAACAGTTTAAGGATTTGAATTTCATTAAATCAGGCTTTACTGATCTACCAGAAGACCCGCCGACATGTCGTAAAAATACCCCAGCTAATACCAATACACCAGTCCTGTATGAGACAGCCCTAGCATGTATTCAATATGGACGGTGGGTGTTAGCGCCGAAGTGGTGACATGTAGAGGTGTATGGTATGTAGGAGGACTGCTGGGCCTTGATAGCAGGCTGTGGAGCCTATGCCCAGATTTGGACACATTAAAAAAAAAAAAAAAAAAAAGCTAGTACCAAAAGAGTTAGAATCCGATTCTTCGTCTTTTTGCTGATCTCACTTATGAAAAGTTCTTAACTCCTTCATTACTCTAAGGTTTCTATGACTCGCTCTCAGTTAATTTAAATCGTCTGGCGTCAGCGTGAATAAAAAGCAGAAACAAATCGGAGGGAGTAAATGCGGCGACATCACTACTGTTATTTTGGTGTCATCTCCAGACGATTTCATGGAGTTTAGGAGAAAGTTTTGATTCGGGGAAGACAGCAATAACCTCCAGCAATAGCTTCAGCAACGCCTGTACTCATCAGGTGACGGCAGGAATTAAACTACAAAGCGATGCTGCCACACTGAAAGGATCGATATAATTACAGTAATTTGGCTTCTAATTATTAACGCGTTGGCTCTGATGACGTCTTTAAGTTTTGATCAGGCTACCACCAGACGAACATATTCAAATTAATGTGGATTCTAGTACGAAAAAAAAAAAAAAAAAAAAAAAAAGAAGTCGCCACTCCAAGGAAGAAAGGTGTAATTTAAGCTGAAGTAAAACGTTCGACATGAAGAAGGCATTCTCGGAAAAAAGAGTAAATTAGCTTCTTACAACACGCAAGCCAGACTTGAATGCAATGGAGCTGAATTCCCCTGACCAAACAGTTAACATCGAAGTGTGTGTGTGTGTGTGTGTGTGTGTGTGTGTGTGTGTGTGTGTGTGTGTGTGTGTGTGTGTGTGTGTGTGTGTGTGTGTGTGTGTGTGTGTGTGTGTGTGTGTGTGTGTGTGTGTGTGTGTGTGTGTACTAGTACCTCCACCACCACCACCACCATCACAGCTGCTACCACTACTACTACTACTTCTACTACTACTACTGCTGCTACTACTAAATCTCGTCTTGTTTCGTTCGTATCGTTTATAAAGGCTCGAACATGCATGCGTCGACCTTGGTCACCTAATGGCGGCTTTCCACGCTGCTCGACCTCTGGCAGCCACCCCGTGAAATCTCTAATCCCCGAGATCACACTGTGACCTCGTCTCATGTCTTTTATTGGAATGTCTCTTGCAACCCTACCCTCGCCGTTCAGACCTCTACCCTTTCTTACCCAATTGTAATCTTCCATCCTCTTAACATGCCCAAACCATCTCAATCTACTCCTCATCACAACACCAATACATTCAAGTCCCAGCCTTTCTCTCAACTCTTCAACTGCAGTCCTAGCCTCCCCAGGCTTCGCACTCAGAGAATTTCGTGACACATCAATATATTCATTGTTATCTCTGTACATCTGAGACTACGGATATCCTCTCAATCGTACAGAAATGCCATTGATTAGATAGATGTGTAGTGCGTCCTTGAATAACGACAAAAACAACATCAAGAACAGCAGTAACAACAACAACACTAACAATGATGATTATGAAAACAATCTATCTATCTATCTATCTATAGACCGACGCCCTAATCCCGCAAAGGGTGGCCGCAGACAAAACGCCTCCAAGTCGCTCTGTCACCCACCATTTGACTACCCTCCCCCCAACTCACCCCCCCTCCCTCATATACCTCTCAAATACATCCCTCCACCTCATCCTCGGTCTACCCCTCCCTCTCCCTCCCTCCACTTCACCTACATACACCCTCCTAGTCAGTCTTTCATTCTCCATTCTCTTCACATGTCCAAACCACCCCAGTGTATTTCTCCTAATCTTCTTAACCACATCCACATCCACCCGACAACGTTCCTTCACTTCTTCATTCGTGAACCTGTCCCTCCACGTCACTCCACATGCTCCTCTCAATTAACTCATTTCCACTGCTCTCACTCTTGACTTGTTCCCCTCTTGCAAGGTCCACGCCTCGCTTCCATACGTCAGGGTAGGGATCACAATACTATCATGCAGTGACTTCTTAACTTCCATACTCACCTCCCTATTTCTCATCACTGTTTTCAGTGTACCAACAACCTTCTTTCCCTGCTGTACCCTTTCACGCACTTCATCCCCCAAAGTTCCATCCTTACTCATCACACTACCCAAGTACTTAAATACACTCACATTCTCCATATCCTCACCATCCAACCTCACTGCACACTCTGTGACTTCATTCCTCTCAAACAATATAACTTTATTTTTGTTTACATTAACTTTTAGCTTCCTCCTACACACTGTCCCAAATTCATTCACCAAACCTTGCACCTCCCATTCATCTTCACTCAAAAATACTGTATCATCAGCAAACAGCAACACCAGAATCTTCCAAATCTCACCCTCATTCATTAGAGCCAACCCCACATCCACTGCCCTACCTTGCACACCTTTACAACCCCATCCATGCATATATTAAACAGCAATGGAGACATCACACAACCCTGTTTCAGTCCCACATTGAGATCAAAGAACTCACTCAGCTCACCATCCACTCGCACCGTAGCCCTAGCTAATTCGTACATACTCTTCACAGCACTCAACAATTTCCCCTCCACTCCATATATTCTTAATACTCTCCACATACCTTGCCTATCTATTCTGTCATAAGCTTTCTCCAAGTCCAAGAAGGCAGCATACACTTTCCTTCCCTTCTCTAGATACTTCTCCACTAAACATGTTAGAACAAATATCTGATCTACACACCCTTTTCCCTTCCTAAATCCCCCTTTTTCTTCTCCAACTAGCTCCTCTGTCAGATGCCTAACCCTATCAATGAGTATTCTACCATATATTTTATCAGTCACACTAAGAAGGCAAATACCCCTATGGTTACCCCATACTTCTCTCTCCCCTTTCCCTTTGTATAAAGGAACAATTATACCTAATTTCCAGTCCTCTGGAACCCTTCCCTCTTCCCAAGCCAATCTACACAATTTCCATATCCACTCCACAACAATCTCACCCCCATACCTAAGCATTTCACCACACACTCCATCAATTCCTGGGGCCTTTCCCAACTTAATCTTCTTCATCGCTTCCACTACTTCCGCCCTACTGATCTCTTCTTCCCTCCTCTCATCTCTTCTTCTCCCAGCATTCTCCAACCACTTATACTCGCACTGCTCTCACTTTCTACATTCAACAAATCATCAAAGTGTTCCTTCCATCTCCTCAATTTCTCTCTCTTCTCCACCAACAATCTATTATTCCTATCTTTCACTCCCCTACTATTTCCCCTTTCACACTGCCTTACTTTCTTTACCTCCTTCCAAAACAGTTTCTTACTCTCCCTCCATTCACACTCAGATTCCTCCCAAACTCTTCATCCACTTTTTTCTTACTCTCCTTCACCAGTCTCTTAACCCCCCTTCTCCTGCTCACATATACCTCTCTCTTCTCTCTTTCATCTTCTCCCCTACCTCTACTCGCTAACCAGTCACTATATGCCTTCTTCTTTTGTTCCACAGCTCGTTTCACCTCATCATTCCACCATGCTGTCCCTTGCACACCCTTGCATCTCCTCCTCACTCCACAAACAGCCTCACACGCTGCGCCTATCTCTTCCTTGAATATCTTACATACGTCTTCCACCCCTTCCATCTGCTCTAGCTCATACCTTCCCAACCTTTCTTCCACTATGCTCTTATACTCTGTCATTTTCTCACTATCTTGCAATTTCTCCACTCCTCTCACAGGAGCTGCTTCCTCCTGTCTTCCCCTTCGTCTCCTCAACCACTTTCTTTGCAGCTCTACCTTGGCCATCACTAAATGATAATCCGAGACTCCATTCCCCCACCATCTCCACACTCTTACATCCAACACTTGTCTTCTCATTCGCTCATCCACACACACGTAGTCTATCATTGCCTTTCGTTCAACAAGTTCACCATCCATCCTCCTCATTACTCTCCATGTATACCGGTGGATCATCTTATGACGAAAGTAGGTGTTGGCTATTGCCAACCCCTTACCAGTACAGATGTCCACCAAAGCACTACCATTCCCATCTACTTCAGCTAGCACACCCCACTGACCAATCACTCCATCCACTCGTACACTCCCAACTTTGCCATTCATGTCTCCAATCAACGGCACTCTCTCGCTTCTCTCAAACTTGTCCATACATGCTTCTACTCTCGCCCAAAACTCATCTTTCACTCTTGCCACTTGATCCTCTGTCGGGGCATACACACATACAATCGCCCACGCTTGTATACCTACTTTCATCCTCACCCACACAATCCTTGCATCCACTGTTCCATACTCTCTTATATTTTCCTTCCACTTCTTCCTTATCATCAGACATACTTCCTCTCTTGCCCTCTCATTCTCACTGACTCCCGCATATATACCTAAACCATATTCCCATTCTCTCACCCTTTCACCTTCCCATTTCGTTTCAGTCAATCCACATATATCCACTTTTGCATCAACAAGCACCTGAACAATCTCTCTCTCTTTCACTTCATCATTCACTCCTCTCACATTCCATGTTCCCACCCTAAGAATGTCCTTTGTCCGTTCCTTAGTCGTCAACGTATGGTCCGTCCTGGTCTGATGCGCTTTATTCGCTTTTTAGTTAGCTCTTTTACGGGGTGGGGCACTAACCTACCACCAACCCTTTTAGTCGCCTCGTACGACAAGCAGGGATACTGGGGGAGTATTCTTGAAACCCCCCTACCCCCAGGGGGTAATAATAATAATAATAATAATAACAATCATCATCATCATCATCATCATCATCACCTAATCCTGTGTCGCCCAATGAGGAACGTAGGAGCCGTGGACTGAGCAAGTTGGTCCTGACATTTAAGAATGACCGGTCTCACTCTCCCTTGAAAGGCATTACGTGAACAATAAACCCAACCACCCCTTGGATATAAAACTGCACAGGCTCAATCCGATTGGAGCGCCGTAATTACCCACTAAACCACAGGCTCCAATAATAATAATAATGATAATAATACATCCTTCTTTCCTTCCATTCTCTTGTCTATCTTCCCTTCATATTTTCCTTGTCCTTCTGCCTACGGGTGACTTTACACTCCCTCTTCTGTCTTTCCTTCCTTCAATCTTTCCACTTCCTTCAGCCTGTGGGTGACTCAACACTGAGTGACAAGCTAAATTGTTTCCTGTGCACCAGAAAACCATTTACTAAGCTGGGTTGTAACCATATAACCAAATTTTGGCGCCTGGTGGTTTAGTGGGTAATTATTGCACTCGAATCGGATTGAGCAGGTGAAGGTTTATATCCAAGCGGTGGTTGGGGTTGATTGCTCATGTAATGCCACTCAGGGATGAGTGAAGCTGGTCACTCTCATCTTAAATGTCGGGAGCAACTATCTAGCCCCGGGCTCCTACGCTCCTCATGGGGCAATGTAGGATTGGATGATGGATGGATGGATGGGTAATAATAATAATAATAATAATAATAATAATAATAATAATAATAGCAATAATAATTCATTCATTCATTCATCATCTAATCCAGTGTTGCCCCATGAGGAGTGTAGAAGCCCGGGGCTAGGCAAGTTAGTCCTGATATTTAAGATGAAAGTGATCAGTCTCACTCATCCCTGAGTGACATTACGTGCGCAATAAACCCTAATAATAACTAATAATAATAATAATAATAATAATAATAATATTAATGCTAGTAGTAGTAGTAGTAGTAGTAGTGGTAGTTGCATTATTATTATTATTATTATTATTATCATTATTACTATTACTGTTATTTTTTATTATAATTATTATTACTCTTATTTTCTTCCCATATAGTGTATGGTGAAGCTTTGTTCTGGTGTTAATGTCATTTTTCTTTGCAATTTTTTTTTTTTTTTAGATGCTGATAGCATTATACAGGAAAGTACCCTGGGGTAACCCAAGTGCTTGTACCAACTATAAATGAGCTTGACCTTTTTTTTGTAGGTCATATACTAATTTTTGGTGCGAGAATTGCTTATTTGAAATTGGAATATCCAAAAACTAATTGAGATACAGGTAATTGGTCAAAAATCCTATGATATAAAAAGTTTGCTGATAATTTTGGCTGAATATTTTGCCACTTAGTCTCATGCAAACTACCGAATTTAATTCTGCTCAGTGATTTCATTGTAACACGTTTTGTAGATAACCACAAAAGCTGTAAAGCTGTAACTTTATAGAGATAGGGTTGTAGTCCTTATCATTATATGAAAGGAATATGGTCAGTGTTAAGCATACAGTTAGCCAGTTATTGAGACAAATGTTAAAGCGTACCCATGCTTACAAAGACAACCAGTACCATAAATAGCCCTGGCGAGGCTTCCTAATTGTGGCTACACAGTAAGTATATAGGTAACTAGTTATTATTATTATTATTAATATTATTATTATTATTATTGTGGTAATGAAAATAATTTTAATAATATGAAGAGGAAAAGGAATCGGATGTTATTTATTTTTTTTTTTTTTCTGTGCAAGGAAGAAGGAACTGAAGGCCAGAATACCGCAAGATTATTCCTTCCAAGGAAAAAAAAAAAAAAGTAACAGAGAGCCAAATTCAAAATCCATTTATTTCGAGACACTTGGACGCACTGCGTTCAAAATACTGGAAGTCATTGGCAAGAGAATTATACAGGGAGAGGAGGACATCTCCAGAGCTGGCCTGTTGCATACATAAAAGACTTTGAGTAACGGCTAACTCTGCATCAGTGAGCTGAACAGAAACGGGACGAGAGTTTGTTGTTAGACGGTTGCTACGCGCCTGCTGTAGTGGTGGAAGGATGCAAGCAGACGGTTCAGAGAAGCAGTGGCCATTAAACCAGAGACAGAAAAGATATAAAGCTCTCAAAGTGCCGTAAAGAGACAGAGATTGAAGGGAGTTAGTAAGGGTAGGAGAGATGATGAGACGAAAAGCCTTTGACTCAATGTGTTGAAAAGAGCTGTATATGGGGAGCCTCCCCATACGTGACAGCTGTACTCTACTAATGGGAGAATAAAACCCCTGTATACAGTCAACAACTGCAGGGTAAAGAAGGTATGGAGTCAGCTTAGTACACCTAATCTCTTGCATGCAGATTTTACACAAGAGGTAATCTGATCCTGCCAAGATGAATCCCGAGAAAAAGATCCAAGTATGTTCAGAGATGATGCAGGATTGACCGTGATATTGTTAAAAATCTGAGAATATTGATGCACTAAAAATAAGTTTACTTCTACCCCAATCAGATATTTGAGCCAAAACAGACATTAGGTGTGCCGTAGCCTCATCCCTTCTCCATTTAAGTAACTACTGAAAAGGATGCAGCGAAAAGTGAATGGAAAGGTGAAGAGTGTTATCATCATCGTATGAAAGCATAGCGTTTAGAAGGTCGTTGATAAATAGACGAAAGAGTTGGTGGTAGGACAGAACCCTGAGGAACACCATTTTTGAAAGCTTTAGGAGAAGAAAGGTAGCCGTTTGCAACAGCAGCTATACAATGACCAGAAGAAGGTTAATGATGCAGTTTGGAAATTAAAGATTTATGCCAGACTCGATCGAAAACCTTTGAGAAGTCAAGTGCAATGGCAAAATTTTCTCCAAAGTCCCGAAAGGAGGATGGCCATGAGTCTGAATGGAAGATGAGAAGATCGGAAGTGGAGAGTCCCTGGCGGAGCCCATATTGGCGATATAAAAGAAGGTTCTGATAGAAAATGTGCTTTAATTGTTTTTTAGATTAGATTTAAAAAGTACAAATACAGGATGTTAAAGCAACTGGGTGATAGTTACAGTGATAGAAATGGTCACCATTCTTTGGGGCAGGGTGAATGAGAGCAAACTTCCAGTAAAAAGAAAAGGTACAGTTCAAGTGGACATACAATGGCGAAATCACTTTACAGAGGCAGGGTGTAAGCACAGAAAAACGGTTCTTGAGGACAACAGGAGGGACTCTATCAGGCCCATATGCCTTGTTACTAATGAAGCCAGTGATGGCAGAAAATACATTAATTAAGGAAATTTTCTTGACAGTCATGATGGATTCAGAGAAGGGAAATGTTGGAGGAAGAGCACCAGAATTATCTACAGTGGAATTGGAGGTGAAAGTCTGAGCAAGGAGTGTCACGAGTCCTATACTTGAATAAACTCGTAACATTAAACTTTGGTGGGAAACCGCGAATTCTAGTGGAATCCCAGTATTTATCACTCAGTCAACCACCACATATTCACCCGATCGGGAGTGTTTTTCAGGACATATTTCAATATTTCATAAGTGATCGTCTTTGTGTGTGACATTAGCACCTCCCCCTGAGTGATATGTTATGGGCGTGTTTCGCTCATTCTAGCCATTAGCAAGTGCGGCTCGACACTCGCCTGTCTCACGATTTGAACTCAAGTCAGGATTTGAGCGCCATGAAAGCAGGTTGAGCCCAGTGTGTAGCACTGCCGCCGTTGTCCAGTTCCTGAATATCCACCTAGCATGATTTCGCGAGAGGCTCAGCATGTGCAGCGTCCTTCCTCAGCAACGACGCCCAGTCATCCGCTTAGTCCACTTTTCTGACCAGTATTTCTTTTCGTTTTTTCCTAGGTTTAAGAGTTAGCTTTTGAGTGAGTGAGTGAGTGCGATCTCCTCATTTGAATTCATCTTGTGACTCATGTAACGTTAATTTATTTCATTGTAATCAATAAATCAACAGTTCTTTTCCTTGAGCTTAATGTAATGTAAACTCGTGTTTCATTTTCCATATTAAGCTTATTCTAGTTGCAGCTCCTAGTTTGCATAAACGCTTTGCATTATTCACAACTGGTACTTAGGCCAGTCCTTTTTATTAACTTAAAATCCGTTGTGCAACCAGGAGTTAATTGCACCATTAAGAACCTATTATCATTAATAGCATTAGATATTGATTGTCAGGGGTGGAGTCACTTTCTCCAGAGGCTAACAGTACTATCAAACAGCAGTTGTGAGCAATTAGTCTCTGCTGTGTACTGTTGAGAAATTTTATAAATTCTCGTCCTTAGAGAATCGGCGAAGTAATACGGCATAAAGTAATCTTCTCAAGTATTATTGAAAAATATTCTTTAATATTGCATATTTTTAAAAACCCTGTGACATCTGGCGACCTCAATCCAGGATAATAACTCCTACCTCTAAAGCTATCCACGAGATAATACTCACTCATACTTAGGTATTTATCATTAAAGTCTATAGGCACTATCTTACTGGTGATTATTGATTCAGTTCTATTAATTTACGTAATAGTTTTCACAGTCAGTTGTTTGTTTAATTTTCTTTCTTTACCAGCTTAATTAGATAAAACTGGTCACCACTAACCTGTGCCTATATTCTTTATTCTTGATTATTGGCATCTTTCTTTGCAAAATTGCAGTCAGTACTGAGTCACTAGTTTACTTAGATTGAGTTAGCATAATGTCCACCAGCGTCTATGTACAGGAAGCTAAAGAAATGGGGCTTACAGACCCAACAGAAGTAAAGGATTATGTCCTCTCTTGGCTTGGTCACGAGCAGCAATGCGAGAGTGATGCTTGTGAAAAGCGTAGAATCCAACGAGAACACGAGCGAGAATAGTGCGAACACGAGCAAAAACAAAGCAAACTCGAGTTAGAACATGAGCGAGAACAGCGTGAGGAACGAGAGAGAGAACGAGAACACGAATGTGCCGAGCAAGAAGCACGCGAAAAACATGAACTTGAAATGTTGAAGCTCAAGCGAGATTCCTTGGCTTCAGACACATCTGGTGCTGCTGGCCCAAGCTCCACGAGTGCTATCCCTGCACATATTATGGCAACCCCACACATCAAGCTTCCCCCATACAAGGAAGGCGAGCGAATCGAGCCATACATAGCTTGTTTTGAAGACATGGCTCAACTTTACCAACTGGATGATGCAGCTAAGCGGCTTCAGTTTCTTAGCCTGCTTGAGGGCACTGCCCTCGATATTCTCCACAGAATTCGTGGAGACAATCTCACGTATGAGATGATGAAGGACGCACTCGTCAAAGCCTATGGTCTCACAGTTGACAACGCCAAGAGTCAGTTCATGAGGGTGCGTTTACAGGAAAAAGAGACTGCTGTTCAGTTTCTTGACTGGCTTACTGCTTACTTAGATGAGTGGATGGAGAAAGATGAAACTCCTTCCACGTGTGAGAGGATAATTGACCTTATGCTGCACATGCAGCTAGAAAAGTCGTGGCCAACTGAACTTATGGCTCAGCTTAAGATCTGCCAGGTAAGAGATGCCAGCCAAATGGTGAAGAAGGATGATGCATTTTTCACTGCACACGGGTATCAAACTCGTAAGCAGCATACCTGGAACAGGAAAGCTGATAAATCTGGGAAACCATCTCAGACTGAATCCCAGCAACAAGGCCGTTCTCAGAATAATAGCCAAGGTCCAAAACCGCAGAGGAAGGACCAGGGGCAAAACACTCAGAAACCTGAGTGGAGGAGGTACAACAAGTACCCTAACCAGCAGCAGTATCAGCCACGCAACCGACCGTCGGGACTGTCCTTTTCAGCACCAGCTCAAGTGAATAGGAGGCAGGAGGCGAATGCAGCCTTCATTCCTCAGCAGCAGCACAGTGGTCACGTCCCTACCAGTACAGGTACTCCCCCACAGTTCTCTAGTCCCACAGCGACAGTGAACACTCTGCCACAGGAGGTCAATGCTCCATCTTCCCTGGCAGTGAGTACAACCCCTCAAGCATCTAGTTCTCAAGGCACCATGTTTGCCGCATCATTTATGCAGCAGCCTAACCAGTGGCTGGCTGCTTCCTCCACAGGCCCTCCCACAGGTGACAGTACCTTCCTTGTTCAGCCAGGGTTTGTGGGGACATTCCTGTGAAGGTCCTGTGAGACAACGGGTCCTCAGGTTGCTCTGTCAGGCAGAGTCTAGTTCGGCCTGAGCAGTACACAGGTCAAAAGATCCAAGCTAACCTTATTGATGGATCAGTGAGATTGTTCCCTGAGGCATGTATCCAGGTGGCATCTCCATTTTACACTGGTACGACACTCGCAGTTGTCATGCCAGAACCTTTATTTGACCTTATCATAGGCAATATTCCCGGTGCCAAGTATAGTTGCACTGAAGATGACGCTACTCAGACTTCGGCTACAGTAACATAAGCCATGGCTGAGGCTCCAAACTGTATCACCCCGGTGACCATTGAATCACCGCAAGATCTGATGTGTAGCCAAGTTGTTGTTCAAGAACAACACTCTGACCCAACACTTGCTGCCATGCCGAAGAAACAAAAGGGTCGAGTGCTAAAGTATTCACGGGAAGGTCAAGCCAAGTTCCTTCGCAAACAAGGACAGCCGCACCGTGAGTCACGAACACCCCAGGGCGAAGCTCAACTGCAGTTTGTCGTTCCCGCCAAGTACCGCCATGCAGTGTTAGAATGGGGTCATTGTTCAGCCTCAGGAGGTCACATGGGCAAAAGGAAAACCCAGGGCCGTATCCGTGCTGACTTTTTCTGGCCTGGGATGGGACGAGAAATAGATAGCTTCATGCGTTCCTGTAATGTGTGTCCACGTACCACAAATCAGGGACATGTCCTTCCTGTGCCGTTTGAATCCACACCCATAATCTCAGAGTCAGTTGAGACAGGGCAGTGGTAATGTGGGTGCAGACCTGACGACTCGCCCGTTGGCCCCACAGGACACAGTATGTCCAGGGCCTGTACATACATATGTACAGTCGTCAGCATAAATTCGCTGCAAGTCTACTCGTGTGATGTGAGTCCTTTTGTCTGGCAACAGTGTAAGGGGACTAGTTGCCACGTAGCCTTTTATACAGTTTAAAGACGTGTTTTTAAAAATGGTACTAGAGACTGGCTAGAGTACAATGTTAGTATATCGTATTTAATCAGTATAAAAAAAAGTGCAAAAGCTGACAGAATGTTATGAAACGACGTACGAGCGTAATACTCTGACATTCCTCATAACCGTGTCTAAACTCCCTACCCCTCTCTCCCCCTTTCTCCTCATGATGTCCCCCCACCCCTCCTTCCCCCTCCTACTCCCCACTCACGTTCATGCCTCTCCACTTTCTCCTCTCCTCACTCTCTCTACCTTCATTCATTTATCCACGGCACTAACCCGACTGGTGCATCACAGTTCTATCTTGACTGTTTACTAAACCATTATTGTCCTGTTCTCAGTTGCTCGAAAAACTTTAATAAAATGTATTCAAGGCTAATTACCAATATTCCTTCCTGTTCTAATCCCATTCTCACCCTCCCCGTCTGATTCCCACTCTTTTTATTCAGGTTGTCATTCTTTTCTCCACCCCTTGTCACTACCAACAGCCGCTAGATACAGAAACGTTTGAGGTCTCGTTCTTGTGATGTATTATTCCTTACTGTGTGTGTGTGTGTGTGTGTGTGTTTAGTGAGCCTGGCAGTTGGTGGCTATTATTTCAGTAGGCGAAATTAAACAAACATTTGTGCCCATTCCTCCTACTTCCTCTCTCTCTCTCTGTCTGTCTCAGTCTCTGTCTGTCTGTCTGTCTGTCTGTCTGTCTCTCTCTCTCTCTCTCTCTCTCTCTCTCTCTCTCTCTCTCTCTCTCGTTTCAAGGAAAATGTTCCCATCCTCCTCATACTGTTCACTGATTCATGAAGCAGGATTAGAACCCATCATGTTTCGAACTACTGTATCACGTTTGGAGTAAAGAGTGGGTGAAAAAGACTGAGGCATGGGAAGATACTCTCGAATATAAGGAGCTAAAAGGTTACAGGAATAGACAAGAAATGGAGAAGAGTGCAGTTCATTATGTAGATCTGCGCCGGGTTACGGTAGACAGGGTGCAGAGAGAGGGGAGTGGAAATGAATGAGCATGGGGGGGGGGGAGTTGAGAGGTAAGGTGGGGAGGGACATGGGGTGGGTACGAGGGAGAGAGCAGAAGTTTCATCACTCTACAACATATTTCTGTCGTATTTTGCTCACTTTTATGCTAATCAAATATAAAGACGATTGCATTCTGGGCGATTGATAGCACTAATTCTTATAAACACGTCTTTAAAGCGTATAAAAGCCTGTGTGGCAACTAGTTCCTATACACTGTTGTTGTTGTTGTGATATTTGCCTCACAACATGGTGAGGACACGGGCAAACATAAGAAGCATAAAGTTGCTCTCAAAAAGAGAGCATAGCGGTGACGAGACTAAGACGAAGCAGCAAGGGCATGACAAGATCAGGGGTGGATCGGCAGTTACGAGAGCAGTCTGGTGGCGATATAGTTGACGAGGGCTGCACGTGGTGGATCGAACCCGATGCCCTCACGGATGGCGGCTTCCTCAGATGGAGAGAGGGAGTTGGAGATGTATGCCTCACGGATCTTCTGATACAACGTCTGGTAGACGAGAGGCAATGTATCATCGTCGTTGATCGGATCCGTGAGGCAGAAGAGCAGCTCTTCTAGGTCCGCATCCGTGCGGGCATCGAGGTCACGAGTGCCTTAGAGTGGTGGAAGGAGGGCCTCGATCCGGCGAGCAACGGTGGAAGAGTCGCTCCTGGCTTTTCCCCCTTTCTTCTTTGGTTTCTTCCTTTTCTCCTTAGGTGGAGGAGGAGAAGAGCGAGCGATGGCGGCAGGCGGTGGTGAAGGTGGAAGAGGCTCCTCCACTTCGTCAGGAGCAGGTGGAGAAGGCAAGGAGGGCGGCTCTACTACGTCCAGATGTACTGAAGGGACGGGAGACGAGACACGCTCCTCCTCAGCTCCTGGTGAAGGGAGGTGAACCTCCACAACAGTCTCCCCATGCTCGATATCCATGGCCTGTGACGGTTCCGGGTCGGTGATCGGAGGTTCGATGGTGGTGGCGCCAGTCGTCTGGATGAGAGGGGCATCCAAACACAGCCGTTTTCGCGGTGTCGTGCGAGGTGGTGGTGGCTGCTGTCGCCAGGCCTGACACTCCTGACGAGGGGGGAGATGAGGATCGCGGGTGAAGCTTCGGGGAATAGCAAGGCATGGAAGGCCGTTCTCCTCAAAGATCTGAGGAAGGAGAACAGCCAGAACCGCCTTGCTACCCCCACTAAAAGCCTCAGCCGTCGCGATACACATCGCAATGAGTGTGTTTGTGTTGCCAGCACTTCCAGGACCCCTTGGCTGGCGTCTCTGGGCAGGGTGACGCTGCCGTGCATAGGCAGAGCCCTGCACAGCAACACCATCCGGCCCAGTGATGTCCTTAGCCTCGGGACCCTTGGAAGCCTGTACAACACGAAACTCCACCGTCTCTCCCTCGCCAAGTGAGCGCTGGAAATGCCGTGGATTTGGTGCAACGATCCCAGAAGCGTGTACGAAAACATCAGCGCCAGTGTCCCGGCGTTTGATGAAACTGTAACACGATCTCACGTTGAACCAATTCACGGTTCCCTTGATGGTAGTGGCTCCTGGCGGCACGGATCTGCTGTTGGGTGCCCCCCTCAAAGGTCCGCAGGCACGAGCAGAGTCGCTGGAAGTGTCGGGCATAGTGACGACTGGCCAGGCCAAGCTATGCGAGAGGAGTGCCTATACACTGTTGCCAGACAAAACAACCACATCACACGAGCAGGTTTGCACCGAATTTGTGCTGATGATTGTACCGTAAGTTAAGGGGGAAGTTCGAGAACCCTGCAGAGACAGTCCGAGGCTGTGTATGAATTACCTTGCAGAACGTCTTGAGCTGTGGGCCTCTCTGAGGATTCCCGGAGGATGCACAATATCCACATGAGTGTTCACACCCACGGTGGGTGTTAAAATGTGACCTGCCCAAGATTGCGTAGGGATTCTCAGCTTCCTGTTATTAGTTGTAAGTGTAGAGTTAGGTTAACCAGTAAACTGCCCGTTCTAAGAGATTTGAGCAATTCAAGAACTGACACGTTTCCTGGTTAATAATGTTAGGTTAACCAGTAAACTCCCCGTTCTAAGAGATTTGAGCAATTCAAGAACTGACACGTTTCCTGGTTAATAAGTTAGCTAAACCAGTAAACTACAAGGGTCCTGAGAGATTTGTAAATTCTAGGACTACGTTTCCTGATTAATTATAAGTACTGATTGCTAGGCAGAGAGAGAGATATGACACTTTTGATGCTCCACCCTGATTCCTTTCGCAGATGCAGGTGGCGGGTGCAGCATTGTTGAGCAGATCAGCCAGTCGTCCCTGTCACATGTTGCCGCCCCTTCTTTTCTGCCTTGTCGTCATTATTTACTATTGATTTGCATTACATAATTTTACATGTAGGTACAGTTACACCACAGCTGTTACACCTATACCATGTATTACATACATCACGCTACATAACAATTAGTTGTTAATATAAATGTAGCAAACTTTTTGCTCAGTTTGACCTGAGTACATGATTTTTCACCGTCGTCACGGAGTTTTATCCTCAAGCTTGCTTCTATTAATGTAAATACGAGGTTTTTTCGCTCACTGGCGACTGTGACTTTCTCCTGTAGCAGGATAGCATACACACACCACAGTGTGAATCTTGTGTGACTGAGCTAGGATTTATATGTATGTATACTGAAATTTTTTCCTGAGAAAGAAATTTCATTTTTGATGGGGCGTAATGTCTCGAGTCAGCACGTCCTATATTTGAATAAACTCGTAACATTAAACTTTGGTGGCAAACCACGAATTCTAGTGGAATCCCAGTATTTATCACACAGTCAACCGCCACATATTCACCCAATCGGGAATGTTTTTCAGGACATTTTTCACTATTTCATAAGTGATCGTCTTTGTGCACAAATATTAGCACCTCCGCCTGAGTGATTTGTTATGGGTGTGTTTCGCTCATTCTGGCCATTAGCAAGTGCGACTCGACACTCGCCTCTTTCACAATTTGAACTCAGTCAGGATTTGAGCGCCGTGAAAGCAGGTTGGGCCCAGTGTGTAGCAGTGCCGCTGTTGTCCAGTTCCTGAATTTCCACCTAGCATGATTTGGCGAGAGGCTCAGCATGTGCAGCGCCCTTCCTCAGCAACGACACCCAGTCATTCGCTTAGTTCACTTTTCTGACCAGTATTTTTTTTCGTTTTTTTCTAGGTTTACGAGTTAGCTTTTGAGTGAGCGAATGAGTGCAATCTCCTTATTTTAATTCATCTTGAGACTCATGTAACGTTAATGTATTTCATTGTAATCAATAAGTTAACAGTTCTTTTCCTTGAGGTTAATGTAATGTAAACTCGTGTTTTTTTTTTTCCATTTTAAGCTTATTCTAGTTACAGCTCCTAGTTTGCATAAACGCTTTGCATTATTCACAACTGGTACTTAGGCCAGTCCTTTTTATCAACTTAAAATCTGTTGTGCAACCAGGAGTTAATTGCACCAGCAAGAACCTATTATCATTAATAACATTAGATATTGATTGTCAGGGGTGGAGTCACTTTCTCCAGAGGCTAACAGTACTAACAAACAGCAATGGTGAGGAATTAGTCTCTGCTGCGTACTGTTGAGAAAGTTTATAAATTCTCGTCCTTATAGAATCGGCGAAGTAAGCCGGTATAAAGTAATCTTCTCAAGTATTATTGAATATTCTTTAATATTGCATATTTCTAAAAACCCCATGACAAGGAGTTCCTTTTCTTCAGGGAAGAAATGGCTACAGAGCCATTAAAGTGGATAAAGGAGGGGAGGGAAAATGAAGAAAATTTTTGATTTTTTTTTGGCAAGGTGCCAGAAGGAGCGGGAAGAAATTGAGGTGGAGAGTTCAGAGCATTATGTACAAAGGAAATTATTCTTACCAGAGTGAAGAACATATTAAGCACCGCTCCAGGCAGAGGCATGAAAGATGAGAGTCAGAGGTAGGTTGGCTCCGGTACCTTTTGTACGACTTCTCCATGTTGCGGACAACATTAGAACGAGCGTGATTAAGCCATTTTATTTTATTTAGCCACAGGATAAAAGAAAAAAAGAAGAATGCTTCCATGCCTGAAATAATAACAGCAATATGCAAGGCACATTCAGATGGCTCTCGGTCATGGATGCAATAATCATTCCAAGGAAAATCAGATTAGTGCCTTAGGACCTCCCAGTCAGCAGCTCCTAAGGCCGCTTTCACACGAGGCCACCAGTGGCCGCCACCAGTTGCCACAATTACTTGCCTCCCATAGTTTTCAATGGAGCCTTTCATACGAGGCCTCTGCGGTTGTCTGGCTGGCAAGCAGCTCCTGGTGGTGGCTCGCTCACGCAATTAATATCTGCCACTGGTGGTTGCTGCCACTTGCTGTAAAGCATTGTTTCAAACTGGAGCTTTCATACGGTGCCACCAGTTGCCACCAGCAAGACAAGGAGAAGGAACTCTTCCCGTGACGCCATTCTTTCAACTGAGAACCGTGCCAAGGAGTGGCGTGAGTTCAGTGGAGGACACTAGTTGCTGGGCCCTTCACACTGGGTCACCAGTGGCGGCCACTGGTGGAGGCCGCCGGTGGCCTCGTGTGAAAGCGGCCTAAGTGCCACAGTAGCCACTTTCTGGGAGGGTCCACAAGCCTTACTGGAGCGACAGAATGGGCTAAGGTGAAAAGGTTGTGGTCACAAGATCCCAGTGATGAGAAAAGATTAGCAAAGTAAAAAGAAGGGTTTATTGTAAGGAAGATGTCATGTTGTGGGAAATCTCTCCAAGGATGTCATTGCAGCATGTTGCTGAAAATACACAGACCCTTCATATAAAGTCCTAAGTAACGGAGTTAACAGACTGATCATGGCTGCTCCTGCATAGTGCCAACATACCATTAAGTCTCACTGCAGCAGGAATGAGGTGCAGGCACAAGAGGACAGACTTATTTTTCCCGGTCATGCTTAGAATTCTTGCCTGTTTTACATCACAGTCCATCTTAGGCTACATCTGACAGGAAAGCCAACCTGTCCCGCACCACCAACGCGATCCAGCATCAGCTCGTGGTCAGGTCATTTTGATCGAGCCTCCAGTTCACTGTCAACGGCGCCACTATGTGTCTGTGGCGGGGAGGTGGGGGGGAGGTGAGTAGAGAGGCATGGGAGAGGGCGAGACCTGCATCAGGTGTTTGCCCTGAATTAAAAATACCGGTCTGCCAGATATACTGGCACACTTGCCGAAGTTAATTCCCAAATGCTTACAGCAACATTCCATATCCCAACCACAGAATATTTAGAGATTGGTGTTTTGAGCTGCAGTCCTTTTTTTTTTTTTTTTTTTCGTTCAAGTTTTACTCCGTGTCTCCTTTTATTGATAAGGGCTAAGGCGTTGCCCCAGGGTAGATGACTTAGGTTTGGAGCACGTAGCACTTTATGGCTGAGTTCCCTTCCTGATGTCTACCAATGACCCTTGGGTGAACTCGAACCTCTGACTCTTCGGCCAGTGCGGAGTGTTCTAACCCACTGAACCACGGCTACTACTGTAAAACAGTCGTGTAAAAGCGATTTTCTGTTTGGTGAAACTATTCAGATACCCTCGTGTGTGTGTGTGTGTGTGTGTGTGTGTGTGTGTGTGTGTGTACCTGGTATATATTAATGAACAGCATACTCATACATAGCAATATCGTGATGTCTCCCCTTAATTCCCTTAATGCAAGTGTCACATATGACATTTCTTGTTATTACAATCGAAATATTGGGACGATTGCTCTTGCTATGGGGTTAATGAAAAAGATGCCAGCACTATGAAGGTGACAGATGTACTCAACTTTTGTAGCCTAGTTTCGTGTCCTTGAACCTTGACGGGACTAATACATACAATAATTGAACCCCACCCGTTTTACCCTCCACTTAACAAAGTCAGAGAAGGGTGTTGTTATCACTGGGATCAACAGGTGTCCGCCAGTAGAATTGGGCGGCAGGGCAGCAGAGCAGCCGGCTGGGCCTAGAAATTTCCATTCCTAACCAGAACTCAGAAACTATAGTCGCGGCGCACGACTCTGAGGCTGTCATTATCGTACCCTGGCAACCTACCATTGAAAAGTGCATCCGATTTTGTATCATATTATACACAATAATATTATTATGCACGAATATATCATACACAGATATTATTATACACGAACATATTAACCACAGATCACATGTGTCTCATATTATACACGAAATCAGACGCACTTTTGAATGGTAGGTTGCCAGGGCACGATAATAACAATCTCAGAGTCACGCACCGCGACTATAGTTAATATAGAGTCATGACATTTCACAAAGCTATGTGTTTTATCATGAACCGATTCATTTATATAGGCAGAATGCTGCATCTTGATTTTTTTTATATTTTTTTAATTCAGAGATTTCAATGAGACCTGCACAAGGAATCTGAAGGGCCAAGGTTATGTGTCCTCAAGGCGTTCTCTTTACGCCCACCTTTAAAATAAAAGACTGGGGGGGGGTAGGTCCGTTATGCGCTTGATTATGTGTGCGGGGGGTTGGGGGAGGGTATGCGCTTGGTCAGGTGGAGGGTGCAACAGCTTAGTGTTGCCAATGTATTTTCTTAAAGAGAAAATGGCTGTAGGTGGTATGGCCCTTGAAAGGTACAGGGTGGATCATACATTGCACTCTTCTATCATGTGTGTTGCAAGGACGGTTCAGTCTGCTGGCGAGACGTGCACATATTTTGGTTGTTTCATGAAAGTTTTACTCAACAATCGTGGCAGGTGGTGGCAACCGTCATCCACTCACTCTGTTTAGTGCCGCCTACTTCTTCCTTCATCTTTATAATTATGTTCTGTGATTTATTTCCTCTCTTCCTATTTGTTCCATCATTTCAGTCACTTAATACTACTCGTCATTCCACTTCAGGTGACCCTACGCTTTGTGACATGCCAAATGGTTTCCTGTAACCCAGTATACCATTTACTAGGTTGGGTGATAACCATATTACCAAATAACGGGATGATATGGAGTCTAAAATGGTGACACTTTTAACTGGGTGGGGACGCAAGTGCAGTGTTCATCCGGGAACCAACTCTCCAATAGTCTTGTGTGGTGAGGCACTGCTTGCCACCAGAGAACACTTGTACGTGTACGGGACTGCCCTGGAGGGGCAATTAATTACCAGCCTGCGATTGATGGAACTCTTCCCCCAGATAGACCGGGGTTACTCACCAAACAAATCACTCAGTTATTTGATGGACATAAAGAAGCGGACACAGAAGGATGAGTAGATAGGAGTAGAAACCGATGCTGCTTAACCCGCCCCGTCCCGACCACTTTTTGACCACTGGTACCCCCCAATCCTGACCATTTTTCGACCCTTTTTTTTTTTTTTTTTGCTAAAACTTTCGCTTTTGTTGAGAAACATCGAAAATTCATAGAGAAATCGCTCACCTGAGGTTTAAAATACTCATTACAGGTAGGAGAGCCTCCTTACCTTACTGGGTTTTCTATCAGGCTGGCACCAAAGAAAACAAGTTCTATGGGAGGATAACTATTTCACACCACTCATAAATGATATTTATTTATTTACTGTTACGAATTTATGTGTAGTACAAGAGTATATTGGTTTTCAAGCAGTAATATAGGCATTATAAGCATTGTTTCACTCACTAATACCTGACCTTTTTTTGCCACATTACCTGATCATCATTTCTAACTGTTTCTTCCTCTAATGCTATGTAAAGTTTGTCCTCCACATTGTCATTGATTGGGGAATCACTCTGGCCCTGAATTTCGTACCGTGGCATGACATGGCTATACTGGCCAGGTCACTGATAACAGGTGAATTGCTGAGAAAAGGGCATGCAGGGGGGGGGAGGAGGTCATGCTGGGTAAGGCATTGTCTCTGCCTGGCATCTTGTTGAGGAAGGTGTCCCGTGTATACGTACGAAAAATGACTCGCGAAAATTGAAAATTGTGGAAATTATGAACCTTGCAATTGCAGGACGTTGAAGTACGTCCTCGGGATTAGCTGTGACAAAACGTGAGGACGTGGAAGTACGTCCTCGGGACGGTGCGAATCATTCTGTTTTCATAATGCATGATAACCCAGTTTGAGGCAAACACGTGGCCATATTAGTTAACTACAATCACACGTGATGTCCTTTTTCTAATATTTCACACTCTTATTTGACTATGAAGCAAGTAGTGATTGAATGAAGCGATATGAATGTACATGCATTATTTACCCATTCTTGGCTTATAGGAATTCATAAAAACGGACCATGGAGAACCCAAACACTGTTAGAAACGGAGGATTTAGAATATATATATAAATATATATATATAAATATATATATATATATATATATATATATATATATATATATATATATATATATATATACAGTATATAGATAGATAGATATACACTGACAGAATGACCTTCCTGATGTCTACCAATGACCCTTGGGGTGACTCGAACCTCTGGCCCTTCGGTCAGCGCGCTCTAAGGCACTGAGCCACGGCTGCTACAAGTTAAGTGACAGGGGAGTGCTACCTCTCCTGGCATGGCAGCGTACCTGGGCGCGGCTCGAACTCACGACTCTTTGGTCCCGATTCAGCCGTTCTACCACTGAGCTACCACTGATATATTTATATAGATGGATAGATAGATAAATAGATGAAAAATATTATATAGAGAGGCATATACATTGATACACACATAGATTAATAAATAAATATATATATATATATATATATATATATATATTTGTGGAAGGTGGGGCGCTCACCATCCACTCACTCGATGTAGTGCTGCTCTCAGGTGTCTGCCCTTTCCTCTCCTCCATCCGTATTTCCTTCCATCGTCTTTCTTTCCTTCATTCTTTCCTCTTCCTTCTGCCTGTGGGTAACTCTACACCGAGTGAGAAGCCAATGGTTTCCTGTGTACCAGGGAACCATTTACTACTCGGGGTGGTAACCATACAACCAAATTTTGGCGCCTGATGGTTTAGTGGGTAATTACTGCGCTCCAATCGGATTTAGCCGGTAAAGGTTTATATCTAAAGGGTATTTGGGATTTATTGCTCATGTAATGCCACTCAGGGATGAGTGAGGTTAGTCACTCATCTTAAATGTCAGGACCAACTTGCCTAGCCCCGGGCTCCTACGCTCCTCATTGTGCAGTGTATGAATGGATGATTGATGAATGATGAAATATATATATATATATATATATATATGCTGTATAGATAGATAGATAGATTGATTGATTATATACACACCCGGGTTATTTTGAACTATTTCAGTAATCATATTTCATGTCCACCAAGCCGTGTCTTATTTGCGTTCTTAATATCTTTCAGATCATCTGATCAATAATATACAAACAATAATGCCACCAAGTTCACTGCTGATAACATTATTACAACAACAATAATCACTGTGATACCACTATCATCGCTACCGCTATCATTCCTTTTACTACCATGAGCACACCAATTATCATCTCTCCAACTATCATTACCACAACCATCACCACAACCATTATCAATAACGCTATCATGACCCAAACACCTAAAGCACTCATCCACCTACATCACCCACCCACTTACAACGCCCACCCAACTACACCGTCCAGCCTCCTGTGCCACCCACTCACCTACATCACCCGTCCACTTATACCACCAGCCCTCTTACGCCACTCTCCCACCTACACCGCCCACCCACCTACATCACCTTCTCACCAACACCACCCCCCCACCTAAACCACCCTCCCACTGACACCAACCACCAACTTACATCACCCTGCCATCTACACCGAACACTCACCTGCACCACTCACATAATTGCACCACTCTTCCACATACCGGTAAAGTACCCACTCCAAATTGCCATTATTATGGTTAAAGCAAACTACGAAACCAAAATCAATATTTACACCTGTAAATCAATATTTACACCTTGTCTACGTGGAGGTCTACCTTAAGGGTGTGCTCTTCTCCTCACTTGTGCCAAGCCCCTTCATATTTCACCCTCTTACCTTCACCACCCACCCACGTACCAGTGCCAACCATACCACCACATCATTCTCCCACCTACACTACCAACTCACGTACACGCCCGTCTCATTTACACCGACGACTCCAGTAACACGTCGTGGTTATAATAACACAGAATACAAGGGGATCAATTACAACCTTCCTCCCCATTTTTCGGATCTAGATAGGAATCTTTATTTGTCCCACTCTACCTATCTGACTCGGAGAGGAGATCTACCCTCGAGCAAAATGTGGTTTCCCTGGGTAAATTAAGCCCAGGGAAGACACAGAGGACAAATAAGCTCTCTCTCTCTCTCTCTCTCTCATGCAATATCTATCTATCTATCTATCTATCTATATAGATAGATAGATAGATATAGATATATATGAATATATACATGTTTCTCTGTCAAAACCAAACTACATGCACAGTATGCACTACACTACCTTTTCAAAATTTAAAAAAGAAAAATGACAAATAAATCATCCCTCGGAGTCCCCGGGGGGGGGAAACATAAATTCCCCCACCATCCGCCCCTCTCCCGGTGACAACTTAGAGAGATGCCTGGAATAACTGTCTGACTCACTTCTTCTTCATTTCTGCAACATTCGCGGCCTTTCCTCTAACTTTCTTTCTGTCAAACACCACTTCTCCTCCTCTAAATCTTAACTATCTCTTCTTGACAGAGACTCAGCTGTCTGAGGCAGCTGACAGCAAACCCTTTTCTGTTTCCTCCTACTTTCTCTATACTCATTTCAAAGCCAAAGGTGGATGTTGTGTATATGTACACAATGATTTATCTTGCTCTCGTGTTCCTGAACTTGATTCTTCTGAATTCTCTACTCTCTCGCTTCGGCTTTCCTGTCATTCTCTGACTAAATATATCTGCACTGTTCATCTGTCTCCTAATTCTACTGACCATGAAAAATTCATGATAGAACACATTCTATCCATTTCTCCTTTATCTGAAATCTCCATTCTAGGAGATTTCAGTGTTTACTGCCACCTTTGGCTCTCCTCTCTTTTCACTGATCCGCCTGGTGAACAAGCCTACATCTTTCTATCCTTAATGACCTAGAGCAGCTTGTATAGCACCCTACCCGTATCCCTGATTGCCTTGGGGAGAGCTCCAACATACTTGATCTCCTCCTTACAACTAATCCTTCTGTTTACACTGTTAATCATTCCTCTCTGTTGGGCTTCTGTGATCACAACCTTATTACCTTAACCTGTCCTATAATTCCGGTATGGCCTATGGACCCTCCAAAAAAACGTAATCTGTGGCACTTTGAAGCTGCGGATTGGGAGACCCTCAGGCAGTACTTCTTTGATTTTCCATGGAATGATTATTGCTTCCATGGCCAGGAGCCATCTGAGTGTGCCTTACGCATTATAGAGGTTATTCTCTCAGGCATGGAAGGTTACATTCCCATCTCACATCCTTTGACTAATGCAAGAAACTCTTGGCTTAATCACGCTGTCCGCAACAACGAGAGGGACTATAAAAGGTACCGGAGCCAACCCATCCCTGAATCACATCTTGTTTATGTTTCTGCCCAAAATCGAGCTAAGTCTGTTCTTCACTCTGCTAAAAATAATTTCATTCGTACTAAATGCTCTCAGCTCTCCAACTCGAATTCTTCCCACTCCTTCTCACACCTTGCCAAAAACCTTTCTAACAACTTTACCTCATCCTTCCCTCCTCTTTTCTATTCTGATGGCTCTGTAGCTATTTCTTCTAATGATAAAGCAGATCTCTTTGCTCAGACTTTCTCCTCCAATTCCACATTAGATGATTCCAGTGCCGTTCCTCCATCACTTCCCCCCTCAGACTTTCTCATGGTTGACATTAAAATTTCTTCAGCTGATGTATTTTCTGCAATCACTGGCCTCATTACTAACAAGGCATATGGGCCTCATGGAGTCCCTCCTCTTGTCCTCAAGAACTGTGCTTCAGTGCTTACACCCTGCATAGGTAAACTCTTTTGCCTTTGTCTGTCAACTTGTACCGTTCCTTCTTGCTGGAAGTTTGCTCTCATTCAGCCAGTCCAAAAGAAGGGTGACCATTCCCAACCCTCTAACGATCGTCCAATTGCTTTAACATCCTGTGTCTCAAAAGTTTTCGAGTCAATTCTTAACAGGAAATTTTAAGGGCATCTTTTCTAACACAATTATCTTTCTGATTGTCAGTATGGGTTCGGTCAGGGGCGCTCCACTGGCGATCTTCTCACCTATCTTTCAGATTCCTGGTCATCCTCATTTTGGAACTTTGGAGAAAGCTTTGCCATTGCACTTGACATCCCAAAGGCTTTCGATCAAGTTTGGCATAAATCTTTAATTTCCAAACTATCCTCTTACGGTTTCTATCCTACTATCTGTGCCTTCATCTATAGCTTCCTTTCTGGTCGTTCTGTAGCCACTGTTGCAGACGGCCATCATTCTTCTCCTAGATCTGTCAACAGTGGTGTTCCTCAGGACTTTGTCCTATCACCAACTCTCTTCTTTTTATTCATCAATGTTTTCTAAGCTATAAAACCCTATTCACTTGTATGCTGATGATTCCACTCTTCACCTTTCCATTCGGTTCCTGCAACATCCATCACAGCAGTTACTTCAACAAACAAGGGACGAGGCAATGGCACACCTAATGTCTGACTTGGCTAATATCTCTGACTGGGGTAAAAATAATACTGTTGTTTTTAATGCATCAAAAACTCAGTTTTTACACCTATCAACCCGACACAATCTTCCAGGGTACAGGAGTACCCACTAATGTTTCATAATATCTAGCACAATCCTGCATCATCCTTGAACATGCTTGGGATTTCAATCACTGGGGACTTATATTGGATAGATCATATCGCATCTCTTGTAAAATCTGCTTCCAAGAGATTGGGTGTGCTAAACCAACTCCGTACCTTCTTTACCCCTGCACAGTTGTCGACTTTATGCACGGGTTTTATTCACTCCTGTGTAGAGTACAACTCTCACGAGTGGGGAGGCTCCCCACATACAGCTCTTCTCAATAGGGTGGAGCCAAAGTCTTTTCGTCTTATCAACTCTCCTCCTTTTACTGGCTCCCTTAAACCTCTGTCTCTTTGTGGAACTGTTGCCTCTTTATTTTTTTTTTTTATCGTTACTTCCATGGCCACTGCTCCTCTGAACTGTCTGCTTGTATCCCTCCACCTCTATGACGGGTGCGCAGCACCCGCCTACCAACAAACACTCATCCCTTTTCTGTCTAACTCTCTAATGCAAGAGTTAACCATTATGCCCAGTCCTTCATTTATCCAACAGGTCAGCTCTGGACCTGTCACCCTTTGTCTGTATTTCCTACTTCCTATGATCTCCAGTTTTCAAACGCAGTGTGTCCAGGCATCTCATTACCTCTCCTCCTCTTACTGGCTCCCTTCAACCTCTGTCTTTTCGCGGAACTGTTGCCTCTTTATCTCTTTTTCTATCATTACTTCCATGGCCACTGCTCCTCTGAACTGTCTGCTTGTGTCTCTCCACCTCTATGACGGGTGCGCAGCACCCGTCTAGCAACAAACTCTTATCCCTATTCTGTCCATCTCTTTCATGCAAGCGTTAACCGTTACTCCCAGTCCTTCATTTATGCAACGGGTCAACTCTGGAACTGTCTCCCTCTGTCTCTATTTCCTGTGTCTTATGATCTCCAGTCTTTCAAACGCAGTGTGTCCATGAATCTCGAAATGAACGGATCTTGATTTTGGATCTCTCTTGTATTTTGTTTTCTCTTGGAGGAAGCAGTTATTGCGGGCTCGTGGCCTTTAGTCCCTTCTTCCTCACATAAAAAAAAAAAATCTCGAAATGATTGGATCTTGAATTTGGCTCTCTTTTGTGTTATTTTTGTTTTTTCCTGGAAGGAACGGTTTGCGGGCTCCTGGCCTTTCGTTCCTTCTTTCTTGCATAATATATATATATATATATATATATATATATATATATATATATATATATATATATATATATATATATATATATATATATATAGGTAGATAGATAGATAATAGATACATATTTTTTTTTAAATAACAGAACGGAGGAAGGAAAAACAAATGAATAAAAAAAATAATCCATACACCAGATTTCTGGTGTCCTCTGTTCGTAAAATATCTGTAACAGTTAGACTTGAACAGTTGTGGGTTGAAATTTGGAGGGATACAACTCTGGGGAAGCGAGTTCCAGGGATGCAGTTCGAGGAATGAAAGAATTCTTATAGGCAGAAGTTCTGCAATATGGCTGAGTGACATTCCAGTCATGAGCGCTACCAAATGCCCGTGTAGCACGAGGGAAGGCATGGAGAGGCAGCACCATGGACGCAACTTCGTCTGAGTATTTGCCAAAAAAAAATTTGTAAAATAATGCAAGGGAGGCAACATTCCTTTTTACTTGCAGAGGAGGTAGTTTATTTGTATTGGCAGGGTTGTTAATACTTCTAACTGCTTTGTTCTGAATTTTTTCTAGTTGTTTTAATGCATCCTCTCCACATCCATACCACAAGGGTGAGTAATATTCAAGCTGAGAGTGCACATTACTCTAATAAATTATAGCTAACTGCTCATCAGCGAAGAAGTTACGGACTCTGTACAATAATCCAAGTTTCTCTGAGGCGG
Organism: Coenobita brevimanus; assembly: GCF_032717465.1. NCBI lineage: Eukaryota > Metazoa > Arthropoda > Malacostraca > Decapoda > Coenobitidae > Coenobita > Coenobita brevimanus. Next base: position 24,735,157 of record NC_137023.1, on the reverse strand, counting down.
TTTTAGCGAGTGATCTAACATGTGAAGTTGAGCTGAGGGCATTGTTAAGTGAGACACCAAGAATTTCAATACTTTTGGAGATGGGAATATTTGGAGCACTGTAGGTAATGTATAGAATCTGGCATATATATATATATATATATTTATATATATATATATATATATATATATATATATATATATTGTTACATAGCCTATGATTTCATCATCTTTTGTGTAATTCTAACGTACAGTATGCTGCATGTTTGATCACGAGCGTGTTCTACCTCACTCCCCCTTTCTACCCTTATAGTAGAGTAAGTCGTTCTTTCTGTTGTTCAGAGCAGGATTGTCAACTCTTTGTCCCCTATGGCTTCATTTGCGCGTCCTTCTTGCAAGTTGTATCAGGCTCTGCCAGCTCCTATATAATGAGCTTAGTCTCTACACTAATTGCCACTTAGATCTACTCCTCATTTTATGAGTCCATATTATAATTACAAATCATAATAGATAGATGGATAAATAGATAGATAGACAGCTCTATGCTTGCCTGGGAATGGGAAATTATCTTGCAAGTTACACTGAGGAAAAGCTGACGACAGATTACGAAGAAGCCAGTCAGTTAGTTGTCAGCAATTCACGAGGTGAACAAAACCTTGTTGACCATACACACACATACACACATACTCACACACAGGCTTCTAGAACTTTCCAATCACAGGGAACACACGTGATACGTCTCCTGTTTCACCAGAATTTAGGAAAGAGAGCTCAGAAGGAAGCTAGTCATAGAACAGACAGGTCGCAGGGAGAAGGGCTTAGCAACTTGAGAGAGAGAGAGAGAGCGAGACAGGGAGACAGGGACCCTTTTTTAAAGAGTCAAAAAACAATTAACGATGTCCAAGGAAGAAATGACGGAGGCATTTAACAAGAAGGCAAAAGATTCACCTATCAGCTTAGGAGACATTGTTTACGGTGTCATTCATACGAGAGACAATAAATTATCCCCAAAATTTTAGGGCCCATACAGAGTAATGAACATAAAGGCAAACAAAGTTTTAATTAAGTCACTTTCCAGTGGCGAGGAGAAACAAGTTCTTATTGACCATTTAAAATGAGTTTCAAGGGAATTATCCCATAATTATTCAGCCTCAGATACAAACGAACAAGCGAACGTACCTCAAGAAACCAAGCAAGAAAACAACAATGATTACAAATAGAAATTAAGGTCATATACCAAACAATCTAACATAGGTGCAACTGTTCCAATGAAATCTACAGTACATCATTTACGAGAATTAAATATCGATTTAAACTCCTTCTATAAATGAAATAACAATCAACCGTAACGCACATCATCACTATCATCGACCACAGCATGACCATATTAGGAAATTAATAGATTTTTTTTTTCGGTAGGTTATGATGAAGGGACTTATGCTATGGATTCTCCTCTACATAGCAAGATGATATGCGCACTTAGACCCCGAACACATAGTACGACAAGGATGCCTCATAGCTCCAAAGGCCACGACTACAATCGTTAAGGACGTCATGAGTACTGAAATAAGTCTAGATTACTTGTATGAATTACCTACTTATCTAGACAGGCTTGCGACGCCGATGGGAACTCTGGACTTCATGATAGGAAATTATGTTTCACAAGCACATAACACCAAGGAAGTGAATGAAATGGTAAAGTTAGCGAAATGGAAACTAGAACAGGCAAAGTCAACTATGCTCATCATGATCCAAGATCTCCCATCTTATGGAACGGAGGTACTAAGCGACAGGAACAACATCACACGAACTCGCCAAAAGCGCGGTTTGTTCGACCTGGGTGGCGCAGTTCTTGGAAACATCTTTGGATTGGCTACAGAGGATGACCTTAAAGAAATAAACAACAAATTTAATAAGATTGCTCAGGTACTAACATACCAAGATAAATTCATCACAGGACAGAACTCAGCAATGAAGACAATTGTGAAAAATCTGAAAAAAGCAGAGAACATAGCTCTCGAGAGTGTAGATAAAATAAATGAAATGGAGGGAAACGTTACACTTTTCCAACACTTCATCATCACAGAACATATTGACACGATTCTACTACAATTAGACAACACTAGAAATCGTTTCAGGGCGCTTATGCAAGGAATTTCGAATGCTGGTGATGGCAAGATCACAATTGACTTACTCCCAGTTCATGAGCTACATCAGATAGTTAGTCAAGGCATACATAAACATAAATTGAAGCCGTTGTTCCGCAGTAGGGAATTCATGCAATATTACCAATATTTAGAAGCAACACTAACACCAACATCAGTAGTAGTTCATGTACCATTCATAACTGAAGACCTGTTCACAGTATACCAAATACACCCCTTCCCCTATAAAAATAACAACTCTTTGGTCATCATCAACATCAACACAGACACCGAACTCATCATGGTCTCCAAGAGACGGGACACTGTCACTTTCGCAAGTGAATCAAGGATTGAACGAAAGTGCCGCACATCCTTACATGCTGTTCATCTTTGTCCTGCGTACATTTTCACGTTTCAGCCTACTGATACAGTCCCTTGTGAAATGGCTATCCTAAGAAATGACAATATTCATCATTGCAACTTCACTTTTGCTCCAGATAAACTTGTACACCATCAACGCATTGGACACTCACAGTTTTTTTCTTTCCCTCATAACACATCAGTTTACATAGTCTGTCCAGATATACCACCATCTCATACATCAGCATCAGGATTATACATAGCACCAGACTACTGTGCGGTATTTACACCAGCCATGTCTACTTTATCCACCATCAGTCACTACGCCATTCTAAATCATACACACAAACATTTCCACCCACTGCCTGATATGAACTTAAACATGAGCACAAGTATTAAGTTGACTTCACCTAAGTTTGAAACTATGCAACTGATCAATGAAACAATGAAGCCCTGGGAAGATTTGAGTTTGAGTATGTTCAACCCATATTATGTGTATAGCCCAGCACCTACTGTCTTTATAATCGTCTGCATTGTAGTTGCAGTACTGCTGTTTGCAATGCACAGAATGCATGCAAGAATTGCTAATTTGGAGTCATTATTTAGTGGGGGGAGAGTTAACATCCAAGTTAACCCCCCTGAATGAAGTGTACATATTTTGTATATAGTATTAATTATATATATATATATATATATATATATATATATATATATATATATATATATATATATATATATATATATATATATATATATAATACAAAGAAGAATGACCCATGAATGGCATACCAGTACCATTATCTTTAAATGAAATATTAATAACTCTTACCAAAATCTTAATATTAAACTTTTTTTTTTCTTGCATGTATGCATTTCACTACAATAACCCAAGTACATACTGTATTACAGTTAAATAATTTACTTTTAATGCATTTATTCAAATATGTATACAACTTGTTTAAAATGTAATTTTGCTGAATAATCACTATTTACTATAAATATTATATGTATACAATATTATAATCAATATTATGTACTAATAGATTAGCATGTGTCAATGATAATTGCTGTGGGAGGTCCTTCAGCTGCGTGGACCGAGCATATGTTATGAGTCCATATTATAATTACAAATCATAATAGATAGATAGATAAATAGATAGATAGACAGCTCTATGCGAGCCTGGGAATGGGAAATGATCTTGCAAGTTACACTGAGGAAAAGTTGACGACAGATTACGAAGTAGCCAGTCAGTTAGTTGTCAGCAATTCACGAGGTGAACAAAGCCTTGTTGACCATACACACACATACACACATACTCACACACAGGCTTCTAGAACTTTCCAATCACAGGGAACACACGTGATACGTCTCCTGTTTCACCAGAATTTAGGAAAGAGAGCTCAGAAGGAAGCTAGCCATAGAACAGACAGGTCTCAGGGAGAAGGGCTTAGCAACTTGAGAGAGAGAGAGAGAGAGAGAGAGAGAGAGAGAGCGAGAAAGGGAGACAGGGACTCTGCTCATACTCACTCGTGAGTGAGAGACTTGTTAATATTTCCAAGACAAATAAAAATAGTCCCATACTATTCTTTACCTCTCCTGTCACTACATGACAAATGGGAAAGAAGATTATCTACTTACAAAGCTACTCAAGTATAACAACCGCTCGTCCACAAGTCTAATATATAAAACTTCTCTACAAGTAACATACAAAGTCTTTTATGACATAGAAGAGTAAGTCGTTCTTTCTGTTGTTCAGGGCAGGATTGTCAACACTTTGTCCCCTATGGCTTCATTTGCACGTCCTTCTTGCAAGTTGTATCAGGCTCTACCGGCCCCTATATAATGAGCTTAGTCTCAACATTAATTGCCACTTAGATCTACTCCTCATTTTGCTCACATCTCTGTCCTCCCCTGTACAGTTGTTATTATTGTGAGTGCTCAGGAAGTCTCCAACCATCTAGCAGCTGTGTAATTTGAGTATAAGTGTTATTGCATTTTTTCTTGTACTGTATAGCATGGGGTGTTAATTCGTAGGCCTAGTGAGGTTTTTGTGATTCATGTGTTTTTGGTGTCAGCCAGTAGTAATAATATTTTGTATCTGTAATAATATATCTTGCATTCACTGAGCATTATCCAGTTTTCTCATTTTATCAAGGCTGACTTAAATAAATTTACACTTGCTAATTTCGTGTTAATAGAGGCTATTACAGTTAACCATATATTTAACGTGTTTTTTGTCATTACATTATCCTTATGAGTCCTGAATGTTTAGTTGTTAGTTTGAGCATTAAACTTTAACTTGTAATTTTACCTAACTCTTTTGTTTTGAACCTGGAACTTTGCGGGACAGTTTTCTCTGTTCGTTAACATAAATTTGGCGACCTCTTATCACGATATTCAGGATATTATCATAAGGATATTGTTTGATATTTTGTGACTGTGATTTATTCATGATGTCTACTATTACTACGCTTGATGAAGCCAAAGATTTTTTGTCAAATATGTAAACAGTGTGTGATGTAGAAAACAGAACAAAGAATGAACTTAAGCTTGTTGCTCAACAATTGGGAATTGCAGTTCACTCTCATCATTCTAAAGATCAAATTGTTGGCATAATTAATAAAAGCTTGTTTAATGTAACTCCTCCAAATGAGCAAACGCAGATTGAAATAGCTAAGTTACAGCTAGCTCTGCAGGAGGCTCGTGTTAAGGAGGCTGAGTTTCAGGCACGTGCTAAGAAGGCTGAGTCTGAGGCTAAGGAGGCTGAGTCTCAGGCTCGTATTCAGGAGGCACAGATACAGGCTCAGGCACAAACTGAACTTGCTAGGATTCAGGCAGACCATGAGTATCGCATGAAACAAGGTGGAACTGGATCATCTAGCTCTGATGATGTTGATGTGGCTAAAAATGTTAAACTTGTCCCTCCTTTTAATGAATCTGATTTAACAAAGTATTTTCAGTTGTTTGAGAGGGTAGCTACAGGTTTTAATTGGCCCAAAAAGTATTGGCCAGTACTCCTTCAAACTGTTCTCACCGGTAAAGCTCAAGTAACTTATGCATCTTTGCCTCAAGATCAATTTGATAATTATGATGTAGTTAAGAGCTTGATTCTGAAGCCTATAGAGTAAAATTTAGGAGAACTTATAAGCAAGATAAGCAATCCCATGTTGAGTATGCAAAAATCAAAGAAGATCTGTTAGAGCAGTGGTTAAATTCTAAGAATGTGGATTCTGATTTTGGTAAATTTAAGCAGATGATTTTGCTGGAGGACTTCAAAAGGTGTATTAATAAAGATGTAAGCCTATATCTTGATGAGAGAAGAATAGATAATTTGTCTGATGCTGCAGTTTTAGCTGATGAATATGTTCTCACTCACAAGAGATATTCTAAAGAAAAAGGAATGCTGAGAGTAAGTACGTTGCCTCTACTCAGAGTACAAGTAACAGGAAAGAGAATAAAGATGATGTTTCTCAGGAAGTAAATACCAGCTTCACCTCTAGATTTAAGAAAAGTAAATGTACTTATTGTAGTAAGCTTGGTCATACTACGGAGAAATGTTTCAGGAGACAGCGTGATGTGAACAAAAAGGAGTCTTTAAATATTTAGTCAATTGGTCTAGTGTCCACCCTTGAGAGTTCCCAGAATTCTTTAACCGAGTTAACTGAACCTGCTTTGAGAGGTACATTAAATTCTCATGATGAAGCTCCTCTTTTGAGCAGTAACGTGGGTGACACTCTCAAGAGTTCATGTGCTAATTTCCTGTCTGATGGTTTTGTCAGTCGTCTGGACAGTAATAACAGGAAATCAGTTAAAATATATCGTGATACAGGTGCTTGCCAATCCCTTATGCTGACCAGTGTTCTAGGCTCTAATGTTAATTCCTCTGATGAAACTGTAATCTTACAAGGTGTAGGGAATAATTACTTCTCTGTACCTCTGTGCAAAATGAATTTAGAGTCTGGTTTTGTTAATGGTTCCGTTATGGTTGGGTTGGTTGAGACACTCCCAATGTCAGGTGTAACTTTCTTACTTGGAAATGCTATTGGTGGAAGTCAAGTGTGTCCAGCTCCTCAGTTGTCTAGTCAGCCAGTGGCTGCGGCCCAGGATTGTGATGTCCCTGATGTGTTCTCTGCATGTGCTGTCACTAGGGCTAAGTCTAAAGTTACTGGTGACTTAGAGGCTAATGATGATGATGATGTTATCCTAGCTGAAACTTTTCTTGCTATTTTGGACCACTCACCAGATGAGGCAGTACCCCGTAGTGTTTTGTCTCGTCAAGAGTTGGTTGAGTTGCAGGTTGCTGACCCTGAGTTGAAAGGTCTAGCTAACTATGCTTGCAGTGAGGGAAGAGTCAGCCGGTGCTTCTACTTGTTATTATATAAAGTCAGGAGTTCTTATGAGAAAGTGGAGACCCCCAACAGCATCAGCCGACTGTGAATGGGAGGTTGTACATCAAGTTGTCATCCCTCGTGTTTGTAGGCAGGATATCATTAGAGTGGCTCATGATTCCAGTTTGGCAGGACACCTTGGAGTGAGGAAGACTGTGGCACACATTTTGAAACACTTCTACTGGCCAGGTATCTTCAGGGATGTTTCCTGGTATTGTAAGTCTTGTCACACCTGTCAAGTTGTGGAGAAGTGTAATCAGACCGAAAAGGTTGCACCTCTAGTTCCCATTCGTCCTTTTGAGGCGCCATTCACCCGTGTGTTGGTGGATATTGTGGGCCCTCTTCCTAAGACTTCTTCAGGATTTTCTTATGTCTTGACCCTGATTGATATGGCTACTCGTTATCCTGAAGCCATTCCACTCAGAAATATCTCAGCAAAGAACGTGGTTAAGGAAATGCTGGGGTTCTTCACCAAGTTTGATCTGCCCACGGAGATACAGTCAGACCGGGAAGTAATTTCATGTCAAATGTTTTCAAGCAGTCTCTGAAAGAGTTGGGCACTACCCAGATCACGTCTTCATCTTACCATCCCCAGACCCAAGGAGCGTTGGAGAGATATCATCAAACACTCAAATCGATGCTCAAGAAATACTGTTTGGAACATCAGAAAGACTGGGATAAAGGTCTTCAATTCGTTGTATTTGCCGCAAGAGAATCTCCAAATGAATCACTGGGCTTTTCACCTTTTGAACTACTGTTTAGCCATGAAGTAAGGGGACCCCTTAAGTTACTAAAGGAATGCTGGCTGTCGGAGGAAGATGACGTCAACCTGCTGGAGTATGTGATGAAGTTCAAAGAACGGCTGTCCACTGCTTTACAGCTGGTGAGAGAGAATTTAGGAGCTGCTCAGGAGAAGATGAAGACTTGGTATGATAAGAAGTCCAGGTTACGCCACTTTCAGCCAGGAGATCAGGTTTTGATTCTGCTACCGCTGCATGGGCAACCTCTTCAAGCCAAGTTTAGTGGTCCTTATTTCGTGGAGAAGAAACTCAGTGATGTCAACTACGTCATCGCCACACCAGATCGCAGAAAGAACAAGCAACTTTGTCACATCAACATGCTAAAGTTATATCACAGGCGGGACGAAAAAAAAACAGTCTGCACTGTAGCTGTTCCACCCGAGTCTGCAAGTGAAGTTCTCCCATGCAGCATGAGCCTGAGTGATAGTTTGGGGAAAAATCCTGATATCATGAATGATCTCCAGACTAAGTTTTCTCATCTAGCTAGCGAGGAAAGGCAGGAGTTTTCGGCATTACTGCAGGAGTACCCGCAAGTGTTCCGTGCCACTCCAGGAAGAACCACTGTGTTGATGCATGATGTCGATGTTGGAGACGCAAAGCCAATTAAACTACCTCATTACCGTGTGAACCCAGTGAAGGTTCCTCTCATTGAGAAGGAGCTTGGCTACCTGTTGGACCACAAGATGATTGAGCCCTGTCAGAGTGAGTGGAGTTCTCATGTCACTCTAGTCCCTGAGCCAGGTGGGTCACAGCGGCTTTGCATCGACTACAGACGTGTTAATCAGATAACCAAAACAGACACTTACCCTCTCCCTCATGTGGAAGATTGCATAGACAAGATCGGAAAGGCTAGGTTCATAAGTAAGTTTGATTTGTTAAAGCGATACTGGCAAGTACCTATGACTGAACGTGCTAGGGAGATCTCATGTTTTGTAACACTAGGAAAGACTTTTGCATATTCTGTAATGCCCTATGGTATGAAGAATGCACCAGCCACTTTTCAGAAGCTCATGAATGTTGTAACAGACGGTTTGGCAGGGTGTGTTGTTTATACTGATGATGTATTAATCTTCAGTGACAACTGGAAAGATCACCTATGCCATGTCAGTATATTTCTTGAGCGTTTGGTTCAGGCTAATCTTGTAGCTAATTTTTCAAAGTGTGAGTTTGGTCAAGCTAAAGTTCAGTACCTTGGGTACGTAATTGGTGATGGACATGTTGGACCACCAGGAGCTAAGGTTCAGGTAATAAGTGATCTTCCCAGACCTAAAAGTAGGAAAGAGCTACAAAGATTTTTGGGAATTGTAGGTTATTACAGGAGATTTGTTCTTAACTTTTCAATTCTTGTATCACCACTTACAGACCTACTGAAAAAGGGAATTAAATTTGTCTGGACCGATAACTGTGAATCCTCTCTCAGCAAACTTAAAGCTCTCCTATTAAGTCAGCCAGTGCTCGCTACTCCAAATTTTGCTAAGCCTTTTGAGATGGCTGTTGACGCAAGTGATACAGGAGCTGGGGCTGTTTTGCTGCAAGAGGATGATCAGGGTATTGAACACCCTGTATCTTATTACAGTAAGAAGTTCACTCCACCTCAAAAGAACTGCTGAACTATTGAGAAAGAGCTTTTGGCCTTCATTTTGGGTTTACAGCATTATTCATTTTATTTGTGTTCTGGTTTTGACCCCATAGTCATTTATACCAATCATAACCCACTGAAATTCCTTAGTAAGTTTAAAGATAAAAATCAGAGATTGACAAGATGGAGTCTACTTCTTCAGGAGTATTCATTAGACATACAACATGTCAAGGGGAAAGAAAATGTTATTGCAGATTGCTTATCTAGACTTTAGACAGATTGTTTTAGAGTAATAAGAAATTTCCTTTGTAAATTTCTTTTTCTTTGTGGGGAGGTGTTACATAGCCTATGATTTCATCATCCTGTGTGTAATTCTAACGTACAGTATGCTGCATGTTTGATCACGAGCGTGTTCTACCTCACTCCCCCCTTCTACCCTTATAGTAGAGTAAGTCGTTCTTTCTGTTGTTCAGAGCAGAATTGTCAACTCTTTGTCCCCTATAGCTTCATTTGCGCGTCCTTCTTGCAAGTTGTATCAGGCTCTGCCGGCCCCTATATAATGAGCTTAGTCTCTACATTAATTGCCACTTAGATCTACTCCTCATTTTGCTCACATCTCTGTCCTCCCCTGTACAGTTGTTATTATTGTGAGTGCTCAGGAAGTCTCCAACCATCTAGCAGCTGTGTAATTTGAGTATAAGTGTTATTGCATTTTTTCTTGTACTGTATAGCATGGGGTGTTAATTCGTAGCCCTAGTGAGGTTTTTGTGATTCATGTGTTTTTGGTGTCAGCCAGTAGTAATAATATTTTGTATCTGTAATAATATATCTTGCATTCACTGAGCATTATCCGGTTTTCTCATTTTATCAAGGCTGACTTAGATAAATTTACACTTGCTAATTTCATGTTAATAGAGGCTATTGCAGTTAACCATATATTTAACGTCTTTTTTGCCATTACATTATCCTTATGAGTCCTGAATGTTTAGTTGTTAGTTTGAGCATTAAACTTTAACTTGTAATTTTACCTAACTCTTTTGTTTTGAACCTGGAACTTTGCGGGACAGTTTTCTCTGTTCGTTAACATAAATTTGGCGACCTCTTATCACGATATTCAGGATATTATCATAAGGATATTGTTTGATATTTTGTGACTGTGATTTATTCATGATGTCTACTATTACTACGCTTGATGAAGCCAAAGATTTTTTGTCAAATATGTAAACAGTGTGTGATGTAGAAAACAGAACAAAGAATGAACTTAAGCTTGTTGCTCAACAATTGGGAATTGCAGTTCACTCTCATCATTCTAAAGATCAAATTGTTGGCATAATTAATAAAAGCTTGTTTAATGTAACTCCTCCAAATGAGCAAACGCAGATTGAAATAGCTAAGTTACAGCTAGCTCTGCAGGAGGCTCGTGTTAAGGAGGCTGAGTTTCAGGCACGTGCTAAGAAGGCTGAGTCTGAGGCTAAGGAGGCTGAGTCTCAGGCTCGTATTCAGGAGGCACAGATACAGGCTCAGGCACAAACTGAACTTGCTAGGATTCAGGCAGACCATGAGTATCGCATGAAACAAGGTGGAACTGGATCATCTAGCTCTGATGATGTTGATGTGGCTAAAAATGTTAAATTTGTCCCTCCTTTTAATGAATCTGATTTAACAAAGTATTTTCAGTTGTTTGAGAGGGTAGCTACAGGTTTTAATTGGCCCAAAAAGTATTGGCCAGTACTCCTTCAAACTGTTCTCACCGGTAAAGCTCAAGTAACTTATGCATCTTTGCCTCAAGATCAATTTGATAATTATGATGTAGTTAAGAGCTTGATTCTGAAGCCTATAGAGTAAAATTTAGGAGAACTTATAAGCAAGATAAGCAATCCCATGTTGAGTATGCAAAAATCAAAGAAGATCTGTTAGAGCAGTGGTTAAATTCTAAGAATGTGGATTCTGATTTTGGTAAATTTAAGCAGATGATTTTGCTGGAGGACTTCAAAAGGTGTATTAATAAAGATGTAAGCCTATATCTTGATGAGAGAAGAATAGATAATTTGTCTGATGCTGCAGTTTTAGCTGATGAATATGTTCTCACTCACAAGAGATATTCTAAAGAAAAAAGGAATGCTGAGAGTAAGTACGTTGCCTCTACTCAGAGTACAAGTAACAGGAAAGAGAATAAAGATGATGTTTCTCAGGAAGTAAATACCAGCTTCACCTCTAGATTTAAGAAAAGTAAATGTACTTATTGTAGTAAGCTTGGTCATACTACGGAGAAATGTTTCAGGAGACAGCGTGATGTGAACAAAAAGGAGTCTTTAAATATTTAGTCAATTGGTCTAGTGTCCACCCTTGAGAGTTCCCAGAATTCTTTAACCGAGTTAACTGAACCTGCTTTGAGAGGTACATTAAATTCTCATGATGAAGCTCCTCTTTTGAGCAGTAACGTGGGTGACACTCTCAAGAGTTCATGTGCTAATTTCCTGTCTGATGGTTTTGTCAGTCGTCTGGACAGTAATAACAGGAAATCAGTTAAAATATATCGTGATACAGGTGCTTGCCAATCCCTTATGCTGACCAGTGTTCTAGGCTCTAATGTTAATTCCTCTGATGAAACTGTAATCTTACAAGGTGTAGGGAATAATTACTTCTCTGTACCTCTGTGCAAAATGAATTTAGAGTCTGGTTTTGTTAATGGTTCCGTTATGGTTGGGTTGGTTGAGACACTCCCAATGTCAGGTGTAACTTTCTTACTTGGAAATGCTATTGGTGGAAGTCAAGTGTGTCCAGCTCCTCAGTTGTCTAGTCAGCCAGTGGCTGCGGCCCAGGATTGTGATGTCCCTGATGTGTTCTCTGCATGTGCTGTCACTAGGGCTAAGTCTAAAGTTACTGGTGACTTAGAGGCTAATGATGATGATGATGTTATCCTAGCTGAAACTTTTCTCGCTATTTTGGACCACTCACCAGATGAGGCAGTACCCCGTAGTGTTTTGTCTCGTCAAGAGTTGGTTGAGTTGCAGGTTGCTGACCCTGAGTTGAAAGGTCTAGCTAACTATGCTTGCAGTGAGGGAAGAGTCAGCCGGTGCTTCTACTTGTTATTATATAAAGTCAGGAGTTCTTATGAGAAAGTGGAGACCCCCAACAGCATCAGCCGACTGTGAATGGGAGGTTGTACATCAAGTTGTCATCCCTCGTGTTTGTAGGCAGGATATCATTAGAGTGGCTCATGATTCCAGTTTGGCAGGACACCTTGGAGTGAGGAAGACTGTGGCACACATTTTGAAACACTTCTACTGGCCAGGTATCTTCAGGGATGTTTCCTGGTATTGTAAGTCTTGTCACACCTGTCAAGTTGTGGAGAAGTGTAATCAGACCGAAAAGGTTGCACCTCTAGTTCCCATTCGTCCTTTTGAGGCGCCATTCACCCGTGTGTTGGTGGATATTGTGGGCCCTCTTCCTAAGACTTCTTCAGGATTTTCTTATGTCTTGACCCTGATTGATATGGCTACTCGTTATCCTGAAGCCATTCCACTCAGAAATATCTCAGCAAAGAACGTGGTTAAGGAAATGCTGGGGTTCTTCACCAAGTTTGATCTGCCCACGGAGATACAGTCAGACCGGGAAGTAATTTCATGTCAAATGTTTTCAAGCAGTCTCTGAAAGAGTTGGGCACTACCCAGATCACGTCTTCATCTTACCATCCCCAGACCCAAGGAGCGTTGGAGAGATATCATCAAACACTCAAATCGATGCTCAAGAAATACTGTTTGGAACATCAGAAAGACTGGGATAAAGGTCTTCAATTCGTTGTATTTGCCGCAAGAGAATCTCCAAATGAATCACTGGGCTTTTCACCTTTTGAACTACTGTTTAGCCATGAAGTAAGGGGACCCCTTAAGTTACTAAAGGAATGCTGGCTGTCGGAGGAAGATGACGTCAACCTGCTGGAGTATGTGATGAAGTTCAAAGAACGGCTGTCCACTGCTTTACAGCTGGTGAGAGAGAATTTAGGAGCTGCTCAGGAGAAGATGAAGACTTGGTATGATAAGAAGTCCAGGTTACGCCACTTTCAGCCAGGAGATCAGGTTTTGATTCTGCTACCGCTGCATGGGCAACCTCTTCAAGCCAAGTTTAGTGGTCCTTATTTCGTGGAGAAGAAACTCAGTGATGTCAACTACGTCATCGCCACACCAGATCGCAGAAAGAACAAGCAACTTTGTCACATCAACATGCTAAAGTTATATCACAGGCGGGACGAAAAAAAAACAGTCTGCACTGTAGCTGTTCCACCCGAGTCTGCAAGTGAAGTTCTCCCATGCAGCATGAGCCTGAGTGATAGTTTGGGGAAAAATCCTGATATCATGAATGATCTCCAGACTAAGTTTTCTCATCTAGCTAGCGAGGAAAGGCAGGAGTTTTCGGCATTACTGCAGGAGTACCCGCAAGTGTTCCGTGCCACTCCAGGAAGAACCACTGTGTTGATGCATGATGTCGATGTTGGAGACGCAAAGCCAATTAAACTACCTCATTACCGTGTGAACCCAGTGAAGGTTCCTCTCATTGAGAAGGAGCTTGGCTACCTGTTGGACCACAAGATGATTGAGCCCTGTCAGAGTGAGTGGAGTTCTCATGTCACTCTAGTCCCTGAGCCAGGTGGGTCACAGCGGCTTTGCATCGACTACAGACGTGTTAATCAGATAACCAAAACAGACACTTACCCTCTCCCTCATGTGGAAGATTGCATAGACAAGATCGGAAAGGCTAGGTTCATAAGTAAGTTTGATTTGTTAAAGCGATACTGGCAAGTACCTATGACTGAACGTGCTAGGGAGATCTCATGTTTTGTAACACTAGGAAAGACTTTTGCATATTCTGTAATGCCCTATGGTATGAAGAATGCACCAGCCACTTTTCAGAAGCTCATGAATGTTGTAACAGACGGTTTGGCAGGGTGTGTTGTTTATACTGATGATGTATTAATCTTCAGTGACAACTGGAAAGATCACCTATGCCATGTCAGTATATTTCTTGAGCGTTTGGTTCAGGCTAATCTTGTAGCTAATTTTTCAAAGTGTGAGTTTGGTCAAGCTAAAGTTCAGTACCTTGGGTACGTAATTGGTGATGGACATGTTGGACCACCAGGAGCTAAGGTTCAGGTAATAAGTGATCTTCCCAGACCTAAAAGTAGGAAAGAGCTACAAAGATTTTTGGGAATTGTAGGTTATTACAGGAGATTTGTTCTTAACTTTTCAATTCTTGTATCACCACTTACAGACCTACTGAAAAAGGGAATTAAATTTGTCTGGACCGATAACTGTGAATCCTCTTTCAGCAAACTTAAAGCTCTCCTATTAAGTCAGCCAGTGCTCGCTACTCCAAATTTTGCTAAGCCTTTTGAGATGGCTGTTGACGCAAGTGATACAGGAGCTGGGGCTGTTTTGCTGCAAGAGGATGATCAGGGTATTGAACACCCTGTATCTTATTACAGTAAGAAGTTCACTCCACCTCAAAAGAACTGCTGAACTATTGAGAAAGAGCTTTTGGCCTTCATTTTGGGTTTACAGCATTATTCATTTTATTTGTGTTCTGGTTTTGACCCCATAGTCATTTATACCAATCATAACCCACTGAAATTCCTTAGTAAGTTTAAAGATAAAAATCAGAGATTGACAAGATGGAGTCTACTTCTTCAGGAGTATTCATTAGACATACAACATGTCAAGGGGAAAGAAAATGTTATTGCAGATTGCTTATCTAGACTTTAGACAGATTGTTTTAGAGTAATAAGAAATTTCCTTTGTAAATTTCTTTTTCTTTGTGGGGAGGTGTTACATAGCCTATGATTTCATCATCCTGTGTGTAATTCTAACGTACAGTATGCTGCATGTTTGATCACGAGCGTGTTCTACCTCACTCCCCCCTTCTACCCTTATAGTAGAGTAAGTCGTTCTTTCTGTTGTTCAGAGCAGGATTGTCAACTCTTTGTCCCCTATGGCTTCATTTGCGCGTCCTTCTTGCAAGTTGTATCAGGCTCTGCCGGCCCCTATATAATGAGCTTAGTCTCTACATTAATTGCCACTTAGATCTACTCCTCATTTTGCTCACATCTCTGTCCTCCCCTGTACAGTTGTTATTATTGTGAGTGCTCAGGAAGTCTCCAACCATCTAGCAGCTGTGTAATTTGAGTATAAGTGTTATTGCATTTTTTCTTGTACTGTATAGCATGGGGTGTTAATTCGTAGCCCTAGTGAGGTTTTTGTGATTCATGTGTTTTTGGTGTCAGCCAGTAGTAATAATATTTTGTATCTGTAATAATATATCTTGCATTCACTGAGCATTATCCGGTTTTCTCATTTTATCAAGGCTGACTTAGATAAATTTACACTTGCTAATTTCATGTTAATAGAGGCTATTGCAGTTAACCATATATTTAACGTCTTTTTTGCCATTACATTATCCTTATGAGTCCTGAATGTTTAGTTGTTAGTTTGAGCATTAAACTTTAACTTGTAATTTTACCTAACTCTTTTGTTTTGAACCTGGAACTTTGCGGGACAGTTTTCTCTGTTCGTTAACATAAATTTGGCGACCTCTTATCACGATATTCAGGATATTATCATAAGGATATTGTTTGATATTTTGTGACTGTGATTTATTCATGATGTCTACTATTACTACGCTTGATGAAGCCAAAGATTTTTTGTCAAATATGTAAACAGTGTGTGATGTAGAAAACAGAACAAAGAATGAACTTAAGCTTGTTGCTCAACAATTGGGAATTGCAGTTCACTCTCATCATTCTAAAGATCAAATTGTTGGCATAATTAATAAAAGCTTGTTTAATGTAACTCCTCCAAATGAGCAAACGCAGATTGAAATAGCTAAGTTACAGCTAGCTCTGCAGGAGGCTCGTGTTAAGGAGGCTGAGTTTCAGGCACGTGCTAAGAAGGCTGAGTCTGAGGCTAAGGAGGCTGAGTCTCAGGCTCGTATTCAGGAGGCACAGATACAGGCTCAGGCACAAACTGAACTTGCTAGGATTCAGGCAGACCATGAGTATCGCATGAAACAAGGTGGAACTGGATCATCTAGCTCTGATGATGTTGATGTGGCTAAAAATGTTAAATTTGTCCCTCCTTTTAATGAATCTGATTTAACAAAGTATTTTCAGTTGTTTGAGAGGGTAGCTACAGGTTTTAATTGGCCCAAAAAGTATTGGCCAGTACTCCTTCAAACTGTTCTCACCGGTAAAGCTCAAGTAACTTATGCATCTTTGCCTCAAGATCAATTTGATAATTATGATGTAGTTAAGAGCTTGATTCTGAAGCCTATAGAGTAAAATTTAGGAGAACTTATAAGCAAGATAAGCAATCCCATGTTGAGTATGCAAAAATCAAAGAAGATCTGTTAGAGCAGTGGTTAAATTCTAAGAATGTGGATTCTGATTTTGGTAAATTTAAGCAGATGATTTTGCTGGAGGACTTCAAAAGGTGTATTAATAAAGATGTAAGCCTATATCTTGATGAGAGAAGAATAGATAATTTGTCTGATGCTGCAGTTTTAGCTGATGAATATGTTCTCACTCACAAGAGATATTCTAAAGAAAAAAGGAATGCTGAGAGTAAGTACGTTGCCTCTACTCAGAGTACGAGTAACAGGAAAGAGAATAAAGATGATGTTTCTCAGGAAGTAAATACCAGCTTCACCTCTAGATTTAAGAAAAGTAAATGTACTTATTGTAGTAAGCTTGGTCATACTACGGAGAAATGTTTCAGGAGACAGCGTGATGTGAACAAAAAGGAGTCTTTAAATATTTAGTCAATTGGTCTAGTGTCCACCCTTGAGAGTTCCCAGAATTCTTTAACCGAGTTAACTGAACCTGCTTTGAGAGGTACATTAAATTCTCATGATGAAGCTCCTCTTTTGAGCAGTAACGTGGGTGACACTCTCAAGAGTTCATGTGCTAATTTCCTGTCTGATGGTTTTGTCAGTCGTCTGGACAGTAATAACAGGAAATCAGTTAAAATATATCGTGATACAGGTGCTTGCCAATCCCTTATGCTGACCAGTGTTCTAGGCTCTAATGTTAATTCCTCTGATGAAACTGTAATCTTACAAGGTGTAGGGAATAATTACTTCTCTGTACCTCTGTGCAAAATGAATTTAGAGTCTGGTTTTGTTAATGGTTCCGTTATGGTTGGGTTGGTTGAGACACTCCCAATGTCAGGTGTAACTTTCTTACTTGGAAATGCTATTGGTGGAAGTCAAGTGTGTCCAGCTCCTCAGTTGTCTAGTCAGCCAGTGGCTGCGGCCCAGGATTGTGATGTCCCTGATGTGTTCTCTGCATGTGCTGTCACTAGGGCTAAGTCTAAAGTTACTGGTGACTTAGAGGCTAATGATGATGATGATGTTATCCTAGCTGAAACTTTTCTTGCTATTTTGGACCACTCACCAGATGAGGCAGTACCCCGTAGTGTTTTGTCTCGTCAAGAGTTGGTTGAGTTGCAGGTTGCTGACCCTGAGTTGAAAGGTCTAGCTAACTATGCTTGCAGTGAGGGAAGAGTCAGCCGGTGCTTCTACTTGTTATTATATAAAGTCAGGAGTTCTTATGAGAAAGTGGAGACCCCCAACAGCATCAGCCGACTGTGAATGGGAGGTTGTACATCAAGTTGTCATCCCTCGTGTTTGTAGGCAGGATATCATAAGAGTGGCTCATGATTCCAGTTTGGCAGGACACCTTGGAGTGAGGAAGACTGTGGCACACATTTTGAAACACTTCTACTGGCCAGGTATCTTCAGGGATGTTTCCTGGTATTGTAAGTCTTGTCACACCTGTCAAGTTGTGGAGAAGTGTAATCAGACCGAAAAGGTTGCACCTCTAGTTCCCATTCGTCCTTTTGAGGCGCCATTCACCCGTGTGTTGGTGGATATTGTGGGCCCTCTTCCTAAGACTTCTTCAGGATTTTCTTATGTCTTGACCCTGATTGATATGGCTACTCGTTATCCTGAAGCCATTCCACTCAGAAATATCTCAGCAAAGAACGTGGTTAAGGAAATGCTGGGGTTCTTCACCAAGTTTGATCTGCCCACGGAGATACAGTCAGACCGGGGAAGTAATTTCATGTCAAATGTTTTCAAGCAGTCTCTGAAAGAGTTGGGCACTACCCAGATCACGTCTTCATCTTACCATCCCCAGACCCAAGGAGCGTTGGAGAGATATCATCAAACACTCAAATCGATGCTCAAGAAATACTGTTTGGAACATCAGAAAGACTGGGATAAAGGTCTTCAATTCGTTGTATTTGCCGCAAGAGAATCTCCAAATGAATCACTGGGCTTTTCACCTTTTGAACTACTGTTTAGCCATGAAGTAAGGGGACCCCTTAAGTTAATAAAGGAATGCTGGCTGTCGGAGGAAGATGACGTCAACCTGCTGGAGTATGTGATGAAGTTCAAAGAACGGCTGTCCACTGCTTTACAGCTGGTGAGAGAGAATTTAGGAGCTGCTCAGGAGAAGATGAAGACTTGGTATGATAAGAAGTCCAGGTTACGCCACTTTCAGCCAGGAGATCAGGTTTTGATTCTGCTACCGCTGCATGGGCAACCTCTTCAAGCCAAGTTTAGTGGTCCTTATTTCGTGGAGAAGAAACTCAGTGATGTCAACTACGTCATCGCCACACCAGATCGCAGAAAGAACAAGCAACTTTGTCACATCAACATGCTAAAGTTATATCACAGGCGGGACGAAAAAAAAACAGTCTGCACTGTAGCTGTTCCACCCGAGTCTGCAAGTGAAGTTCTCCCATGCAGCATGAGCCTGAGTGATAGTTTGGGGAAAAATCCTGATATCATGAATGATCTCCAGACTAAGTTTTCTCATCTAGCTAGCGAGGAAAGGCAGGAGTTTTCGGCATTACTGCAGGAGTACCCGCAAGTGTTCCGTGCCACTCCAGGAAGAACCACTGTGTTGATGCATGATGTCGATGTTGGAGACGCAAAGCCAATTAAACTACCTCATTACCGTGTGAACCCAGTGAAGGTTCCTCTCATTGAGAAGGAGCTTGGCTACCTGTTGGACCACAAGATGATTGAGCCCTGTCAGAGTGAGTGGAGTTCTCATGTCACTCTAGTCCCTGAGCCAGGTGGGTCACAGCGGCTTTGCATCGACTACAGACGTGTTAATCAGATAACCAAAACAGACACTTACCCTCTCCCTCATGTGGAAGATTGCATAGACAAGATCGGAAAGGCTAGGTTCATAAGTAAGTTTGATTTGTTAAAGCGATACTGGCAAGTACCTATGACTGAACGTGCTAGGGAGATCTCATGTTTTGTAACACTAGGAAAGACTTTTGCATATTCTGTAATGCCCTATGGTATGAAGAATGCACCAGCCACTTTTCAGAAGCTCATGAATGTTGTAACAGACGGTTTGGCAGGGTGTGTTGTTTATACTGATGATGTATTAATCTTCAGTGACAACTGGAAAGATCACCTATGCCATGTCAGTATATTTCTTGAGCGTTTGGTTCAGGCTAATCTTGTAGCTAATTTTTCAAAGTGTGAGTTTGGTCAAGCTAAAGTTCAGTACCTTGGGTACGTAATTGGTGATGGACATGTTGGACCACCAGGAGCTAAGGTTCAGGTAATAAGTGATCTTCCCAGACCTAAAAGTAGGAAAGAGCTACAAAGATTTTTGGGAATTGTAGGTTATTACAGGAGATTTGTTCTTAACTTTTCAATTCTTGTATCACCACTTACAGACCTACTGAAAAAGGGAATTAAATTTGTCTGGACCGATAACTGTGAATCCTCTTTCAGCAAACTTAAAGCTCTCCTATTAAGTCAGCCAGTGCTCGCTACTCCAAATTTTGCTAAGCCTTTTGAGATGGCTGTTGACGCAAGTGATACAGGAGCTGGGGCTGTTTTGCTGCAAGAGGATGATCAGGGTATTGAACACCCTGTATCTTATTACAGTAAGAAGTTCACTCCACCTCAAAAGAACTGCTGAACTATTGAGAAAGAGCTTTTGGCCTTCATTTTGGGTTTACAGCATTATTCATTTTATTTGTGTTCTGGTTTTGACCCCATAGTCATTTATACCAATCATAACCCACTGAAATTCCTTAGTAAGTTTAAAGATAAAAATCAGAGATTGACAAGATGGAGTCTACTTCTTCAGGAGTATTCATTAGACATACAACATGTCAAGGGGAAAGAAAATGTTATTGCAGATTGCTTATCTAGACTTTAGACAGATTGTTTTAGAGTAATAAGAAATTTCCTTTGTAAATTTCTTTTTCTTTGTGGGGAGGTGTTACATAGCCTATGATTTCATCATCCTGTGTGTAATTCTAACGTACAGTATGCTGCATGTTTGATCACGAGCGTGTTCTACCTTACTCCCCCTTCTACCCTTATAGTAGAGTAAGTCGTTCTTTCTGTTGTTCAGAGCAGAATTGTCAACTCTTTGTCCCCTATAGCTTCATTTGCGCGTCCTTCTTGCAAGTTGTATCAGGCTCTGCCGGCCCCTATATAATGAGCTTAGTCTCTACATTAATTGCCACTTAGATCTACTCCTCATTTTGCTCACATCTCTGTCCTCCCCTGTACAGTTGTTATTATTGTGAGTGCTCAGGAAGTCTCCAACCATCTAGCAGCTGTGTAATTTGAGTATAAGTGTTATTGCATTTTTTCTTGTACTGTATAGCATGGGGTGTTAATTCGTAGCCCTAGTGAGGTTTTTGTGATTCATGTGTTTTTGGTGTCAGCCAGTAGTAATAATATTTTGTATCTGTAATAATATATCTTGCATTCACTGAGCATTATCCGGTTTTCTCATTTTATCAAGGCTGACTTAGATAAATTTACACTTGCTAATTTCATGTTAATAGAGGCTATTGCAGTTAACCATATATTTAACGTCTTTTTGGCCATTACATTATCCTTATGAGTCCTGAATGTTTAGTTGTTAGTTTGAGCATTAAACTTTAACTTGTAATTTTACCTAACTCTTTTGTTTTGAACCTGGAACTTTGCGGGACAGTTTTCTCCGTTCCGTAACAATATATATAAGTAATCCCTCCACTTTCCGATGTAAAAGACCCAAAAGCATGTCCGGAATGTGGTCCCGTCCGGAAAGTGAGCCCCATCCTCCTGGACTTGTATTATGGACCCTCACCTACCCTGATTCAGAAAAACACCTATACAACTCCCTCTGGACATGCATAGCACCTATTTAAGACCCATAACACACCAATAAGGAACATAAAAGACTGAAATAAATGCAAAAGAACCAGAGAATGAGGGTTCAGAGGTGAGTTTATACAGTATTAAACATTCTGGGTACTTACAAGTCACTGGCTCCTGCACTGGTACTTATGGACCCTAACCTAGCCTAACTCAGAAAAACACCTCCCTACTGCACATGCATAGCTCCTAAGACCCTATTCACACCAATAAGGGACATTAACCCGCCCCGTCCCGACCACTTTTTGACCACTGGTACCCCCCAATCCCGACCATTTTTCGACCCTTTTTTTTTTTGCTAAAACTTTCGCTTTTGGTGAGAAACATCGAAAATTCATAGAGAAATCGCTCACCTGAGGTTTAAAATACTCATTACAGGTAGGAGAGCCTCCTTACCTTACTGGGTTTTCTATCAGGCTAGCACCAAAGAAAACGAGTTCTATGGGAGGATAACTATTTCACACCACTCATAAACGGTATTTATTTATTTACTGTTACGAATTTATATGTAGTACAAGAGTATATTGGTTTTCAAGCAGTAATATAGGCATTATAAGCATTGTTTCACTCACTAATACCTGACCTTTTTTTGCCACATTACCTGATCATCATTTCTAACTGTTTCTTCCTCTACTGCTATGTAAAGTTTGTCCTCCACATTGTCATTGATTGGGGAATCACTCTGGCCCTGAATTTCGTACCGTGGCATGACATGGCTATACTGGCCAGGTCACTGATAACAGGTGAATTGCTGAGAAAAGGGCATGCAGGGGGGGGAGGAGGTCATGCTGGGTAAGGCATTGTCTCTGCCTGGCATCTTGTTGAGGAAGGTGTCCCGTGTATACGTACCAAAAATGACTCGCGAAAATTGAAAATTGTGGAAATTATGAACCTTGCAATTGCAGGACGTTGAAGTACGTCCTCGGGATTAGCTGTGACAAAACGTGAGGACGTGGAAGTACGTCCTCGGGACGGCGCGGGTTAAAGAGTGAAATGACGTTTTAGAGGTAAGTATGGAAAGTACAGTACAATATGAAACATTCTGCCTACTTACAAGTCCCTGGGCATCTCGATGAATAACCCGCCTTCTCTCAGACTCTGCAGTAAAAAGGAGTACCTGAAGCATATGAAGTACACTGTACCTGAAGTCTTGCACTGAACTTAGTCATTTGTACTCTGCATTCCATTCTCTTAACACTGCACACTCTAGTCTTACTTGTGCTCCATTGCACCTTAATGAAATAAGTGTTGCACTCCTCACTTAAGTATTTGCACTCATAAATCCATTTTTTTAACATTAGACACTCTAGTCTAATTTGCATTCCGTGAACGTCAATAAAATCAGTGTTGCACTCTGCACTTTAGTCTTTGCACTCACAGTTCTAATTTCTTAACACTATGCACCATTTTTTTCACTGCACAACACTGTAAATTCCCGTGTGGTCTAGTGGCTAGTGCTTGCTGTTTTTCACTGTCAGAGTCTGAGAGTAGCTGATGCAGGTGCAATAGGGGTGCGTCGCTGGGTCGCGGTGAAGGAGTACCCACCGCAGACAACTCTGAAGTGAGGTGCAAACTCACGCCAAGTGGTGACTCCACCGTGCCTGATGTGCTGGGCTGTGGCTCAAGGATGAGGGCCTGTCTTGGGGAGGCAATGATGTGGAGCCAGGGCTAGGCACAGTGAGGGTCACGGGTCCGAAAAAGCTGTCAATGGTTGATTGACGCAAGGAACAAGGATTTGGGGGAATGATGCGCTGCCTGAAAGCGCGCACTTCCTCCACAAGTCCCAAGGGCCCCATCTCCCTGTCGCAGTCCGGGTGTTCCAGGTATTCGAGAACGAACTCTACATGTTTCCTGAGTGCACTCAGCTTGGGGATGGCTGGAGTAGTGTCACGCTGAGAGGAGTCCGCATC